>NC_085005.1:26122730-26300230 GCF_963854185.1 Sardina pilchardus
CCCAGAGTTGTCTGCAAATGTTTATAAACACAAGCCAAAACAGTCTGAGGAGGTGCTCTTCTTGGGGAACATTCATGGATGGCTGGATGGATTCATGGCTGGACTGAGATTTACTGTTTGAATCAAACTATTTATAAAGTTTACACAAAAAAAACACTGAAATCTAAAAGCTAAAAGACTGGTCTGAATTTTACTACACATCAACTTGACATTTCACATTACCTAACTTGACTAGTTTATCCTGAGTGTGCTTTTTTTTTTTTTTTTTTGTGATGTTTTACAGAAATAGACTGTCGAAGACTGTAACTACAACTAAGAAGCGTATGGCATTAGTTGAAAATCCTGCAACAGCACTTTGGTACTCTCTAGTTACGTAATGTTAAGCCCCTATCTAATCCTGTCTTATACCATAACTCTAGTTTCACTGATCTTTCAAAGCATCAGTTTGTTGCTAACTTATTATCACTTCATGCATTACACTACTGACTAGTCGAGTTAAATAGTAACAACGGATACAAAATGTAATGTGAGGCTAAATGTTCAATTTCAATTTCAAGTTAATTTCACTTATAGATCACCAAAACATTACACATGGCTCATGGCGCTTTACAGAGTGTTAAATATTCAGAGAGGGCCCATGAGTAACAGGGGTGAGGATAAACTCTCTAGAATTGGAGATAGATAACTTTTTTGTTATGTCATATGTTATAACGTAACATACTGTAAGTTATGTTTTTTTGCCTTTGGTTGTAGTTGATGCTGATGTAATTTTGGATGCTGTTGTGGGATTTATTCGGTAATTCCGCCACCATTGTGTTGTTACTGGTAGTATTCAGGTCAGTGTTAGATGAGTTTCCCAGCAAAGCTGCTGCCGTGTAGACACTTCAGTCTTAAGCCCAATTCACACCAAAGATTCCCAACACGACGAGACTGAGTTGCAATGGTGTGAATTAAATGTTGCACATAGTTGCAAGCCATTGCAAGCCGTGGCAGAGCATTCAACATGTTTAATCATAGTTGCAAGGTTTTAGAACGTCGTGGCTCGTCTCGTCTCGACTCGTCGGGTCTGAAACCTACTTTATATGATGAGGGTTCATTGTAGTCTGTGTAAAATGAGCCAGCAAAATCATGTGCAGCGGGGAGAACGTAAAGAGAACGATGGCCTCATTCACAAACCATTTTTATGAAGAAGAAATTTGTTCTTAAAATCCACTTACACAGTTTTCACAAACATTCTGGCCTTCACCAATGTTTTATCTGGGATTTGTTCTTAGGCAAGAATAAACTGACTGGGTGTCAACAAAAAAAACTATTGGAACGGCCCATCAACATAAGAAGAAAAGGGATTCTGCATTACAAGAACAAAATCCCAAACGATTTTGAGTTTTAATTTCAGCTTTGTGAGTCTGAAAGAGTTTTCATAGAATCTTCCTCAGATCAAATTTCAGGCAATTCTGAGGATGATGTTGGTGAATGACGCTCATATCAGTGAGAGGAACAAGATTAAATCATCTCTGACTCTTTATTGCTGCAATACCGCTACTGTATGATTGTTTTCATTGTGTTTTGGTATGTTACGTTAACACCAGTGTTGTTACTGCTACTGGTGTTGCCATAACTATAACAGGAGTATTGAAGTCAGTGAGTTATGTTTGTCACTGAAGCGGCTGAGACTGCATACTTAGGGCGCTTTCACACCACTAATTCGATTATTTGGTCCGCTTCAGGCAGTGAAATTGTTATTATGTAGCATATAGACTCCAGTGAGGTCCGCTTTCACACCAGAAAACGAACCAAAATTAGTCTGATTGATTTTTTTCTCAATGTTTATCTTCCGGTAGAAATCGGCGCCAATTTTGACTCACTATTTTGACCTACAGTCTATGGTTTGGACCCCAGTTCGCGTTCTCACCAGAGGGACCGCACCAGAGGTCGACTTTTGGTGCGGAGTCAAGCGGACCGAGACCTCCTCTTTTTGGAGGTCTCGGTCCGCTTGTTTTGGTGCGCACCCGAGTGCGATTAATGCTTTCACACCAACGAAAACGAACCAAACTAAGAGGTTTTGGTACGAATGGACCGTTTGGTGCGGACCAAACGATGTTGGTGTGAAAGCACCCTTATTCACTAGGCTCATTGTTGTGATTGTAAAATAGAGACACAGGCCTCTAAAATCATGTGACGGCAGGGTTGCCATAAAGAAAGGAAATGAGAGCCCTCTCTGCTTATTTCACAAGATGAAAAGCTCATCTATCCTGACATTATATAACTGGCACAATAATGAAATTGCATTCATATTTTACAAGTGAGTCAACTGCCAGTCCTTTGCAGAGTGGAGCACTCGTTTGAGTTTTTTGTCCTTTTTTTGTAGAAATGCATGTGGAACAAAAATGAACTTCTTTTTCTCGTTAGTTTTAATTAGAACGGAAACATCATAGAATGAGAAGCGCACTTTTTTTTCCAAGAAAGATTTTAAATTTAACGAATGTCAGGGGATGAAATGCTTTCAAATGACAAAACACAACAAGATAAGAGGACGGAAGGTGCTTTCATCCATGGTGCACAAATGCATACGCACACCTCTGAATCTCTTCCAAACCCTGCTCACACACACACACACACACACACACACACACACACACACACACACACACACACACACACAGACACACACACACACACACATGCACAAACTCACTCTCACTCACACATAGATACACCACTGTATCTCCTTCAAACACACACACACACACACACACACTCACACTCACACACACACACACACACACACACACACACACACACACACTCACACACACACACTCCCAGCTGCACTGATTATCTTTATTCTGTGCTGAGCCCGTTGGCAGTGAGCCACACACGTTTTAAAGTCTTTGATCTTTTTTTTTCTCTCCTCTCTCTCTCTCTGTCATTCTCCATCTACTCTCCTTTGGATTATTACACAATACCCACCATAGCGTCTCTCCTTTTCCTGCATTAGCCTCTAATAGCCAGCACAAGATCTCACAATAGATCCCATTACGACACAATAGCATCTATAGCATGAGAAATTTCTTACTGTAATAGATTTTAGAGTTACTGTTTCTTGAGGCCCATTCTCAGCAGTAATGAGTACTACTACTATGGTGGCA
Organism: Sardina pilchardus; assembly: GCF_963854185.1. Taxonomy (NCBI): domain Eukaryota; kingdom Metazoa; phylum Chordata; class Actinopteri; order Clupeiformes; family Clupeidae; genus Sardina; species Sardina pilchardus. Next base: position 26,125,880 of record NC_085005.1, read on the forward strand.
TCAAAGGCGGTTTTAAGTATCGCTTTGTTGTTACAGTAATATGAATGAAAACGTCCAAAACACACACTTTATCAACAGTGACATCAGGAATAATACGGTTGGGGATGACTGTTAGAGCTATTTTGAGAACGATAGAGCGTTCAAGGCCAATCTGAATCCATCCTGTTTTACACTTCACATTTATCAACACAAGTAGAAAATGTCTTTATCGTTGGTCAGTGTGGACGGTCATATCGTTATGGTTACAGTTGTCTTTACAGTAATCGTTGCTGGTGTGGCTGGGCCTTTACTGTAATCATTTCTACATGATGAATATGACTCCACTGTACCAACTCACAGTGACAGGGCAAGGGAGATACAGTAGTACTGTATTGGACTCAAGGGAGATACCGTAGTACTGTATCTTAGGGTTCAGCTCGTCCTTTACGTTTTGTCTCCTTTTGGGTCACCTCGTCTGAGTTGTGCACTTGGTACGCACACTTTCTACGCTTGGTCCAGCCACGTTCAGCAAACGTTCTGTGCACATTTTTTTTTTTAGAGAGACGTTCTACAAATGTTCTGAACGTGTTCTGCAAACTCACAAGCTTCAATGTTCTGCTTGACTGGCAAACTGACTGTACAAACTGCAGCAGAACTGGGCTCTGATCCAGATCAGTCAACCAGTATCTGGAAGAGCCCTTCACATACCCACAGACACACACACACACACACACAACTACGTGTGCACACACACACACGCGTGCACAAACACACACATGTACACACACACCTACACACGTACTGTACACACACACACACACATACACAACATACACACACACACGTGTGCACACACACACACACGTGCACACACACACACACACACACACACACACACACACACACGTACACACACACACACACATACACACACACACATATACACACACACACACACACACACACACACACACACACACACACACACGGACTGTACATACACACACACATTCACGACACACACACACACACACACACACACACACACACACACACACACACACACACACCCCTCAGCTCCTGAGTCCCAGTGCTCCCTAATTCCAATGCCACTGGGACACCAACAGCAGTCGTGGATGCAGCAGTTTTTTGGGATTTGGAACTTGAGAGATACTATTGAAGGGAGATATTATGGAGTTATACTACCCCTGGCCCAGTTCTGGCCCTGATTCTGTTCTTACTGTAACTGGGCTGATCTGGTTTTGATTATGCTCTGATCTGGTCTTGATCCTGCTCTGGCCTGGTCTTGATTCTGCTCTGATCTGGTCTTGATTCTGCTCTGGTCTGGTCTTGATTCTGCTCTGGTCTGGTCTTGATTCTGCTCTGATCTGGTCTTGATTCTGCTCTGATCTGGTCTTGATTCTGCTCTGATCTGATCTTGATTCTGCTCTGGCCTGGTCTTGATTCTGCTCTGGCCTGGTCTTGATTCTGCTCTGATCTGGTCTTGATTCTGCTCTGATCTGGTCTTGATTCTGCTCTGGCCTGGTCTTGATTCTGCTCTGATCTGGTCTTGATCCTGCTCTGGTCTGGTCTTGATTCTGCTCTGATCTGGTCTTGATTCTGCTCTGGCCTGGTCTTGATTCTGCTCTGGTCTGGTCTTGATTCTGCTCTGGTCTGGTCTTGATTCTGCTCTGATGTCTCCGGTTAAGCTAATATGTGGAGTGAGTTGAGCTGTCTGTTTGTGTGAGTGTGGCTCCTGGCGGTTGGCTGCGGTGTTCCTGCCAGGCCTCCACAGCTGGGCTGTTAGGGTGAGGCTTTCATCTATTCAGGCAGAGCATCTGGACCATACATCTCTTATGACGTTTGGAGACATACACACCAGAGCACTCACACACACACACACACACACACACACCAGAGCACGCACACACACACACACACACACACCAGAGCACTCACACACACACACACACACACACACACACACGCACAGACAGTAAACACATTGATACACACATATCCTTACACTAAAGCACACACACCCACACTCACGTATCCACACACATAGAAACACATTCAGTACATAAGTACACACCCACACATACCCAAAAATAAACATATCTCACACACACACACACACACACACACAGACACACACACACACACACACATTGCACACCAACAAATCACGTGTCCATGCTTAGCTGGAGTCAACTGCTTTTTCATCTCTACTGTACGTACTGTTTGGCTGTGTGTCTATTGGTGTGTTTGTGCATGTCTGTTAGTGGGTGAAAGAGAGAGAGAGAGAGAGAGAGAGAGAGAAAGAGAGAGAGATAGTTAGTGAGTGCATGTTAGCATGACAGGGTGTGTGTGTGTGTGTGTGTGTGTGTGTGTGTGTGTGTGTGTGTGTGTGTGTGTGTGTGTGTGTGTGTGTGTATGTGTGTGTGTGTGTGTGTGTGTGTGTGTGTGTGTGTGCGTGCGTGCGTGTGTCTATCAGGGGGTGGCAGCCAACTATGTACACATCCCTTGTGGGGTTAAAAATAATGACCCGATTTTGACTCTTTGACCGCCTGGCTCACCCAAGTGAAGACACGCACACACAGGCCATCAGCCTCAAATGCTTAATCTATCTGATGGTCAACCACCACCAGAGCCACTCCAAATTTAGGCCAGTGTGTGTCTGGGTGTGTGTGGAGGTCTGTGTGTGGTTGTGTATGTGGGTGTATGTACGTACGTGTATATGTATATAAGTGTCAGAGAACAGTATATGGATGCCTGCACGTCTTTCTATGTGTGTGAGTGTGTGTGTGTGTGTGTGTGTGTGTGTGTGTGTGTGCACGCTAGTGGATAAATAGCTTGCACCGGTGGTAATAATGGGCTTTACATAATAGCTTTAAACAGCTGCCACAGACATACTTTATCACCAAAGGCCACTTAGACATTAGCAGTAGTCACTGTTAGCTAGAGCACTCCCGCCACTCAGATCGCTCCTACAGTATGGTCTATACAGTGACTTCCTCCACTCCTAAAGCCTCAGCATTTAGGTGACTAAAAACTCCTCATGCATGCCAGCAGACTGCATGTAGGCCAGAGAGTGACTCGGCGCACGGGGTGACTCGCCCGCCACAGCCCCTCTCTCGCCCACAGGGTCCTAAAGTCACTCTGAGGGGAGGTTCGTGGAGACCTCGGGACTCTGTATTTAAGATGGATGGTGGCGCGTAGCGCTCCGCTATCCTCCCTGTGATTAAACACCAGGCCCGGAGAAGCCCTGCTGCGGGTCACAATGGACACTAGTCATGGTGACCTAAGAGGAGTATCTAAGACTAAGAGACAGACCAAACCATGACTGGCTACAGTGGGTTCTGGGTATAATGTAGGAAAGCTCAAATGTTTACGGGAAAGTGTTGCCTCATCATCTGTACTGGACTAAGAGGAATAAAAAAAAAAAATACACTATGTGACTTTTTCTTCCTATTTTATTATCTCCATGGTTGATACTGAAAGAAAATTGAAAAGGAAAGACACAGAGTCACAAGGATTAGTGTGTGTGTTGATCTGCTGTGTTTTCCTTGTGAGTGGGAGCCCTCCTCCACTTCAGGTCCTCTGCGAGGGCCGTTCACTGGCACTGCTAACATGCTCACCACTTCTATGAGGCCATGTGTTGGTCTGGGGAGGTCAGGCTCTTTGGTCAGTGTCTGAGGCCACTTGTGACTCTGAAGTTCTCTGAAGTGTAAAGCTAGTTTGACTCGTTTTGTTTACTCAACAGTTGATATGGAGATTAGCCTTCTCCCCTTTGAATGGCACAATGACACGCCCACTCCGGTTCACAGGAAAAAAAGGACTATTTTCTGGTTCAACTTCCGAACCAAGGTGCCACGTTCCAAACCGGCTTTTTTTGGTGGAAATGCTCCGAACGGTTCAAATGTTAGTTTGTGAATGGGAACAAAGCCGGTTCTCTGTCGGTGGAAGAGGCCTATCAAATTTTCATTTTGATTTACGATAAATAATTTTTACCCTTACACTTTATATCCTGTAGTTTGGCAGGCGCTTTTATTCAAAGTGGCTTACAAGTGAGGTACATTTCCAATTAAGATGGAAAAAAACATCACAGGCAAATCACACTTCATTTGTGTTGAACTTTCTCCTCTCTGCCAGATAGAAGTTTTATTCTTTTGGGTGCATAAACAGGTGTAGGCGATAGCTTCAATGTAATTAACATCCAAAAAAAAATGTTGAAGGAAAAAAAACCCTGATTGATTCTGTTGCAGGTGACTGACAAGCATGTATTTTTAGATCATACTCATTGTACTGTACACACTGTTGCAGAATACTTGAAGCCAAATGGGTCCTTCAAGTGCAGTGATGTGGAAGTTGTGGTATGTGTAGTGTTTATGTTCTGTAAGTCGTTTTGGACAACAGCGTATGCCAAATTCCATAACCATCGCTATAGTTAACCACGGAATATTTGGTTTAATAGTGTTACAGGGTTATGTTTGGGCTGGGATGATGAAAATCATGTCCTGTGTTTCCATTGCCGATAAGTCTGCCTCTCCTACTTATATAAACTCTTAGCATATATATATGCATACATACAGTACATACAGATTATTCAGTAGCACATGAATGTATTTATTCACCCACCCACCCAGCCACATACACCTACACCAACACCTACACCTACACCCACACACAGCCATGAATACCTGGAATCCAATACCAAATAAAATTCAGAGCAGATTGTTAGCCACCTGGCAATGATTTATAATATTCTGTAAAATACTGTAAAACAATGCAATGCACCTACCGTGATGCAAATGGCTCTAATTTGACTTTGGCTCTTTTTACATCCTGCTCTGAGGTGTAACTGTGGTACACCACCACTACCAGGATCACTGAGAGGCCATTGAAAAGAGGAGGATATATTCCTTTGATTTCCACCGAGCAGGACCTTTGCGGTGCCGCTGAAAGCATTAGCACAGCGTCGCCGCCTCAGCCACACTCTCTGAGGTCTCGCTCGGCATCAACAAAAGATGGTTAATTATAGAGGGGAGGCTCACGTGCCGCCATGTTCAAACCACAGCGCTCGCTGACAACGTTCGCAGCTCTGAGCGCTCGGGCGGCCGTTTGAGAGGCCGGCTATTCAAAGAGCTCTTCAGAGAAGCCCGGAGAGTCTACATCTGGGAGGGAAGGCACACTGTATCAGCAGCACGAGGTGATCATACACAACAGCTATTCAGAAAGCACTTCAGAGGAACCTGACCCAGGCCAAACCTGGTACAAATTACAGCACACAACTACGAGGGGAGATGGAGTGCTACAGCTATTCACATTCTGATGAAACGAAAAGAGCGATAAATCTCCTCATTTGTCTCCAAAAGTAGCCCGCCTGGCCCTTCCATGTGGGACTTATAAACTTATGGTAGGCATTTCACTGTGTTAGCATGAGGTGATTGTATGCAACAGCTACTGAAATAAGAGAGATAAATCTCATAATTTGATTTCAAACCCAGCAAGCCTTCGGTCTGGAGCTTAACAAACTGTGGATAAGGCATTTTTAATTAAAGAGTGCGGATGAAAATGCATACGAGCCGTGTTGTCTGGACCCAAATTCCATACTCCTGAAATAGCACAGCTGCAGTCCAGCTAAATGTCGTTAAACACCATTAAGAATTCTCTGTGGGAGTCCAGCTAGGACAAGACTAGTCCTGCCGGCCTTCCACATGAGCCTGCCATTGGAGAATTGAGGAAGGAAACTTCAAAAGAGGAGGTGTGGAGAGGGAAGAAGGGAAAGAGGAAAGGGGGAATGCGTGAGAGTCCATTCAAAAAGGCAGCACCTGAAAGACGACTCAAAACCACGGCAATCCTAAACGGCATCCATCAAATCAGCATATATCTCTTTCAATTAAAAACAGCATAACAGAGGGGTGCCACTTGCGCTCAAGCCTTTTCGGGTGCTCACTCACTGTCCAGTGGTGCACAATCGACTGACATTTCGACGTTTGACTCTGAAAAAGACGCAGTGCATCGAAACGTCAGTCGATGTGTGTTTTATTGTGCAACACAATAAAATAAGTTTAGAAGTTATCTGAGTGCTTTGGTCATCTCTGGGTTTAAGTCTCTTTAAAGTAGCCCAGACAGCTTCTTTAAAAACAGCATAGGTCACGCTCCAGTCCAGTCCAGTCATCAATCTGAATGAGTGGTCATTTAAGAAGTTATTGGTAAGTTGCTTCTACTACTTACTGACAACATACTGTTGCATGTCATGGCAAAATAAATAAATAAATAAATCACACTGTGTATCTGATAATTTACAGCTCACATACGCACCTCCATGCAGACATACATCTGGCAACCATGAGTGGATGCGTTTCCTGTGGATGTCTCCCCTAAGCCAACGCTGAGAAGCTCCAGCTTCTGCCTCTGTGCCTTCCCTTCTCCATGGCTGCCATTAAATATTTATTCATTTAGCTCAGGCATTTATGCAAAGACGCTTACGCTACAGGGGAAGATATGCTGGCTTCACTTCCACTTTGCATGCTCCCTGAGAGTCCCACCATTCACTATTCAGCGACATGTCCGTGTGCTAAACATGGCCGAGGGTCCGTGTCAGGGTCTGATGCACACACACACACACACACACACACACACACACACACACACATGTCCGTGTGCTAAACATGGCCGAGGGTCCGTGTCAGGGTCTGATGCATTTATCAAACATTTCAAGTGGTCTTTTTTGGAATAGAACTGGTTGAATAAAATAAATGCAAATCGCCACCACACCCAAGAGACAAAATGACTCTTTTTTACACACGTGCATACACATACAGTGCCTATAGAAAGTCATCATACCCTTTTGAAATAGTTACTCTTTTTGTCTTACAGCCTGAAATCAAAACCCATTTTTAAAAAAATCTTTTCCAGTTTTATTTACAAATTTAGCTGTACAACATCAAAATAATGAAAAAAAAGTCAACAGTTCTGAAAATTAATACAAAATTAAAAACTAGAATAACAGGGTTGGAAAAGTCATCATACCCCTGACTTAATACTTTGTAAAGCTTCCTTTTGCTTTCATTACAGCCATCAATCTGTTTGGAAATGTCTCTATTATAGCTTTGCACACCTAGATAGGGGAATATTTGCCCAATTTTCCGTGCAGAAATGCTAAAATGTAGTCAAATTCTGTAGGGAATGGCGATGGACTGCTCTCTTCAAGTCAGACCACAGATTTTCTATAGGATTTAAGTCAGGGCTCTGACTTTGCCACTCAAGGATATTCACCATCCTATCCTTAAGCCACTGCTTTGTTCTTTTGGCAGTATGTTTTGGATCATTGTCGTGTTGGAAGGCGAATGACCTGCCCATCTTCAGCTGTCTAGGAGAGGGACGCAGGTTTTCCTTAAGAATGTGGGTGTACTTGGCAGCATCCATTTTCCCTTTTATCCTGACCAATTGCCCAGTCCCCGCTGAAGAGAAACATCCCCACAACATAATGTTGCCCCCACCATGCTTCACACTAGGTATGGTGTGTTTTGGGTGGTGTACTGTGTTGGTTTTCGCCAAACATTGCGCTTGGAGTTCAGTGCAAAAACACATCTGGAATATTCTGCTACCATGTGGAAAAAGCTTTTATGGTCAGATGAGACTAAGATCGAACTTTTTGGAGACTAAGATTGAAGTTTTTGGACTGAGCTCCAGGCGCTAACCAAACACAGTATACACACCCAAACACACCCAAAACACACCATACCTACTGTGACGCATGGCGGGGACAACATTATGTTTTGGGGATGTTTCTCTTCAGCGGGGACTGGGCAATTGGTCAGGATAGAAGGGAAAATGGATGCTGCCAAGTACACCCACATTCTTGAGGAAAACCTGCGTCCCTCTCCTAGACAGCTGAGGATGGGGAGGTCATTCGCCTTCCAACACGACAATAATCCTAAACATACTGCCAAAAGAACAAAGCAGTGGCTTAAGGATAGGATGGTGAATATCCTTGAGTGGCAAAATCAGAGCCCTGACTTAAATCCTATAGAAAATCTGTGGATTGACTTGAAGAGAGCAGTCCATCGCCATTCCCTACAGAATTTGACTAAATTTTAACATTTCCGCACAAAAAATTGGGCAAATATTCCCCTATCTAGGTGAGCAAAGCTATAATAGAGACATATCCAAACAGATTGATGGCTGTAATGAAAGCAAAAGGAAGCTTTACAAAGTATTAAGTCAGGGGTATGATGACTTTTCCAACCCTGTTATTCTAGTTTTTAATTTTTTATTAATTTTCAGAACTGTTGACTTTTTTTTCATTATTTTGATGTTGTACAGCTAAATTTGTGAATAAAACTGAAAAAGATTGTTTTTAAAATAGGTTTTGATTTCAGGCTGTAAGACAAAAAAAAGTAACTATTTCAAAAGGGTATGATGACTTTCTATAGGCACTGTATGCACACACACACACACACACACACACACACACACACAAATGCACACATACACACAGGCAGAACAGACAGGAAGATGAGCTGTATCAACTTCAGCTACAGTCATCTAGTCATCTAAGTGTGACCCTGATGCTGGTGTGTCCATACAGTACATCTCCCCCATGTCCTTCATTTCTATCCTTTATTTATCTAATTATTATTATTATTTTTATTTAGCAGGGACCAGCGCATATTTATGGACATCAGTATAAATACACAATGTAAATACGCCAGAATTAGCACAATAGCTAGTTTTCATCTGTTGCCCATTTAGTTTAGCTGTGCCCATATGTCCCCCTCTGACACAGCACAGCAGACCAGATTCACAGGACACAGCCCAACACAGTAGACCGGATTCACAGGACACAGCCCAACACAGTAGACCGGATTCACAGGACACAGCCCAACACAGTAGACCGGATTCACAGGACACAGCCCAACACAGTACACAGCCCAACACAGTAGACCGGATTCACAGGACACAGCCCAACACAGTAGACCGGATTCACAGGACACAGCCCAACACAGTAGACCAGGACACAGCCCAACACAGTAGACCGGATTCACAGGACACAGCCCAACACAGTAAACCAGATTCACAGGACACAGCCCAACACAGTAAACCAGATTCACAGGACACAGCCCAACACAGTAGACCGGATTCACAAGACGCAGCCCAACACAGTAGACTAGATTCACTAAAAAACAACCCAACAAGTGTCAGTGTCCGTGCTAGCTAGCAGTCAGACCACACACCAGACCAGATTCACAGGACACAACCCAACACACCAGACCAAATTCCCACCAGAACCACACCTGCGCCAGGCCAGATGAGATCCAGACCTGTGCCAAGTCAGGGCCACTGTCACCTGCAGACCTGGGTAGCTACTGAGGAAGTAGAAAAGTAGAGGACACACTCAGGGGCTGAAATGTATCCAAAACTGTATTCAAAGTGCAGAGAGAGCATTACAGGACATAATAAACAAACAAAAGACGACAAATGTTCTGGGCCTTACAGGGGAGCTACACCAGACGCGTAACTGAAGCGTTCTGTTCGCGACGTGTATCCATTTTAGAAGATGGGCCTATTTTTTTCGAATGTACGCGCCACTGTTGTGTCTGGTGTGTCTGGTGTAGCTACTTCCATTGACTACAGTGATAATTAACTGCTGCGACCGGCTGCAACATACGCGTCGTGAACGGAACGCTTCAGTTACGCGTCTGGTGTAGCTCCCCTGTTAGTGTATCAGTGTCTCCATTTTGAAAAACCAAATTATTAGACAATAGGCGCAGACACCATCTCTACCTATGTAGCTACTGAGAACCCTGGGCCTAAATCAATGGATGGCGCTGACAATGCACTCATCAGCCTATAAACCAGATGCAAGAAAGGCACACCTGCTGAGCTTCACACACACAGTAAGACACACACAGCTTGTGTCGGCCTCTGACCTGGGTCCACATTGAGACCCGGGACGTCAAGTCAGCGAGCAACACTACACCCTTCTTGATGTAACCAACGCATTGTGTCTAAAAACAACCCCTCACACAAGGTTCAACAGACCGTGCAGGGACCAGTTGTTTACAACTGATCCTGCCCCATGCTGACCCGTATGAGCACGGCTCAGGCCCAGTTCACTGTGGAGGGTTGACTGTGTGTCCCTGTTTCACTGTGAAGGGTGGAGTGTATGTCCCTGTTTCACTGTGGAGGGTGGAGTGTGTGTCCCTGTTTCGCTGTCGAGGGCGGAGTGTATGTCCCTGTTTCACTGTGGAGGGCTGAGAGTGGTTGTGTTTTGTTTGTGTCGGCAGCAGCGGTGGGCAGAGTGGAGCGGAGCGGAGCATCAGAAACGAGAGCATAAGGCCACGCCACCACCACAGCCTTGCCGGCACGGAGTCATCCCTCGCCAGGGGCGCACAGACGCGGCTGACCTCATCGCCCCCACCCCCACCCGCCCCCCTGCTATACCCTCCCTCTCCCTACCCGACATTTGTCACGTTCGGCCCCCGGGCATGCTCGGTTGCAGCACAGCGGCACAGTCGAGTCGAGTCGAGTCGAGCAAGCGGGCGTAGGCAGGCAGGCAGGCAGGCTGGCTGGCTGGCTATTTTAATCGCAGTACAAACATAGCAGCGCCCAAGCCTCTACTGAACCATACTGAAGCGCTGCAAAGCAAACCAGAGAGACCCCCTCTCTCTCTCCCTCCCTCTCCACTCTCTAGCCCCTCACCCTCCCAGCCCAACCCTGTCGACCCTGGGATTACTTGAATGTCTGCTTCTCCACTGCTACTCTGCTGTGACGGCTAGCACTGAATGCTACCAGTCCACCACTGCTGAGCTGTGCTGTGCCATGCCTGCTAGTGCTACCATGCTGTGACTGCTAGCCTGTCTGTTTCCTGTCCTCCACTGCTGAGCTGTGCTCTGCCTGCTAGCATTACTGTGCTGTGCATGCTAGCTTATCGGTCTCCAGTCTTCCACTGCTGAGCTGTGCTGTGTTGTGATGTGTTGATCTGTGGTCTGACTACTAGCTAGCACGGCTGCTGTCCTGTTTCTGCTCTTGCTCCTGCTGCCCTCCTTACCTGCTTCGCCTTCAGGATGTGGGTCATTAAAATGCTATTCCTTCACTTACTGTGTTTATTGAAGCCCCCCCCCCCCCCCCGCCCCCCAGTTCCTGTCTAGTCCAAAGCTCGGCCAGTAAAGAGTGTCCCATGACACGCTAACCTAACTGTGCTTCTGATAGCTTTATCAGAGAGCCAGTAGCACTGATAGGACAGCTGTGGCCTGGATGGTCAATGCAAGTTACCCAAAGTCACTCTAGTCATGAGACAGCCAGTAGGCTAGTCACCAATACCTTAACACGTTCACATTCCTAAAAAGTATTATGATTAAAAGCAACATTTCCTCTGTGGCTTTTTGGTACACTTCATAGGCACAGCTGAAGCAAGGCTGGAGACTGAAAATGAACCCATTTGCCTTATCAACCAAGACATGAGCTCACAAGACAGACTTAATCTAATTGTGTCAGTCAGTGTGCCATGCCATGCCCTGGTGGAAGGAACTCCTTGTAATTCGGAGGACCCCATCAACAAGTCTTAACATCATATACTACCCTTCCCCTCCCCCAGCCTGTATCCAGAAATAGTCTCACTTTGGGCGCACCAGCGCAAAATATTCGAGCGGGTTAACACTTCAAGGTTAGTGTGCGAATGAATGGATAGGCCTATCCGAATCGCTTGACGCTTTGATCGATGTGTAAAGCTTTCGCGTTGCGCTCATAATGTTTCACCAGTTTGGGAAGCTGGATTGGCTGAAAGGAAACAGGCCGAATCCCCCCTCCTTCCTTTCCTCCTCCCCGGCTCACTTTCCCTGTGAAGTGGCGAGGACGGAGAATGGTGCAACTGTGATCGCGTTATTGAATCAAGGCTTTTGGCGACACCGGGGCACATGACCTTAGTTAACAGAGCGGGACATCATATCTACATAGGCTGGGCTGCACATACCGAACTGATAGCTCCAGGCGTGCAAGGATAAAACAGCTATGCGAGGCATGTCGGCCCCTTGCCTATGGCCTGAAGAAATTAGCTGGCCACATTAACAGATATTTCAAATGAGTCCAGATTCTCACCACTCAACTACGTTATTTTTAATAGGCCTGCTACTTGATTAACATTCGTTGCATTACTATTAAAATTACGATCATTATCATTATTATTATTATTAGCAAGACGCCGTTGGAGATCCACGTTGGTACATGTTGTTTGTCTTATCCTACATTAGTAGCATTTGTGAGAGTGGTGTTAGAGGATGTAGCCTAACTATGGCAGTTATAATTTTCCTCTCTCAGTTGGCTCACGATGGTAATCCAGTAGCCTATTGAACTTGATAACTTGGCATCTCCTCATGCCTAGTGTCGACAGCAACTACAGACGTGTAGATTTGACTACCTATGCGATCACGGCGGGTTACATGTATCAGAACATCAGATGACAGCATGATGTGATTTGCCCTTAACGCCTTAAAAGCTATAGCGGCAGCCTTCCATGTTCCAGCCGCGTATTTAGTTGCCTACTGTAAAGCTACTGTACTCAATTTTGCTCGGCAGAAAAATCGGAGAAAATGCAGAAAATAGGCTGTCGAGCAAGGAGATGCGCACTCCCCCTTCAACACCAAGGACAGCGGTCGATGCACGTAGGCTAATGGCTATGATGGCAGCCCCCAAACTGCACATAATATTAGTTTATGTCGAGCAGCCTTGTAGGGAGGCACAATCAGGATGTCAGCGATAGTGTGGTTAAAGTGTTTAAGCCGATGAATGCAAGTAAGCCTTGGCGAAGCATTTCACTGTTGCAGGGGGCGAATTAATGCACAAGACAACATTGCATTTCACTAAACAGAAGAACGCCTCGGTGCGCTAAACGGAAAATAAATCAACGTACCTGCTTCCGCTGGTCACTTCCTTACATGTCCCCTTAGTGATTTGTGTCAAGCTGCTCTTTAATTATTGTACTGGGTACCGTTATGTGGTAGCCAGCGCCATGTCACCAGTCTCCAGTATGCGTTTTACAATCCGGTATGAATGCGAAGATAGGGCGCTACATCCGGGCTGTTTTGAAGCAGGGCTTCGGGGCAACAAGCGCCTTCAGGAACCGGAGCGAAGCACCTGAGTTGGACCAGGCGGCGCTGTGATAGACGAGCAGAGAGAATCAAATAAGGCTACACATATATCACACACTGTGCACTTTGATAGTCGCTTGGAAAACGCAATAAAACTCCGCTTGCAACCACGGGTGGATGTAGACGGACTCCTCAAGCCTCGGCGTTTTGGTCCACTTGACAAGATTTTTAACACGCTATAGCTGCATTCTGGCCTAATGGCGAAATGAACGATGCGCTGCAAAATACGTGGTTTATTACAGCTCTATTTAGTAGATCCATTAAATTACTGTGAAATTGTAGATGCACGAAAGCCAGTTTGACCTACTTCCAAGCGCGCATCGCCTGTGTAGGAGCTGTTATTCGATTCCTTGAACACATGTAATAAACTAACGATGGGTGTAGCGCATGCAATATTGATGTGGGCTCGCCTGGATGAACTGAATTTGCACTGTCAATAAAGACATCGGAAGTGTTACACCACTGACGTCGGCTAGATGAAAGCAAAACAATGACGACACACAGCAAGATAAAATGTAGCGCATCACCAGCCTATGCTACTCCAGCATAGTCTCTCTCTCTCTCACACACACACACACACACACGCGCGCGCGCACGCACACGCACACACAGCTTTCACAGATCGATTCCTGCTTCAGGAAACAGGCTATAGACAGACAGTGGGGAATTAAACCATATAGAAAACCTATTTCAATGCAATGTAGGCTACAAAGCAGCAACAGACGCGTAATCCTCCGAAAATGTGCAGCCATTCGTTTTAGGGCAGCTATAGCCTTGAATTCAGTGGGCATTTTCGAACGGAATATATTTTACATTAAAAGCTGTCAGAAGTCAACTCAAGCTCTGTCTGGTACACTTTCAACAACAGTGTGAATAATTCACTTGACCATATTGCGAGCACAATATGGACAAGTGACGCGTCTGTTGTGGCAATTTAGTGTAGCCTACTTGCTTCAACATTTGAATCAGTGTTGATAATGGATCGTATTGTTATGGATCTGGTGGAGTATTTCGTGCCGTGCAGGACTAACCTTGATTCTGCACGTTCAATGGCTTTACCCAAATACCTAACAAGGCGTACATTTCCCATATGACAGCTACATGCATGGTCTGAATTAAGCTATGCACAAGTGCCTACATTCTGATTGCATATGGGCCAATTCTTTGCACGTTCGAGTGGAACGACCTACAGATGTGTGGTTGCAGAATTGCGAAGTCTTCTTGACTTCAAGAATGAAAGATACTGAGGGGTCTGTAGCCTACGTAGGCTGGGCTTTAAGGGATAGAACCGTGATATTCAGGCGGGAGTTTCAGCGACCCGACCCCAATAAACGGGAGTGAGGCGTCTAGGATAAGACACACCTCGCTCAAAGCCCTCTGAAGAGTGGGTCGTTTTCATCACGTGGTCATAGATGTCGTAGAGGGCTGTTGATAGCAGTGGCTCAGAGCTTGTTGGCGCCACCTTGTAGTAGCCTACACTAACGGAACGGGAACGGGAGCACCGAGCACGTCAGTTTTAAAAGCCTGTCAGTCAAAGGCACAGTGTCCCGCTTGCTGTAATTTCTAGCAGAGCTTTTAAAACACAATAATTGAAATTATTAAAATTGATGAATAACAACAAAGACATTTTTCACCACTAAGAACATGGCAGGTTGCTGATGAACAAAAGGGGTCTAGTATCGCCCCTGATCCACACAGAAACTTCATTATGATATAAGCAAGCTACTGAAATGACTGCATGCATAACACTGATCACTCTACACTTCTGCATGCATTACATGTGAATAAACTGTCCCAACGTATTTTGTCTTTTGGTTTATTTCTTTCAGAACAATTACATAATTCAAGTTCCTTCATTTGTTTAGCCTGAATACAACAGGTGTGAAAGGTGAGTTGTCACCATACTGTAAATAAAGTCAGTAAAATCAAAAGTAGCTTCTATTTATTAATTTCATTGGTTTCATCAGGTCCCTTTCCACAGGTGTATCAAGCACGTTGATTATCAATGCAGACTGCATGGTGCTTGATTGATACACCTGTGCAAAGGGACCTGATGAAACCCATGAATATTTCCATCATGCTTTTACAGGCTACTTTCAGATGATTTTAGTTTCAATTCTTACTTAATAAAATGTGTTAATGTGTTCAACCTCTCAATCCTCTCAATCCTCTCAATCCTTATTATTATCCTGAGTAGGCCTAAACTTTCTTGAGTGTGAAATATCCAGGGAACACCGCAATAACGGGCATGTCCTGGTAACTGGTGCTGAAGTGAGTATCAGCTCTCTCCCATGCAAACCTAAAGATGGGACCACAAACAGCACAGGGCAGGGGCAGGGCGGGCTCGCCCACCTCCCCGTCTGTTCCTATCACAATGGCTGATCTGTGGTGGTGCCGGTGGCATCCCACACTGCAGAGTTCGGATCTGGGCCAGATCGGTGCCGAGTCCAAACAAGATCTGGACCGGTTCCGGGCAGGCCGAGCTGTTGGCTAGGCTGTCTGAATGGGTTAGGGGGAGGTTATCCAGAGAAAGAGCGCATACAGTAGTCTGGTTGGGGGAACAGCACTGCTGGGCCCACAGCCAGGAAAACAAAGAAAGAGACAGCGAGAGAGAGAGAGAGAGAGAGAGAGAGAGAGAGAGAGAGAGAGAGAGAGAGAGAGAGAGAGAGAGAGGAGAGAGAGAGCGCAGGAGAGAGAGAGAGAAAGAGAGAGAGAGAGCACAGGAGAGAGAGAGCGCAGGAGAGAGAGAAAGAGAGAGAGAGAAAGAGAGAGAGAGAGAGCGAGGAGAGATAGAGGAGAGAGAGAGAGAGATCCAGGCTTATCGCTGCCGCTTAACTAATGCAGCCGCTTTGTTCAATGACAAGCCTCCGCCATCCCATAATCCTCCCTTCCTCTTGTCTGGCTGCATCTCCCTTCTCCTCTAATCATTCCCACTGTTCTCTGCTCAGCTCTCTTCTTTCCTCTCTCCTCCTCCATTTCTTTCTGTACTCTATTTTCCTTCCTCTACTGTACCCCTGTTCCTGCCCCCAACACACTAGTCCATCCTTTACCCTTCACTCTCTTCTTGCTTTTCTTTGATTCCCTAATCTCCATTGTCTACTCTTCTCTCTACATTTCTCTTTTCCTCTCCCTCTCAGTTCTACTTATCTCTAGACTCATTTTTTCTTAATTCATTGTTATTAACTGTATGAGTGTGCTTTAGGGAAATTCAATTCCAGAAGGCCCCAGCACAGAGGTGACAATTTCATGGGAAATCTCCCTAAATTAATCCAGGGATGGATGCTTCAGGGTCCATTTGCAATCCCTGCCACACACGCACGCACGCACGCACGCACGCACGCACGCACGCACGCACGCACGCACACACACACACACACACACACACACACACACACACACACACACAATCACACAGCCGTCTTAGGTTACAAACACACACGCACATGTCAGTCTTCAGAAATGACATGAGGAGGCCAGTGTCAGTGGACATTAACAGTGCATGTGTGTCTATTAATGTGTGTGCGTGTGAGTGTGTGTGTGCCTAACATGGAAACAAACAGCAGCTGGTGTAAAAACATCTCTAAAAGCATTGTTAGTTGAACACTGAACATTGATTGGCTTTCTCGAGAATTAGGCCTACATGTAGGCTATTGTCGTGAAAAAAAAATTTCCACTTTCCAAATCCAATTAGCAATTAACACTTAAATAGAAATTAGCACTCTGGAACAAGGCAAATCACAGCTGATAGCCTATTTCACCAAAAAAAAAAAAAAATCAAAAAATCAAAAAATGGCATTATTCAAAATGTTCAATTGGAAAATGTAATGGGTTTAAGTAGGCTACTTGTTAGAGGACTACATACTTTTAATAATATTATATTGTTTTCAATGTCAATAACCCTACAGTAGGCCTACAGCCAAAAGTGATGGAAAACCTGCCATTTTGGGATACGGTGGCCATATAGAGCTCCCCAGTCCCGCCCACAGCCTTGTCCGGAAGTAAAAATCCAATACAATTTCTCCATTGACAATTGGAGAATAAGCCATAACATCGTAACCGTCCATGGTAGACTTAAAACCAGCTACGATGTGACTAAGCGATTATACCTGCTCATATAGATGTCAAAAGTTAATGGGGGCATCAACCTTGTTTTGAGAAAACAATGCTTTATTCACGATTTAACGAGAGAGTACTACACTACCCGACACCCTAACATGTAAAACTGGTGAAAGCAGAGCCTTTGATTGGTAGAGATCGCCGTTGCCATGGCAATGCCAAACAAACTGTACTCAGCTTTTCCCGCGCCTATCGTCCAGCTTCGTCTCGCTGGAACTTCAAAACTTAAAATGGCTGCAGGGCTGATCAGGACCGATGTGTGGTCTTCCGAAAAATAACGGTTTTCTCATCTTGAAGGTTGAATTTACTCAATGGAAACGGTAGGAAGTAATCATCTTCTTTTCTCAGATTAATATGGAACCATGTTAAACTATCTTTAGGCTGCAAATGTTGGAAATGTGTGTACGTTTGCAAAGCATCCTGGGATTTGAGTTCTCTATCTCGGAATTTAAGATATGTACACAGTCTTGTACCTTTCGCTTTTTTTACATTTTCTGTTCATTTTTTCACTCGAAATTATAAGTTATATGCTTATGAGTCACATCGTAGCTGGTTAGCCTAAGGCATGGTCTAAAACTCTTTATATCCAAATTTTTCCAGAAGTCAATGGGAGAAATGAATGAGAATTTTACTTCCGGACAAGCACCTCTCTCGGAGGAGGGGCGGGACTGGGGAGCTCTATTGCATTTTTGGCCAAAATTGAACATGCCCCATGTCTTAATCTGTTCCAATAGGGGTTCTGACCAGGAATCCATTGACATTGATTCAGTGAAGTTAGCTTTATTTACAGCTGAACTATAGGTCTCTCGTGGTCCGCGTTATTTTAAAGGGATATTCCGCCATTTGTGGAATTACGCTCATTTTCCACCTTCCCTCGAGCAAAACAATCGATATTTACCTTGTTCCCGTTCATCCAGCCATTCTGTGAGTCTGGCGATACAACTTTTAGCTTCAGCCTAGCATAGATCATTGAATCGGATTAGACCATTAGCTTCTCGCCTGCTAGCTTCATGTTTAAAAGTGACTAATATTTCTGGTAATTTTCCCATTTAAAACGTGTGTCCTCTCAAGTTAGAAAGTGCAATAAGACCAACTGAAAATGAACCCTGCCGTTTTTCTAGGCTGATTTGACATGGAACTACATTCTCATCTGGCGTAATAATCAAGGCAACTTGCAGCTACTGGCACTACTACTGCTTGATGTCTATGGGGACTATTTTCAGATGCTGCGTACGATATCACTGCGCCTATGGTATGTTTGCAAGTTGCCTTGATTATTACGCCAGATGAGAGTGTAGTTCCATGTCAAATCAGCCTAGAAAAACGGCAGGGTTCATTTTCAGTTGGTCTTATTGCACTTTCTAACTTGAGAGGACACACGTTTTAAATGGGAAAATTACCAGAAATATTAGTCACTTTTAAACATGAAGCTAGCAGGCGAGAAGCTAATGGTCTAATCCGATTCAATGATCTATGCTAGGCTGAAGCTAAAAGTTGTATCGCCAGACTCACAGAATGGCTGGATGAACGGGAACAAGGTAAATATCGATTGTTTTGCTCGAGGGGAGGTGGAAAATGAGCGTATTTCCAAAAATGGCGGAATATCCCTTTAATTCAAGTAGGCCTAGGCCTAGCCTAGCAATTTTGCCTGGCTTGATAACGCAGCCTAGGCTATTTGAGTAGCCTATTGTTTTAGTCGGAAATGGTTAGGTTTGTTAACATTAACCGCACTTTGTGCGTATGTGCCAGATGTGGACTATATAGCAGAAGCAAGCTCGGACCAGTCCAAGTTGTTTGTAGCCTGCATAGCCTGTACGGAGATGGATTAAGCTACAGTCAGTCAGACCATGAGTCAGACAGATGGTGAGTAGGCTGGCTACCGTCTTTGGTTGAACTGCAGGCGCGAAAGCATCGTGATGTCATTAGATTTTAACACACGAACGTTCGACCGGAAATTTTATGGCAAATATCGCTAAAACTATAAAGTTATCAAACGTCAAAGTTACATAACGCATCTGTCGTTTGAGAGACCTAACGATGGTTGAACGAAGTTTGTAGTTAAATGGTTAGCTGAATTTATTGCAGAAAAATTGAATAATAATAATAAAAAGTCCAGCGATAACAGTAGGCTACAGTGCATTCTCATGCACTTGAATGAATATATTATATATATTTTTTTAATGAAAACGGCAGTTCCGTATGGCACAAAAGGTAGGTTAACACAGTGTATGGATGTTTAAATTACAAAAAATGATATGTAGGCTAACGCAGTGCATCGATGTTTGGTGGCTAGCCAGGTAGGCTAGGCTACTTTTCAAGCTTTGACAGGTTAGTAGAAGAAATCTAATACTGCAACAGTTCTTTGTGAAAACGTTACATTCTCATGGCGAGAACGGTTAGGAGTGTATCATGTTTGAAATTACAAAAAAAGTAACAGTGTATCCTTGTTTGGTGGCTAGCTGGGTAGTTGACAGGCTAAACATTAGTTAGCCTATTTAATACGGCAACAAATGTTTCGTAGTTTAATTCACAAATTCAGTAGGTAAAACAGTAAACTAATCTACGTATTGTGGTAGGTAGTAGTCGACTAGCTGGCTAGTTTAATATTTTCAAAGACGCTCGTGCGTCCCTGTACATTGAGTCCTTCAACAAAAATCAATAAACTCACAATCAGTGTTGGGGAGTAACGCATTACATGTAATTGAGTTACGTAATTTAATTACAAAATAAATGTAACAGTAATATATTACAGTTACTGTAGAAAAATGTGTAATTCAATTACAGGTACTTCTGAAATTTTTCAAAATTACAATTTGAATTACATCTCAATATTGTCAGCAAAGAATATTGTATGTAAAAAGAGCTGTTTCCCTCCACAGCCATAGTTTGATACGGGACTTTCTAATAGGCTCTATCACGTCTACAGCGCCATCAGCGTAGGCCTACATGCCTGCCTGTAAACGTGTTATGATTATCATTATATTATCCTCACAAAAAATGTGATGCTAATTTGTGTATTGAATGCCCTTGCTGCCTTGTGCGCTTGTACAGAACTGCTCGGCAGCCTGTAGACCAAGGCCGAAATCTTCGCATGGATTTGGGGACTATATATATATCATACAAAAATCGGAAAAGTAATCAAAAAGTAATCAAAAGTAATTAGTTACGTTACTCAGAAAAAGTAATTCAAATAGTTACACTACTATTACATGTTAAACAGAGTAACTTGTAACTGTAACACATTACATTTCTAAAGTAACCTTCCCAACACTGCTCACAATATCTGTGGCGCTGATAAAGCGCCTGTCTAGTAAACAGGAGATCCTGAGTTCGAATCTCAGCAGTGCCTTCTGAAAAAGAGGGTGACGTCAAAAGTAAGGTAAGGTAAGGTACTTTTATTTATATAGCGCATTTAATGTGCACTGAGTGCAACCCAAAGCGCTTTACAGAACACAGAGACAGTGCCGAAACGGAGTGGCGTAGTCGCCAGCGTACCCATGACAACACAACAAACAAAACAAATTCACAAAATAACAAGACAAGATGCCGGACGGAGTGGCGTAATCGCCAGCGTACCCGTGACACCAAGACATACAAGACATACAAACAAATAAACAAATGTTAAATAAATAATAAAACAAACAAAAGACAGAAAAGTAGCCTCTTGCTTCGTACCACGTGTATGAGCCTTGCTTGCTTGTGAATCTGACACTTGGACATGCTAACACCTTTCTCAGGGCTCAGCATTCTTACTCTCCGGGAAGTACCTGTGAAAGTACGGGGGAAAATGTGCGCAAAACAGTCTCACAGCCTTGCGTGCCGCTGTTGGCCGCCAGGCTCTCTTATCTCGGCGCCGACATACTTTGACAACACACGGGCGTTCTGACACACCGACTCAAAACTCAGTGTATGAGGTAGCCTTGCTTGCTTGTGAATCTGACACTTGGACATGCTAACACCTTTCTCCGGGCTCAGCATTCTTACTCTCCGGGAAGTGCCTGTGGCGCTGTGGCTTAGTTGGTTAAAGCGCCTGTCTAGTAAACAGGAGATCCTGAGTTCTAATCTCAGCAGTGCCTTCTATTGGACAAGTTGGACCATCTGAAAAAGAGGGTGACGTCAAAAGTAGCCTCTTGCTTCGTACCACGTGTATGAGGTGGCATAGCTTTTAAATCTGCCACTTGCACATTCTATGACTTTTCATGGTCTTCGGGCTCAGTAGTCTTACTCTCACGGCAGTGCCTGTGGCGCTGTGGCTTAGTTGGTTAAAGCGCCTGTCTAGTAAACAGGAGATCCTGAGTTCAAATCTCAGCAGTGCCTTCTATTGGACAAGTTGGACCATCCGAACAAGAGGATGACGTCAGACGCGTCCTCTTGCTTCTTGAAAGCTGCGTCATACCACGGGGGAAAATGTGCGCAAAACAGTCTCACAGCCTTGCGTGCCGCTGTTGGCCGCCAGGCTCTCTTATCTCCGCGCCGACATACTTTGACAACACACGGGCGTTCTGACACACCGACTCAAAACTCAGTGTATGAGGTAGCCTTGCTTGCTTGTGAATCTGACACTTGGACATGCTAACACCTTTCTCCGGGCTCAGCATTCTTACTCTCCGGGAAGTGCCTGTGGCGCTGTGGCTTAGTTGGTTAAAGCGCCTGTCTAGTAAACAGGAGATCCTGAGTTCGAATCTCAGCAGTGCCTTCTATTGGACAAGTTGGACCATCTGAAAAAGAAGGTGACGTCAAAAGTAGCCTCTTGCTTCGTACCACGTGTATGAGGTGGCATAGCTTTTAAATCTGCCACTTGCACATTCTATGACTTTTCATGGTCTTCGGGCTCAGTAGTCTTACTCTCACGGCAGTGCCTGTGGCGCTGTGGCTTAGTTGGTTAAAGCGCCTGTCTAGTAAACAGGAGATCCTGAGTTCGAATCTCAGCAGTGCCTTCTATTGGACAAGTTGGACCATCCGAACAAGAGGATGACGTCAGACGCGTCCTCTTGCTTCTTGAAAGCTGCGTCATACCACGGGGGAAAATGTGCGCAACACAGTCTCACAGCCTTGCGTGCCGCTGTTGGCCGCCAGGCTCTCTTATCTCCGCGCCGACATACTTTGACAACACACGGGCGTTCTGACACACCGACTCAAAACTCAGTGTTTGAGGTAGCCTTGCTTGCTTGTGAATCTGACACTTGGACATGCTAACACCTTTCTCCGGGCTCAGCATTCTTACTCTCCGGGAAGTGCCTGTGGCGCTGTGGCTTAGTTGGTTAAAGCGCCTGTCTAGTAAACAGGAGATCCTGAGTTCGAATCTCAGCAGTGCCTTCTATTGGACAAGTTGGACCATCTGAAAAAGAGGGTGACGTCAAAAGTAGCCTCTTGCTTCGTACCACGTGTATGAGGTGGCATAGCTTTTAAATCTGCCACTTGCACATTCTATGACTTTTCATGGTCTTCGGGCTCAGTAGTCTTACTCTCACGGCAGTGCCTGTGGCGCTGTGGCTTAGTTGGTTAAAGCGCCTGTCTAGTAAACAGGAGATCCTGAGTTCGAATCTCAGCAGTGCCTTCTATTGGACAAGTTGGACCATCCGAACAAGAGGATGACGTCAGACGCGTCCTCTTGCTTCTTGAAAGCTGCGTCATACCACGGGGGAAAATGTGCGCAAAACAGTCTCACAGCCTTGCGTGCCGCTGTTGGCCGCCAGGCTCTCTTATCTCGGCGCCGACATACTTTGACAACACACGGGCGTTCTGACACACCGACTCAAAACTCAGTGTATGAGGTAGCCTTGCTTGCTTGTGAATCTGACACTTGGACATGCTAACACCTTTCTCCGGGCTCAGCATTCTTACTCTCCAGGAAGTGCCTGTGGCGCTGTGGCTTAGTTGGTTAAAGCGCCTGTCTAGTAAACAGGAGATCCTGAGTTCGAATCTCAGCAGTGCCTTCTATTGGACAAGTTGGACCATCTGAAAAAGAGGGTGACGTCAAAAGTAGCCTCTTGCTTCGTACCACGTGTATGAGGTGGCATAGCTTTTAAATCTGCCACTTGCACATTCTATGACTTTTCATGGTCTTCGGGCTCAGTAGTCTTACTCTCACGGCAGTGCCTGTGGCGCTGTGGCTTAGTTGGTTAAAGCGCCTGTCTAGTAAACAGGAGATCCTGAGTTCGAATCTCAGCAGTGCCTTCTATTGGACAAGTTGGACCATCCGAACAAGAGGATGACGTCAGACGCGTCCTCTTGCTTCTTGAAAGCTGCGTCATACCACGGGGGAAAATGTGCGCAAAACAGTCTCACAGCCTTGCGTGCCGCTGTTGGCCGCCAGGCTCTCTTATCTCGGCGCCGACATACTTTGACAACACACGGGCGTTCTGACACACCGACTCAAAACTCAGTGTATGAGGTAGCCTTGCTTGCTTGTGAATCTGACACTTGGACATGCTAACACCTTTCTCCGGGCTCAGCATTCTTACTCTCCAGGAAGTGCCTGTGGCGCTGTGGCTTAGTTGGTTAAAGCGCCTGTCTAGTAAACAGGAGATCCTGAGTTCGAATCTCAGCAGTGCCTTCTATTGGACACGTTGGACCATCTGAAAAAGAGGGTGACGTCAAAAGTAGCCTCTTGCTTCGTACCACGTGTATGAGGTGGCATAGCTTTTAAATCTGCCACTTGCACATTCTATGACTTTTCATGGTCTTCGGGCTCAGTAATCTTAAGCTGGGCTCAAACTACACGACTATCGGCCCGATAATCGGCCGAAACCGGCCCTTACGACAATCGGTGGAATGTTCACTTCCCAGGAGGATCGTAAGCGATTGTCGGCCCCGTTTCCCTAGTCGTGAACGACGTTCTAAGATAGAATTTTACGGGTTCTGAGACTGCCCGATCGCAAATCGTAGATATCAAACATGTTTGATATTTACCACTGGAAATAGAATGTTGAGCAACGACGAGAGTTCTTTTGATAGGCCTACTGAACTCGAAGGAGAAAAAAATAAAAATGAAGTGGACAAACCAACTAGAAGTGCTTGTGGGAACAATATGAATGTTTGTACAACGCAACGGTTGGGCTCATCAGTAGGCTACACCCACCATCAAACACAAACACAAACAAACACACACACACACACACACACACACACACACACACACACGCCTGCATGTGTGCGTCTGTAGGCTATACGTCCCTTAAGGTATGTGTGTGTACACCAATGGACTTACCAACTATGCACAGTATCCCATTAGCTGCACGCCATCAGGCAAATCTACAACGTTATCAAAATTAACTTAATGCAGAGCTCTATCCACGCACACACATTTTGTTTGAGCAGGAGAGATTAGCACGCAGGCGCGCAACTAGGATACTTGTTTTCTTTTACCTGCTATCGTTACCAGCACACAATTAATGTGAAGCTATAATCACAACTCAATACTCAACTCATCATGGATATTATATCGCAAGTTCTTTTAAACAACGAAAACAGAAAGGATGGAGAATGGAGGCAGCAAAACTAGGCCTATTCCAGATGGACAAAACAGGTAGATAACTGTGCTTGTCGGAATTGACTAGCTGTTTAAAGCAAGACGTTAAAGATAACTTAGCTGTATAGGGTTGTCTGTGTAACGTTGTCCAAATGAGTCGGCCACTGTTAGCCTTTATTGTTGTATTAATTTATTGATTGCATGTGGATACTGTTATGTAGGCTACTTTTTTGCTGACCAATGCACGAACCTAAAACCGAGAAACGGACTTGTCCAGTAGGCTAATATTTTCCGGTGGGAGAGGTTGTTTGGGTGTGACTGTCACACACACACACACACACACACACACACACACACACACACACACACACACACACACACACACACACACACACCTTTAGCTCTCGCATGTGTGATTCAAGTTACATGTATGCTATTTGGGCGGACTGATTATAACTAGGCTCTCATTTACAGTGTTGCAAGACCAAATGTAATGCCAACACGCTGTAAAACGGCTAGGCCATAGCATGTAGCTTACATGCACGAAAGTTGAAACAATTTCACACGCATGCATAGAGTAGCCTACGTCAAGTTATCTGTTATGAAGCGGAGGGCATAGCCTAACATCTTCGCCTGTAGAGCATGGAATAATGTACTGCTGCTACAAGTAAAATTGAGCATCGTATGGCGATGATCAACACACAGCAAAAACTAGGCAGTCTGGCCATTAGGCTTACCTTTATAAGGTCCACTGAACGTTTTCCATTAAGTTCCACATTGGGCTAGCCTGCCTACTTTAACGCACCAGGCAACAGGCAAAATTACGAGCCTATGTAAAAGTATAGGTTATGTTATCACGAACAGCATCCAATTACTGTTCAGATGCCTACTGGCCTATTCCAAAAACTTAAATTTCCGTGAATTGATATTATATTTTCTCCATGCAAACCTGCACTGCGAAGCTCTCTGTTCACTGCTGTAGGTAGGATTTATTTATTATTTTTGGAGTGTGAAATTATGGGACGGTGGTAAGAAGTGGGGAAAGCTGCATGTGAGGAGTTCGCACTCTTGACAGGGAGATTTGCTGTAAAGTAAACTCTGTAACGTTATGGCCTAGTCATCGCGGCCAGCAAGATCACCCATTCTGTCAGACTTTGCTGCCTGCTCGTCGTCCTTAATGAAACCCTGCGAAATCATATTGGTCAGGAGCTCTTTTTCGCATGCGAAATTCCGCATCAAACAAACCGTTCCGAAAGTTTATTTCATTGCAACGAACTTGGGTGAACTAGATTGCAACTCTATCCCATTCAATGTTCCCCGTTTTTGGTGCTCCCAGCTTTGGGTCATGTTATCATTGTAATGCCATGAAGGCTATAGTCTACCGACTGAAGAACGTGTGGTGTGACATGCTTTCAGGAAAATGTACTGAGTTTTCATCTCACACGTCATCACGGAATATAGCCTACGTAACAAGTCAATCGCAGGAAAAATCTTGTAATCGTGCAGAACAGTCGTGTAGTGTGAGCATGTTTACGATTGGAGACACGATAATCGGTTGCGATTCTCTTTATGTGTGCGCTGCAACCCGACGTCAAAATCGCATACGATTTTTAAATCGTGTAGTTTGAGCCCAGCTTTACTCTCACGGCAGTGCCTGTGGCGCTGTGGCTTAGTTGGTTAAAGCGCCTGTCTAGTAAACAGGAGATCCTGAGTTCGAATCTCAGCAGTGCCTTCTATTGGACAAGTTGGACCATCCGAACAAGAGGATGACGTCAGACGCGTCCTCTTGCTTCTTGAAAGCTGCGTCATACCACGGGGGAAAATGTGCGCAAAACAGTCTCACAGCCTTGCGTGCCGCTGTTGGCCGCCAGGCTCTCTTATCTCGGCGCCGACATACTTTGACAACACACGGGCGTTCTGACACACCGACTCAAAACTCAGTGTATGAGGTAGCCTTGCTTGCTTGTGAATCTGACACTTGGACATGCTAACACCTTTCTCCGGGCTCAGCATTCTTACTCTCCGGGAAGTGCCTGTGGCGCTGTGGCTTAGTTGCTTAAAGCGCCTGTCTAGTAAACAGGAGATCCTGAGTTCGAATCTCAGCAGTGCCTTCTATTGGACAAGTTGGACCATCTGAAAAAGAGGGTGACGTCAAAAGTAGCCTCTTGCTTCGTACCACGTGTATGAGGTGGCATAGCTTTTAAATCTGCCACTTGCACATTCTATGACTTTTCATGGTCTTCGGGCTCAGTAGTCTTACTCTCACGGCAGTGCCTGTGGCGCTGTGGCTTAGTTGGTTAAAGCGCCTGTCTAGTAAACAGGAGATCCTGAGTTCGAATCTCAGCAGTGCCTTCTATTGGACAAGTTGGACCATCCGAACAAGAGGATGACGTCAGACGCGTCCTCTTGCTTCTTGAAAGCTGCGTCATACCACGGGGGAAAATGTGCGCAAAACAGTCTCACAGCCTTGCGTGCCGCTGTTGGCCGCCAGGCTCTCTTATCTCGGCGCCGACATACTTTGACAACACACGGGCGTTCTGACACACCGACTCAAAACTCAGTGTATGAGGTAGCCTTGCTTGCTTGTGAATCTGACACTTGGACATGCTAACACCTTTCTCCGGGCTCAGCATTCTTACTCTCCGGGAAGTGCCTGTGGCGCTGTGGCTTAGTTGGTTAAAGCGCCTGTCTAGTAAACAGGAGATCCTGAGTTCGAATCTCAGCAGTGCCTTCTATTGGACAAGTTGGACCATCTGAAAAAGAGGGTGACGTCAAAAGTAGCCTCTTGCTTCGTACCACGTGTATGAGGTGGCATAGCTTTTAAATCTGCCACTTGCACATTCTATGACTTTTCATGGTCTTCGGGCACAGTAATCTTACTCTCACGGCAGTGCCTGTGGCGCTGTGGCTTAGTTGGTTAAAGCGCCTGTCTAGTAAACAGGAGATCCTGAGTTCGAATCTCAGCAGTGCCTTCTATTGGACAAGTTGGACCATCCGAACAAGAGGATGACGTCAGACGCGTCCTATTGCTTCTTGAAAGCTGCGTCATACCACGGGGGAAAATTTGCGCAACACAGTCTCACAGCCTTGCGTGCCGCTGTTGGCCGCCAGGCTCTCTTATCTCCGCGCCGACATACTTTGACAACACACGGGCGTTCTGACACACCGACTCAAAACTCAGTGTTTGAGGTAGCCTTGCTTGCTTGTGAATCTGACACTTGGACATGCTAACACCTTTCTCCGGGCTCAGCATTCTTACTCTCCGGGAAGTGCCTGTGGCGCTGTGGCTTAGTTGGTTAAAGCGCCTGTCTAGTAAACAGGAGATCCTGAGTTCGAATCTCAGCAGTGCCTTCTATTGGACAAGTTGGACCATCTGAAAAAGAGGGTGACGTCAAAAGTAGCCTCTTGCTTCGTACCACGTGTATGAGGTGGCATAGCTTTTAAATCTGCCACTTGCACATTCTATGACTTTTCATGGTCTTCGGGCTCAGTAATCTTACTCTCACAGCAGTGCCTGTGGCGCTGTGGCTTAGTTGGTTAAAGCGCCTGTCTAGTAAACAGGAGATCCTGAGTTCGAATCTCAGCAGTGCCTTCTATTGGACAAGTTGGACCATCCGAACAAGAGGATGACGTCAGACGCGTCCTCTTGCTTCTTGAAAGCTGCGTCATACCACGGGGGAAAATGTGCGCAAAACAGTCTCACAGCCTTGCGTGCCGCTGTTGGCCGCCAGGCTCTCTTATCTCGGCGCCGACATACTTTGACAACACACGGGCGTTCTGACACACCGACTCAAAACTCAGTGTATGAGGTAGCCTTGCTTGCTTGTGAATCTGACACTTGGACATGCTAACACCTTTCTCCGGGCTCAGCATTCTTACTCTCCGGGAAGTGCCTGTGGCGCTGTGGCTTAGTTGGTTAAAGCGCCTGTCTAGTAAACATGAGATCCTGAGTTCGAATCTCAGCAGTGCCTTCTATTGGACAAGTTGGACCATCTGAAAAAGAGGGTGACGTCAAAAGTAGCCTCTTGCTTCGTACCACGTGTATGAGGTGGCATAGCTTTTAAATCTGCCACTTGCACATTCTATGACTTTTCATGGTCTTCGGGCTCAGTAATCTTACTCTCACGGCAGTGCCTGTGGCGCTGTGGCTTAGTTGGTTAAAGCGCCTGTCTAGTAAACAGGAGATCCTGAGTTCGAATCTCAGCAGTGCCTTCTATTGGACAAGTTGGACCATCCGAACAAGAGGATGACGTCAGACGCGTCCTCTTGCTTCTTGAAAGCTGCGTCATACCACGGGGGAAAATGTGCGCAAAACAGTCTCACAGCCTTGCGTGCCGCTGTTGGCCGCCAGGCTCTCTTATCTCGGCGCCGACATACTTTGACAACACACGGGCGTTCTGACACACCGACTCAAAACTCAGTGTATGAGGTAGCCTTGCTTGCTTGTGAATCTGACACTTGGACATGCTAACACCTTTCTCCGGGCTCAGCATTCTT
Source organism: Sardina pilchardus (assembly GCF_963854185.1). Classification (NCBI taxonomy): domain Eukaryota; kingdom Metazoa; phylum Chordata; class Actinopteri; order Clupeiformes; family Clupeidae; genus Sardina; species Sardina pilchardus. Next base: position 26,155,100 of record NC_085005.1, read on the forward strand.
ACTCTCCGGGAAGTGCCTGTGGCGCTGTGGCTTAGTTGGTTAAAGCGCCTGTCTAGTAAACAGGAGATCCTGAGTTCGAATCTCAGCAGTGCCTTCTATTGGACAAGTTGGACCATCTGAAAAAGAGGGTGACGTCAAAAGTAGCCTCTTGCTTCGTACCACGTGTATGAGGTGGCATAGCTTTTAAATCTGCCACTTGCACATTCTATGACTTTTCATGGTCTTCGGGCACAGTAATCTTACTCTCACGGCAGTGCCTGTGGCGCTGTGGCATAGTTGGTTAAAGCGCCTGTCTAGTAAACAGGAGATCCTGAGTTCGAATCTCAGCAGTGCCTTCTATTGGACAAGTTGGACCATCCGAACAAGAGGATGACGTCAGACGCGTCCTATTGCTTCTTGAAAGCTGCGTCATACCACGGGGGAAAATTTGCGCAACACAGTCTCACAGCCTTGCGTGCCGCTGTTGGCCGCCAGGCTCTCTTATCTCCGCGCCGACATACTTTGACAACACACGGGCGTTCTGACACACCGACTCAAAACTCAGTGTTTGAGGTAGCCTTGCTTGCTTGTGAATCTGACACTTGGACATGCTAACACCTTTCTCCGGGCTCAGCATTCTTACTCTCCGGGAAGTGCCTGTGGCGCTGTGGCTTAGTTGGTTAAAGCGCCTGTCTAGTAAAAGGAGATCCTGAGTTCGAATCTCAGCAGTGCCTTCTATTGGACAAGTTGGACCATCTGAAAAAGAGGGTGACGTCAAAAGTAGCCTCTTGCTTCGTACCACGTGTATGAGGTGGCATAGCTTTTAAATCTGCCACTTGCACATTCTATGACTTTTCATGGTCTTCGGGCTCAGTAGTCTTACTCTCACGGCAGTGCCTGTGGCGCTGTGGCTTAGTTGGTTAAAGCGCCTGTCTAGTAAACAGGAGATCCTGAGTTCGAATCTCAGCAGTGCCTTCTATTGGACAAGTTGGACCATCCGAACAAGAGGATGACGTCAGACGCGTCCTCTTGCTTCTTGAAAGCTGCGTCATACCACGGGGGAAAATGTGCGCAAAACAGTCTCACAGCCTTGCGTGCCGCTGTTGGCCGCCAGGCTCTCTTATCTCGGCGCCGACATACTTTGACAACACACGGGCGTTCTGACACACCGACTCAAAACTCAGTGTATGAGGTAGCCTTGCTTGCTTGTGAATCTGACACTTGGACATGCTAACACCTTTCTCCGGGCTCAGCATTCTTACTCTCCGGGAAGTGCCTGTGGCGCTGTGGCTTAGTTGGTTAAAGCGCCTGTCTAGTAAACATGAGATCCTGAGTTCAAATCTCAGCAGTGCCTTCTATTGGACAAGTTGGACCATCTGAAAAAGAGGGTGACGTCAAAAGTAGCCTCTTGCTTCGTACCACGTGTATGAGGTGGCATAGCTTTTAAATCTGCCACTTGCACATTCTATGACTTTTCATGTTCTTCGGGCTCAGTAATCTTACTCTCACGGCAGTGCCTGTGGCGCTGTGGCTTAGTTGGTTAAAGCGCCTGTCTAGTAAACAGGAGATCCTGAGTTCGAATCTCAGCAGTGCCTTCTATTGGACAAGTTGGACCATCCGAACAAGAGGATGACGTCAGACGCGTCCTCTTGCTTCTTGAAAGCTGCGTCATACCACGGGGGAAAATGTGCGCAAAACAGTCTCACAGCCTTGCGTGCCGCTGTTGGCCGCCAGGCTCTCTTATCTCGGCGCCGACATACTTTGACAACACACGGGCGTTCTGACACACCGACTCAAAACTCAGTGTATGAGGTAGCCTTGCTTGCTTGTGAATCTGACACTTGGACATGCTAACACCTTTCTCCGGGCTCAGCATTCTTACTCTCCGGGAAGTGCCTGTGGCGCTGTGGCTTAGTTGGTTAAAGCGCCTGTCTAGTAAACATGAGATCCTGAGTTCGAATCTCAGCAGTGCCTTCTATTGGACAAGTTGGACCATCTGAAAAAGAGGGTGACGTCAAAAGTAGCCTCTTGCTTCGTACCACGTGTATGAGGTGGCATAGCTTTTAAATCTGCCACTTGCACATTCTATGACTTTTCATGGTCTTCGGGCTCAGTAATCTTACTCTCACGGCAGTGCCTGTGGCGCTGTGGCTTAGTTGGTTAAAGCGCCTGTCTAGTAAACAGGAGATCCTGAGTTCGAATCTCAGCAGTGCCTTCTATTGGACAAGTTGGACCATCCGAACAAGAGGATGACGTCAGACGCGTCCTCTTGCTTCTTGAAAGCTGCGTCATACCACGGGGGAAAATGTGCGCAAAACAGTCTCACAGCCTTGCGTGCCGCTGTTGGCCGCCAGGCTCTCTTATCTCGGCGCCGACATACTTTGACAACACACGGGCGTTCTGACACACCGACTCAAAACTCAGTGTATGAGGTAGCCTTGCTTGCTTGTGAATCTGACACTTGGACATGCTAACACCTTTCTCCGGGCTCAGCATTCTTACTCTCCGGGAAGTGCCTGTGGCGCTGTGGCTTAGTTGGTTAAAGCGCCTGTCTAGTAAACAGGAGATCCTGAGTTCGAATCTCAGCAGTGCCTTCTATTGGACAAGTTGGACCATCTGAAAAAGAGGGTGACGTCAAAAGTAGCCTCTTGCTTCGTACCACGTGTATGAGGTGGCATAGCTTTTAAATCTGCCACTTGCACATTCTATGACTTTTCATGGTCTTCGGGCTCAGTAATCTTACTCTCACGGCAGTGCCTGTGGCGCTGTGGCTTAGTTGGTTAAAGCGCCTGTCTAGTAAACAGGAGATCCTGAGTTCGAATCTCAGCAGTGCCTTCTATTGCACAAGTTGGACCATCCGAACAAGAGGATGACGTCAGACGCGTCCTCTTGCTTCTTGAAAGCTGCGTCATACCACGGGGGAAAATGTGCGCAAAACAGTCTCACAGCCTTGCGTGCCGCTGTTGGCCGCCAGGCTCTCTTATCTCGGCGCCGACATACTTTGACAACACACGGGCGTTCTGACACACCGACTCAAAACTCAGTGTATGAGGTAGCCTTGCTTGCTTGTGAATCTGACACTTGGACATGCTAACACCTTTCTCCGGGCTCAGCATTCTTACTCTCCGGGAAGTGCCTGTGGCGCTGTGGCTTAGTTGGTTAAAGCGCCTGTCTAGTAAACAGGAGATCCTGAGTTCGAATCTCAGCAGTGCCTTCTATTGGACAAGTTGGACCATCTGAAAAAGAGGGTGACGTCAAAAGTAGCCTCTTGCTTCGTACCACGTGTATGAGGTGGCATAGCTTTTAAATCTGCCACTTGCACATTCTATGACTTTTCATGGTCTTCGGGCTCAGTAGTCTTACTCTCACGGCAGTGCCTGTGGCGCTGTGGCTTAGTTGGTTAAAGCGCCTGTCTAGTAAACAGGAGATCCTGAGTTCGAATCTCAGCAGTGCCTTCTATTGGACAAGTTGGACCATCCGAACAAGAGGATGACGTCAGACGTGTCCTCTTGCTTCTTGAAAGCTGCGTCATACCACGGGGGAAAATGTGCGCAAAACAGTCTCACAGCCTTGCGTGCCGCTGTTGGCCGCCAGGCTCTCTTATCTCGGCGCCGACATACTTTGACAACACACGGGCGTTCTGACACACCGACTCAAAACTCAGTGTATGAGGTAGCCTTGCTTGCTTGTGAATCTGACACTTGGACATGCTAACACCTTTCTCCGGGCTCAGCATTCTTACTCTCCGGGAAGTGCCTGTGGCGCTGTGGCTTAGTTGGTTAAAGCGCCTGTCTAGTAAACAGGAGATCCTGAGTTCGAATCTCAGCAGTGCCTTCTATTGGACAAGTTGGACCATCTGAAAAAGAGGGTGACGTCAAAAGTAGCCTCTTGCTTCGTACCACGTGTATGAGGTGGCATAGCTTTTAAATCTGCCACTTGCACATTCTATGACTTTTCATGGTCTTCGGGCTCAGTAGTCTTACTCTCACGGCAGTGCCTGTGGCGCTGTGGCTTAGTTGGTTAAAGCGCCTGTCTAGTAAACAGGAGAACCTAGAGTTCGAATCTCAGCAGTGCCTTCTATTGGACAAGTTGGACCATCCGAACAAGAGGATGACGTCAGACGCGTCCTCTTGCTTCTTGAAAGCTGCGTCATACCACGGGGGAAAATGTGCGCAAAACAGTCTCACAGCCTTGCGTGCCGCTGTTGGCCGCCAGGCTCTCTTATCTCCGCGCCGACATACTTTGACAACACACGGGCGTTCTGACACACCGACTCAAAACTCAGTGTATGAGGTAGCCTTGCTTGCTTGTGAATCTGACACTTGGACATGCTAACACCTTTCTCCGGGCTCAGCATTCTTACTCTCCGGGAAGTGCCTGTGGCGCTGTGGCTTAGTTGGTTAAAGCGCCTGTCTAGTAAACAGGAGATCCTGAGTTCGAATCTCAGCAGTGCCTTCTATTGGACAAGTTGGACCATCTGAAAAAGAGGGTGACGTCAAAAGTAGCCTCTTGCTTCGTACCACGTGTATGAGGTGGCATAGCTTTTAAATCTGCCACTTGCACATTCTATGACTTTTCATGGTCTTCGGGCACAGTAATCTTACTCTCACGGCAGTGCCTCTGGCGCTGTGGCTTAGTTGGTTAAAGCGCCTGTCTAGTAAACAGGAGATCCTGAGTTCGAATCTCAGCAGTGCCTTCTATTGGACAAGTTGGACCATCCGAACAAGAGGATGACGTCAGACGCGTCCTATTGCTTCTTGAAAGCTGCGTCATACCACGGGGGAAAATGTGCGCAACACAGTCTCACAGCCTTGCGTGCCGCTGTTGGCCGTCAGGCTCTCTTATCTCCGCGCCGACATACTTTGACAACACACGGGCGTTCTGACACACCGACTCAAAACTCAGTGTTTGAGGTAGCCTTGCTTGCTTGTGAATCTGACACTTGGACATGCTAACACCTTTCTCCGGGCTCAGCATTCTTACACTCCGGGAAGTGCCTGTGGCGCTGTGGCTTAGTTGGTTAAAGCGCCTGTCTAGTAAACAGGAGATCCTGAGTTCGAATCTCAGCAGTGCCTTCTATTGGACAAGTTGGACCATCTGAAAAAGAGGGTGACGTCAAAAGTAGCCTCTTGCTTCGTACCACGTGTATGAGGTGGCATAGCTTTTAAATCTGCCACTTGCACATTCTATGACTTTTCATGGTCTTCGGGCTCAGTAATCTTACTCTCACGGCAGTGCCTGTGGCGCTGTGGCATAGTTGGTTAAAGCGCCTGTCTAGTAAACAGGAGATCCTGAGTTCGAATCTCAGCAGTGCCTTCTATTGGACAAGTTGGACCATCCGAACAAGAGGATGACGTCAGACGCGTCCTCTTGCTTCTTGAAAGCTGCGTCATACCACGGGGGAAAATGTGCGCAAAACAGTCTCACAGCCTTGCGTGCCGCTGTTGGCCGCCAGGCTCTCTTATCTCGGCGCCGACATACTTTGACAACACACGGGCGTTCTGACACACCGACTCAAAACTCAGTGTATGAGGTAGCCTTGCTTGCTTGTGAATCTGACACTTGGACATGCTAACACCTTTCTCCGGGCTCAGCATTCTTACTCTCCGGGAAGTGCCTGTGGCGCTGTGGCTTAGTTGGTTAAAGCGCCTGTTTAGTAAACAGGAGATCCTGAGTTCGAATCTCAGCAGTGCCTTCTATTGGACAAGTTGGACCATCTGAAAAAGAGGGTGACGTCAAAAGTAGCCTCTTGCTTCGTACCACGTGTATGAGGTGGCATAGCTTTTAAATCTGCCACTTGCACATTCTATGACTTTTCATGGTCTTCGGGCTCAGTAATCTTACTCTCACGGCAGTGCCTGTGGCGCTGTGGCTTAGTTGGTTAAAGCGCCTGTCTAGTAAACAGGAGATCCTGAGTTCGAATCTCAGCAGTGCCTTCTATTGGACAAGTTGGACCATCCGAACAAGAGGATGACGTCAGACGTGTCCTCTTGCTTCTTGAAAGCTGCGTCATACCACGGGGGAAAATGTGCGCAAAACAGTCTCACAGCCTTGCGTGTCGCTGTTGGCCGCCAGGCTCTCTTATCTCGGCGCCGACATACTTTGACAACACACGGGCGTTCTGACACACCGACTCAAAACTCAGTGTATGAGGTAGCCTTGCTTGCTTGTGAATCTGACACTTGGACATGCTAACACCTTTCTTCGGGCTCAGCATTCTTACTCTCCGGGAAGTGCCTGTGGCGCTGTGGCTTAGTTGGTTAAAGCGCCTGTCTAGTAAACAGGAGATCCTGAGTTCGAATCTCAGCAGTGCCTTCTATTGGATAAGTTGGACCATCTGAAAAAGAGGGTGACGTCAAAAGTAGCCTCTTGCTTCGTACCACGTGTATGAGGTGGCATAGCTTTTAAATCTGCCACTTGCAGTCTATGACTTTTCATGGTCTTCGGGCTCAGTAATCTTACTCTCACGGCATTGCCTGTGGCGCTGTGGCTTAGTTGGTTAAAGCGCCTGTCTAGTAAACAGGAGATCCTGAGTTCGAATCTCAGCAGTGCCTTCTATTGGACAAGTTGGACCATCCGAACAAGAGGATGACGTCAGACGCGTCCTCTTGCTTCTTGAAAGCTGCGTCATACCACGGGGGAAAATGTGCGCAAAACAGTCTCACAGCCTTGCGTGCCGCTGTTGGCCGCCAGGCTCTCTTATCTCGGCGCCGACATACTTTGACAACACACGGGCGTTCTGACACACCGACTCAAAACTCAGTGTATGAGGTAGCCTTGCTTGCTTGTGAATCTGACACTTGGACATGCTAACACCTTTCTCCGGGCTCAGCATTCTTACTCTCCGGGAAGTGCCTGTGGCGCTGTGGCTTAGTTGGTTAAAGCGCCTGTCTAGTAAACAGGAGATCCTGAGTTCGAATCTCAGCAGTGCCTTCTATTGGACAAGTTGGACCATCTGAAAAAGAGGGTGACGTCAAAAGTAGCCTCTTGCTTCGTACCACGTGTATGAGGTGGCATAGCTTTTAAATCTGCCATTTGCACATTCTATGACTTTTCATGGTCTTCGGGCTCAGTAGACTCTCACGGCAGTGCCTGTGGCGCTGTGGCTTAGTTGGTTAAAGCGCCTGTCTAGTAAACAGGAGATCCTGAGTTCGACTCTCAGCAGTGCCTTCTATTGGACAAGTTGGACCATCCGAACAAGAGGATGATGTCAGACGCGTCCTCTTGCTTCTTGAAAGCTGCGTCATACCACGGGGGAAAATGTGCGCAAAACAGTCTCACAGCCTTGCGTGCCGCTGTTGGCCGCCAGGCTCTCTTATCTCGGCGCCGACATACTTTGACAACACACGGGCGTTCTGACACACCGACTCAAAACTCAGTGTATGAGGTAGCCTTGCTTGCTTGTGAATCTGACACTTGGACATGCTAACACCTTTCTCCGGGCTCAGCATTCTTACTCTCCGGGAAGTGCCTGTGGCGCTGTGGCTTAGTTGGTTAAAGCGCCTGTCTAGTAAACAGGAGATCCTGAGTTCGAATCTCAGCAGTGCCTTCTATTGGACAAGTTGGACCATCTGAAAAAGAGGGTGACGTCAAAAGTAGCCTCTTGCTTCGTACCACGTGTATGAGGTGGCATAGCTTTTAAATCTGCCACTTGCACATTCTATGACTTTTCATGGTCTTCGGGCTCAGTAGTCTTACTCTCACGGCAGTGCCTGTGGCGCTGTGGCTTAGTTGGTTAAAGCGCCTGTCTAGTAAACAGGAGATCCTGAGTTCGAATCTCAGCAGTGCCTTCTATTGGACAAGTTGGACCATCTGAAAAAGAGGGTGACGTCAAAAGTAGCCTCTTGCTTCGTACCACGTGTATGAGGTGGCATAGCTTTTTAATCTGCCACTTGCACATTCTATGACTTTTCATGGTCTTCGGGCTCAGTAGTCTTACTCTCACGGCAGTGCCTGTGGCGCTGTGGCTTAGTTGGTTAAAGCGCCTGTCTAGTAAACAGGAGATCCTGAGTTCGAATCTCAGCAGTGCCTTCTATTGGACAAGTTGGACCATCCGAACAAGAGGATGACGTCAGACGTGTCCTCTTGCTTCTTGAAAGCTGCGTCATACCACGGGGGAAAATGTGCGCAAAACAGTCTCACAGCCTTGCGTGCCGCTGTTGGCCGCCAGGCTCTCTTATCTCGGCGCCGACATACTTTGACAACACACGGGCGTTCTGACACACCGACTCAAAACTCTGTGTATGAGGTAGCCTTGCTTGCTTGTGAATCTGACACTTGGACATGCTAACACCTTTCTCCGGGCTCAGCATTCTTACTCTCCGGGAAGTGCCTGTGGCGCTGTGGCTTAGTTGGTTAAAGCGCCTGTCTAGTAAACAGGAGATCCTGAGTTCGAATCTCAGCAGTGCCTTCTATTGGACCAGTTGGACCATCTGAAAAAGAGGGTGACGTCAAAAGTAGCCTCTTGCTTCGTACCACGTGTATGAGGTGGCATAGCTTTTAAATCTGCCACTTGCACATTCTATGACTTTTCATGGTCTTCGGGCTCAGTAGTCTTACTCTCACGGCAGTGCCTGTGGCGCTGTGGCTTAGTTGGTTAAAGCGCCTGTCTAGTAAACAGGAGATCCTGAGTTCGAATCTCAGCAGTGCCTTCTATTGGACAAGTTGGACCATCTGAAAAAGAGGGTGACGTCAAAAGTAGCCTCTTGCTTCGTACCACGTGTATGAGGTGGCATAGCTTTTAAATCTGCCACTTGCACATTCTATGACTTTTCATGGTCTTCGGGCTCAGTAGTCTTAAGGCGCGAGTATGGTCGTGCGTCTGCGTCACGCGCACGCGGCACTGGTGAGCGCGTGACGAGAATTGCGTCATTTTTACGGCATGCGTCGCGTCTTTGAGTCGACCAAAATTTAAGACCGCGCGTCTCTTTCACGCGTAGACTGCGCATGTGTGAAACGGAACTGCTGTAAACACGCCCCTCCAGTAGGTGGAGCACGTACAGAAACAACGCTTAAAACGCAGCAAACAGAGACAGAAGAACACTTGTTTGGTTACTATAACAACGATGGATGCAGCAAAGGACGAACGACTGGCAGAGGAGGTGAGGAGATACCCTCACCTGTACGACCCTTCCCTGCGGGAGTACAAGGACACTTTCCGGTGTCAGAACTCCTGGAGGGAAATTGCACAGACGCTAGGGAAGGATGAGCAGACTTGTCGCCAGCGATGGAAAGTTTTGCGCGACAAATTTGTCAAAGCAAAGAAAAAGGCAAAGGGAAGGAGTGGTGCTGCCGGTGACAGTGTCAGCAGAGCCCCTGTTCTTGCACAGCTTGGTTGGCTATCGAGTTGCGTGAAACACCGCCACACAGAGTCAAACGTGCCACCTTTGGTAAGTGAATTTTCAAAACTTCAGTTGTTTATTTATTTGTTTAGGCTACATGGATCTGTCTGATAATGTTGGAATACAACAAATCGTCAGTTGTTAAGATATTGTGTCTCATACATTTTATTTTATTTTATTTTTAGAACGACAGTGTCACCCTGGACACCACGCTCGACACCACACTCGAGACCACGCTCGAGACCACGCTTGACCCCGGTCCTTCGGCTGCAAGCTCCCCTGAGACCGATGAGCCAGTGCCACTGTCCACTGACACAGATTCGCCGACTCCCGCTTCTGAATCAGCGTCGCAAAGAAAGAAAAGGAAGCGGGAACAACCGATGTCGGCGGTGCAAGTGGCGTTGACCAAGCGCCTCGAGAGGATCGATGCCAGTCTGATGAACGAGGAGAGGTCATTCACAGACGACATTGGCAAGACGCTGTCGATGATACCGATGAGGCAAAGAGGACGCTGCAAGATCGAGGTGATGCAGGTGGTCCAGAAGTGGTACGACGAGAGCCATCCAGAAGAACAGTAGCCTATGTCTACAATATGTCTACAAGTCATCCTTGTACTGTAAAGCATTTTTTCATTGCACTGCTAGTTTCACATTTATTTAATTAAAAGCATGTTTATATTTCACATCTGTTGCCATTCCATTCATTAGTCCGTGCGAAGTGAGAGAACAGATAAGCTCTGGGGCCTCGCCTGTTTAAAGAACATGACCTATATAGGATAATTATAAAAGGATAGGTGAATTCCAACCTGTTCCAGAAAGCATCATCGGATGTAGGCCTATGCTTATCATGATAATAAGACAAATGTAGCCTAGACTAGCCTACCTCCGTCTCCAGGTGCAGTCATTATCACCTATACCTGAACAATGCAGAACTAAAATATCGAAACCCCTCAGTAATCGAGGTGCATTCTCGCCTTGCCCGGACATAATGCGTTATAATAATAATAATAATAAAAGGAATGTAGCTCAGCCTACCTCCGGCTCCAGGTGCAGTCATTATCACCTATCCCTGAACAATGCGAACTAAAATCTCGAAACTCCTCAGTAACACCTGTTGATCGAGGTGCATTCTCGCCTTGCCCGGACATAATGCGTTATCATAATAATAATAAAAGGTATGTAGCTCAGCCTACTTCCGGCTCCAGGTGCAGTCATTATCACCTATCCCTGAACAATGCAAACTAAAATCTCGAAACTCCTCAGTAACACCTGTTGATCGAGATGCATTCTCGCCTTGCCCGGACATAATGCGTTATCATAATAATAATAAAAGGTATGTAGCTCAGCCTACCTCCGGCTCCAGGTGCAGTCATTATCACCTGTCCCTGAACAATGCGAACTAAAATCTCGAAACTACTCAGTAACACCTATTGATCGAGATGCATTCTCGCCTTGCCCGGACATAATGCGTTATCATAATAATAATAATAGGTATAGCTCAGCCTACCTCCGGCTCCAGGTGCAGTCATTGTCACCTATCCCTGAACAATGCTGAACTAAAATCTCGAAACTCCCTAATTACCCTTTTCGTGATCGAGGCATTACAGGAGATGGTATTATGATTGATAATGAAAACATTCTGACATATAATGAACATGTACTGAACACAAAGAGTTGCTTCAAGACTTTTATTGACACAACATATTTACAGGTTTTTGCTTCGTACTTTTTGGTGTGGCAGATGTGAAGACAATATGAAATCAATTGAGGAGACCTCTGCGCACAACTCGTTCTTGCCATGGCACTGCACCTTGCGGTGTTTGAAAAAATGTCTTAACATTGTCTCGCACCAACATTGCTGCTCGAGCTGCCCTCGCGGTACCGAGTTGTACATCTACGAGGCCGTTGTCCCCATTCACAACTTGTCGCCACTCTCCCGGCTGCACCTGTCCGTCAGGTCTGTCAGTGTCAGCGTAGTTGGGGGGGTTGTACCGACGACCGGCGTTTGCAACATCCGCACAAGTAAGGAAATTGTGTAAAGCAACACATGCCTTAACCATGTGAGTTGCATTGTTCACACTGCAGTCAATGGGCTTGCCCAATATCCTCCACCGCGAGGCCATGATTCCAAAGGCGTTTTCGATGATCCGGCGAGCCCGTGAGTGGCGATAGTTGTACACACTCTGATCTGCTCGAAGGTTATGGCCAGAGTATGGTCGCATCAAATTCCGATGCAGCGGAAAAGCAGCATCCGCCACAAACATGTAGGGGCTTGTAGTGTCCGTGCCAGGCAGTTTGGCTGGAGGTGGTAGACCCAAAGTGCCCTCGAGGATGCTTGCACCATACACACTTTCCTTGAAGACACCACCATCGCTTTCCCGACCATATGCACCAACATCCACCATTGTAAAGCGATAATGAGCATCGCATGTAGCCATCAGAACAATTGAATGTGTTCCCTTGTAATTAAAATAATCACTACCGGCGTTTGGTGGGGCTTTAATCTGGACGTGTTTGCCATCGATGGCACCTACACACAGAGGGAAGTTCCAAATTCGCCAGAAATCCTCTGCGATGTTGCCCCACTGTGCTTCCGATGGACATGGCACGAACTCTGGCTGAAGACCGTTCCATAGGGCCTGACACACCTCGGGAATCAGCTTCGATACTGTACGTGTTCCCAGCATGTAGTCGGCTGCAACTGCTACCTGGGATGTTCCCGTACTCAGGTAGCGCAAAGTGACTGCAAGTCTCTCAGCTATACCCACAGGTGTGCTGTGCGTGTTCTGGTGGACGATAAATGGAGAGATGCGACGAACCAACTCATCAAACTTTTCAGCAGACATGCGAAAGTACTCGTGGTGCTTCTCCTCATCTAACAGCCGCATCTTTTGTATATAAGTGTGGAACACTCCTTCTCTGGCTCTTCCTTCGTTCAGTGGTCGCACATCCCACCTTCTTCTCTTCTTCAGGCGTTGCTCTTCTTCACACAACAGCAACAGGCAACACAGCTCTTCTTCGTCATAGGCTGACATGCTGACAGTACCAATGCACACCTGCTAAAATGGGGACTGACTACCTGCTTTTAACTTCTTCTTTGGTGGGAGTGTCCTACTTTCCGGTTCAACGTACCGCCCCCAGTTGGCGTGGCAGAGTATCACAGTTAATTCGTAGTGCGCAGGCGCTAACCTTGATCGGCTGGCGCGCATTCAGAACAACAGACATTGGAGTATGCCTCGTATACGCGTCTAAAATGACGCACGTCAAACGTCCAGTGCCGCGTGCGCGTGACGCAGACGGAGGAGTGTGCCAGTGCCTTTACTCTCACGGCAGTGCCTGTGGCGCTGTGGCTTAGTTGGTTAAAGCGCCTGTCTAGTAAACAGGAGATCCTGAGGTCGAATCTCAGCAGTGCCTTCTATTGGACAAGTTGGACCATCCGAACAAGAGGATGACGTCAGACGCGTCCTCTTGCTTCTTGAAAGCTGCGTCATACCACGGGGGAAAATGTGCGCAAAACAGTCTCACAGCCTTGCGTGCCGCTGTTGGCCGCCAGGCTCTCTTATCTCGGCGCCGACATACTTTGACAACACACGGGCGTTCTGACACACCGACTCAAAACTCAGTGTATGAGGTAGCCTTGCTTGCTTGTGAATCTGACACTTGGACATGCTAACACCTTTCTCCGGGCTCAGCATTCTTACTCTCCGGGAAGTGCCTGTGGCGCTGTGGCTTAGTTGGTTAAAGCGCCTGTTTAGTAAACAGGAGATCCTGAGTTCGAATCTCAGCAGTGCCTTCTATTGGACAAGTTGGACCATCTGAAAAAGAGGGTGACATCAAAAGTAGCCTCTTGCTTCGTACCACGTGTATGAGGTGGCATAGCTTTTAAATCTGCCACTTGCACATTCTATGACTTTTCATGGTCTTCGGGCTCAGTAATCTTACTCTCACGGCAGTGCCTGTGGCGCTGTGGCTTAGTTGGTTAAAGCGCCTGTCTAGTAAACAGGAGATCCTGAGTTCGAATCTCAGCAGTGCCTTCTATTGGACAAGTTGGACCATCCGAACAAGAGGATGACGTCAGACGTGTCCTCTTGCTTCTTGAAAGCTGCGTCATACCACGGGGGAAAATGTGCGCAAAACAGTCTCACAGCCTTGCGTGCCGCTGTTGGCCGCCAGGCTCTCTTATCTCGGCGCCGACATACTTTGACAACACACGGGCGTTCTGACACACCGACTCAAAACTCAGTGTATGAGGTAGCCTTGCTTGCTTGTGAATCTGACACTTGGACATGCTAACACCTTTCTCCGGGCTCAGCATTCTTACTCTCCGGGAAGTGCCTGTGGCGCTGTGGCTTAGTTGGTTAAAGCGCCTGTCTAGTAAACAGGAGATCCTGAGTTCGAATCTCAGCAGTGCCTTCTATTGGAACAGTTGGACCATCTGAAAAAGAGGGTGACGTCAAAAGTAGCCTCTTGCTTCGTACCACGTGTATGAGGTGGCATAGCTTTTAAATCTGCCACTTGCACATTCTATGACTTTTCATGGTCTTCGGGCTCAGTAGTCTTACTCTCACGGCAGTGCCTGTGGCGCTGTGGCTTAGTTGGTTAAAGCGCCTGTCTAGTAAACAGGAGATCCTGAGTTCGCATCTCAGCAGTGCCTTCTATTGGACAAGTTGGACCATCTGAAAAAGAGGGTGACGTCAAAAGTAGCCTCTTGCTTCGTACCACGTGTATGAGGTGGCATAGCTTTTAAATCTGCCACTTGCACATTCTATGACTTTTCATGGTCTTCGGGCTCAGTAGTCTTACTCTCACGGCAGTGCCTGTGGCGCTGTGGCTTAGTTGGTTAAAGCGCCTGTCTAGTAAACAGGAGATCCTGAGTTCGACTCTCAGCAGTGCCTTCTATTGGACAAGTTGGACCATCCGAACAAGAGGATGACGTCAGACGTGTCCTCTTGCTTCTTGAAAGCTGCGTCATACCACGGGGGAAAATGTGCGCAAAACAGTCTCACAGCCTTGCGTGCCGCTGTTGGCCGCCAGGCTCTCTTATCTCGGCGCCGACATACTTTGACAACACACGGGCGTTCTGACACACCGACTCAAAACTCAGTGTATGAGGTAGCCTTGCTTGCTTGTGAATCTGACACTTGGACATGCTAACACCTTTCTCCGGGCTCAGCATTCTTACTCTCCGGGAAGTGCCTGTGGCGCTGTGGCTTAGTTGGTTAAAGCGCCTGTCTAGTAAACAGGAGATCCTGAGTTCGAATCTCAGCAGTGCCTTCTATTGGACAAGTTGGACCATCTGAAAAAGAGGGTGACGTCAAAAGTAGCCTCTTGCTTCGTACCACGTGTATGAGGTGGCATAGCTTTTAAATCTGCCACTTGCACATTCTATGACTTTTCATGGTCTTCGGGCTCAGTAGTCTTACTCTCACGGCAGTGCCTGTGGCGCTGTGGCTTAGTTGGTTAAAGCGCCTGTCTAGTAAACAGGAGATCCTGAGTTCGAATCTCAGCAGTGCCTTCTATTGGACAAGTTGGACCATCCGAACAAGAGGATGACGTCAGACGTGTCCTCTTGCTTCTTGAAAGCTGCGTCATACCACGGGGGAAAATGTGCGCAAAACAGTCTCACAGCCTTGCGTGCCGCTGTTGGCCGCCAGGCTCTCTTATCTCGGCGCCGACATACTTTGACAACACACGGGCGTTCTGACACACCGACTCAAAACTCAGTGTATGAGGTAGCCTTGCTTGCTTGTGAATCTGACACTTGGACATGCTAACACCTTTCTCCGGGCTCAGCATTCTTACTCTCCGGGAAGTGCCTGTGGCGCTGTGGCTTAGTTGGTTAAAGCGCCTGTCTAGTAAACAGGAGATCCTGAGTTCGAATCTCAGCAGTGCCTTCTATTGGACAAGTTGGACCATCTGAAAAAGAGGGTGACGTCAAAAGTAGCCTCTTGCTTCGTACCACGTGTATGAGGTGGCATAGCTTTTAAATCTGCCACTTGCACATTCTATGACTTTTCATGGTCTTCGGGCTCAGTAGACTCTCACGGCAGTGCCTGTGGCGCTGTGGCTTAGTTGGTTAAAGCGCCTGTCTAGTAAACAGGAGATCCTGAGTTCGACTCTCAGCAGTGCCTTCTATTGGACAAGTTGGACCATCCGAACAAGAGGATGACGTCAGACGCGTCCTCTTGCTTCTTGAAAGCTGCGTCATACCAGGGGGGAAAATGTGCGCAAAACAGTCTCACAGCCTTGCGTGCCGCTGTTGGCCGCCAGGCTCTCTTATCTCGGCGCCGACATACTTTGACAACACACGGGCGTTCTGACACACCGACTCAAAACTCAGTGTATGAGGTAGCCTTGCTTGCTTGTGAATCTGACACTTGGACATGCTAACACCTTTCTCCGGGCTCAGCATTCTTACTCTCCGGGAAGTGCCTGTGGCGCTGTGGCTTAGTTGGTTAAAGCGCCTGTCTAGTAAACAGGAGATCCTGAGTTCGAATCTCAGCAGTGCCTTCTATTGGACAAGTTGGACCATCTGAAAAAGAGGGTGACGTCAAAAGTAGCCTCTTGCTTCGTACCACGTGTATGAGGTGGCATAGCTTTTAAATCTGCCACTTGCACATTCTATGACTTTTCATGGTCTTCGGGCTCAGTAGTCTTACTCTCACGGCAGTGCCTGTGGCGCTGTGGCTTAGTTGGTTAAAGCGCCTGTCTAGTAAACAGGAGATCCTGAGTTCGAATCTCAGCAGTGCCTTCTATTGGACAAGTTGGACCATCTGAAAAAGAGGGTGACGTCAAAAGTAGCCTCTTGCTTCGTACCACGTGTATGAGGTGGCATAGCTTTTAAATCTGCCACTTGCACATTCTATGACTTTTCATGGTCTTCGGGCTCAGTAGTCTTACTCTCCGGGAAGTGCCTGTGGCGCTGTGGCTTAGTTGGTTAAAGCGCCTGTCTAGTAAACAGGAGATCCTGAGTTCGAATCTCAGCAGTGCCTTCTATTGGACAAGTTGGACCATCTGAAAAAGAGGGTGACGTCAAAAGTAGCCTCTTGCTTCGTACCACGTGTATGAGGTGGCATAGCTTTTAAATCTGCCACTTGCACATTCTATGACTTTTCATGGTCTTCGGGCTCAGTAGTCTTACTCTCACGGCAGTGCCTGTGGCGCTGTGGCTTAGTTGGTTAAAGCGCCTGTCTAGTAAACAGGAGATCCTGAGTTCGAATCTCAGCAGTGCCTTCTATTGGACAAGTTGGACCATCCGAACAAGAGGATGACGTCAGACGTGTCCTCTTGCTTCTTGAAAGCTGCGTCATACCACGGGGGAAAATGTGCGCAAAACAGTCTCACAGCCTTGCGTGCCGCTGTTGGCCGCCAGGCTCTCTTATGTCGGCGCCGACATACTTTGACAACACACGGGCGTTCTGACACACCGACTCAAAACTCAGTGTATGAGGTAGCCTTGCTTGCTTGTGAATCTGACACTTGGACATGCTAACACCTTTCTCCGGGCTCAGCATTCTTACTCTCCGGGAAGTGCCTGTGGCGCTGTGGCTTAGTTGGTTAAAGCGCCTGTCTAGTAAACAGGAGATCCTGAGTTCGAATCTCAGCAGTGCCTTCTATTGGACAAGTTGGACCATCTGAAAAAGAGGGTGACGTCAAAAGTAGCCTCTTGCTTCGTACCACGTGTATGAGGTGGCATAGCTTTTAAATCTGCCACTTGCACATTCTATGACTTTTCATGGTCTTCGGGCTCAGTAGTCTTACTCTCACGGCAGTACCTGTGGCGCTGTGGCTTAGTTGGTTAAAGCGCCTGTCTAGTAAACAGGAGATCCTGAGTTCGAATCTCAGCAGTGCCTTCTATTGGACAAGTTGGACCATCCGAACAAGAGGATGACGTCAGACGCGTCCTCTTGCTTCTTGAAAGCTGCGTCATACCACGGGGGAAAATGTGCGCAAAACAGTCTCACAGCCTTGCGTGCCGCTGTTGGCCGCCAGGCTCTCTTATCTCGGCGCCGACATACTTTGACAACACACGGGCGTTCTGACACACCGACTCAAAACTCAGTGTATGAGGTAGCCTTGCTTGCTTGTGAATCTGACACTTGGACATGCTAACACCTTTCTCCGGGCTCAGCATTCTTACTCTCCGGGAAGTGCCTGTGGCGCTGTGGCTTAGTTGGTTAAAGCGCCTGTCTAGTAAACAGGAGATCCTGAGGTCGAATCTCAGCAGTGCCTTCTATTGGACAAGTTGGACCATCTGAAAAAGAGGGTGACGTCAAAAGTAGCCTCTTGCTTCGTACCACGTGTATGAGGTGGCATAGCTTTTAAATCTGCCACTTGCACATTCTATGACTTTTCATGGTCTTCGGGCTCAGTAGTCTTACTCTCACGGCAGTGCCTGTGGCGCTGTGGCTTAGTTGGTTAAAACGCCTGTCTAGTAAACAGGAGATCCTGAGTTCGAATCTCAGCAGTGCCTTCTATTGGACAAGTTGGACCATCTGAAAAAGAGGGTGACGTCAAAAGTAGCCTCTTGCTTCGTACCACGTGTATGAGGTGGCATAGCTTTTAAATCTGCCACAAGCACATTCTATGACTTTTCATGGTCTTCGGGCTCAGTAGTCTTACTCTCACGGCAGTGCCTGTGGCGCTGTGGCTTAGTTGGTTAAAGCGCCTGTCTAGTAAACAGGAGATCCTGAGTTCGAATTTCAGCAGTGCCTTCTATTGGACAAGTTGGACCATCCGAACAAGAGGATGACGTCAGACGCGTCCTCTTGCTTCTTGAAAGCTGCGTCATACCACGGGGGAAAATGTGCGCAAAACAGTCTCACAGCCTTGCGTGCCGCTGTTGGCCGCCAGGCTCTCTTATCTCGGCGCCGACATACTTTGACAACACACGGGCGTTCTGACACACCGACTCAAAACTCAGTGTATGAGGTAGCCTTGCTTGCTTGTGAATCTGACACTTGGACATGCTAACACCTTTCTCCGGGCTCAGCATTCTTACTCTCCGGGAAGTGCCTGTGGCGCTGTGGCTTAGTTGGTTAAAGCGCCTGTCTAGTAAACAGGAGATCCTGAGTTCGAATCTCAGCAGTGCCTTCTATTGGACAAGTTGGACCATCTGAAAAAGAGGGTGACGTCAAAAGTAGCCTCTTGCTTCGTACCACGTGTATGAGGTGGCATAGCTTTTAAATCTGCCACTTGCACATTCTATGACTTTTCATGGTCTTCGGGCTCAGTAGTCTTACTCTCACGGCAGTGCCTGTGGCGCTGTGGCTTAGTTGGTTAAAGCGCCTGTCTAGTAAACAGGAGATCCTGAGTTCGAATCTCAGCAGTGCCTTCTATTGGACAAGTTGGACCATCCGAACAAGAGGATGACGTCAGACGCGTCCTCTTGCTTCTTGAAAGCTGCGTCATACCACGGGGGAAAATGTGCGCAAAACAGTCTCACAGCCTTGCGTGCCGCTGTTGGCCGCCAGGCTCTCTTATCTCGGCGCCGACATACTTTGACAACACACGGGCGTTCTGACACACCGACTCAAAACTCAGTGTATGAGGTAGCCTTGCTTGCTTGTGAATCTGACACTTGGACATGCTAACACCTTTCTCCGGGCTCAGCATTCTTACTCTCCGGGAAGTGCCTGTGGCGCTGTGGCTTAGTTGGTTAAAGCGCCTGTCTAGTAAACAGGAGATCCTGAGTTCGAATCTCAGCAGTGCCTTCTATTGGACAAGTTGGACCATCTGAAAAAGAGGGTGACGTCAAAAGTAGCCTCTTGCTTCGTACCACGTGTATGAGGTGGCATAGCTTTTAAATCTGCCACTTGCACATTCTATGACTTTTCATGGTCTTCGGGCTCAGTAGTCTTACTCTCACGGCAGTGCCTGTGGCGCTGTGGCTTAGTTGGTTAAAGCGCCTGTCTAGTAAACAGGAGATCCTGAGTTCGAATCTCAGCAGTGCCTTCTATTGGACAAGTTGGACCATCCGAACAAGAGGATGACGTCAGACGCGTCCTCTTGCTTCTTGAAAGCTGCGTCATACCACGGGGGAAAATGTGCGCAAAACAGTCTCACAGCCTTGCGTGCCGCTGTTGGCCGCCAGGCTCTCTTATCTCGGCGCCGACATACTTTGACAACACACGGGCGTTCTGACACACCGACTCAAAACTCAGTGTATGAGGTAGCCTTGCTTGCTTGTGAATCTGACACTTGGACATGCTAACACCTTTCTCCGGGCTCAGCATTCTTACTCTCCGGGAAGTGCCTGTGGCGCTGTGGCTTAGTTGGTTAAAGCGCCTGTCTAGTAAACAGGAGATCCTGAGTTCGAATCTCAGCAGTGCCTTCTATTGGACAAGTTGGACCATCTGAAAAAGAGGGTGACGTCAAAAGTAGCCTCTTGCTTCGTACCACGTGTATGAGGTGGCATAGCTTTTAAATCTGCCACTTGCACATTCTATGACTTTTCATGGTCTTCGGGCTCAGTAGTCTTACTCTCACGGCAGTGCCTGTGGCGCTGTGGCTTAGTTGGTTAAAACGCCTGTCTAGTAAACAGGAGATCCTGAGTTCGAATCTCAGCAGTGCCTTCTATCGGACAAGTTGGACCATCTGAAAAAGAGGGTGACGTCAAAAGTAGCCTCTTGCTTCGTACCACGTGTATGAGGTGGCATAGCTTTTAAATCTGCCACTTGCACATTCTATGACTTTTCATGGTCTTCGGGCTCAGTAGTCTTACTCTCACGGCAGTGCCTGTGGCGCTGTGGCTTAGTTGGTTAAAGCGCCTGTCTAGTAAACAGGAGATCCTGAGTTCGAATTTCAGCAGTGCCTTCTATTGGACAAGTTGGACCATCCGAACAAGAGGATGACGTCAGACGCGTCCTCTTGCTTCTTGAAAGCTGCGTCATACCACGGGGGAAAATGTGCGCAAAACAGTCTCACAGCCTTGCGTGCCGCTGTTGGCCGCCAGGCTCTCTTATCTCGGCGCCGACATACTTTGACAACACACGGGCGTTCTGACACACCGACTCAAAACTCAGTGTATGAGGTAGCCTTGCTTGCTTGTGAATCTGACACTTGGACATGCTAACACCTTTCTCCGGGCTCAGCATTCTTACTCTCCGGGAAGTGCCTGTGGCGCTGTGGCTTAGTTGGTTAAAGCGCCTGTCTAGTAAACAGGAGATCCTGAGTTCGAATCTCAGCAGTGCCTTCTATTGGACAAGTTGGACCATCTGAAAAAGAGGGTGACGTCAAAAGTAGCCTCTTGCTTCGTACCACGTGTATGAGGTGGCATAGCTTTTAAATCTGCCACTTGCACATTCTATGACTTTTCATGGTCTTCGGGCTCAGTAGTCTTACTCTCACGGCAGTGCCTGTGGCGCTGTGGCTTAGTTGGTTAAAACGCCTGTCTAGTAAACAGGAGATCCTGAGTTCGAATCTCAGCAGTGCCTTCTATCGGACAAGTTGGACCATCTGAAAAAGAGGGTGACGTCAAAAGTAGCCTCTTGCTTCGTACCACGTGTATGAGGTGGCATAGCTTTTAAATCTGCCACTTGCACATTCTATGACTTTTCATGGTCTTCGGGCTCAGTAGTCTTACTCTCACGGCAGTGCCTGTGGCGCTGTGGCTTAGTTGGTTAAAGCGCCTGTCTAGTAAACAGGAGATCCTGAGTTCGAATCTCAGCAGTGCCTTCTATTGGACAAGTTGGACCATCCGAACAAGAGGATGACGTCAGACGCGTCCTCTTGCTTCTTGAAAGCTGCGTCATACCACGGGGGAAAATGTGCGCAAAACAGTCTCACAGCCTTGCGTGCCGCTGTTGGCCGCCAGGCTCTCTTATCTCGGCGCCGACATACTTTGACAACACACGGGCGTTCTGACACACCGACTCAAAACTCAGTGTATGAGGTAGCCTTGCTTGCTTGTGAATCTGACACTTGGACATGCTAACACCTTTCTCCGGGCTCAGCATTCTTACTCTCCGGGAAGTGCCTGTGGCGCTGTGGCTTAGTTGGTTAAAGCGCCTGTCTAGTAAACAGGAGATCCTGAGTTCAAATCTCAGCAGTGCCTTCTATTGGACAAGTTGGACCATCTGAAAAAGAGGGTGACGTCAAAAGTAGCCTCTTGCTTCGTACCACGTGTATGAGGTGGCATAGCTTTTAAATCTGCCACTTGCACATTCTATGACTTTTCATGGTCTTCGGGCTCAGTAATCTTACTCTCACGGCATTGCCTGTGGCGCTGTGGCTTAGTTGGTTAAAGCGCCTGTCTAGTAAACAGGAGATCCTGAGTTCGAATCTCAGCAGTGCCTTCTATTGGACAAGTTGGACCATCCGAACAAGAGGATGACGTCAGACGCGTCCTCTTGCTTCTTGAAAGCTGCGTCATACCACGGGGGAAAATGTGCGCAAAACAGTCTCACAGCCTTGCGTGCCGCTGTTGGCCGCCAGGCTCTCTTATCTCGGCGCCGACATACTTTGACAACACACGGGCGTTCTGACACACCGACTCAAAACTCAGTGTATGAGGTAGCCTTGCTTGCTTGTGAATCTGACACTTGGACATGCTAACACCTTTCTCCGGGCTCAGCATTCTTACTCTCCGGGAAGTGCCTGTGGCGCTGTGGCTTAGTTGGTTAAAGCGCCTGTCTAGTAAACAGGAGATCCTGAGTTCGAATCTCAGCAGTGCCTTCTATTGGACAAGTTGGACCATCTGAAAAAGAGGGTGACGTCAAAAGTAGCCTCTTGCTTCGTACCACGTGTATGAGGTGGCATAGCTTTTAAATCTGCCACTTGCACATTCTATGACTTTTCATGGTCTTCGGGCTCAGTAGTCTTACTCTCACGGCAGTGCCTGTGGCGCTGTGGCTTAGTTGGTTAAAGCGCCTGTCTAGTAAACAGGAGATCCTGAGTTCGAATCTCAGCAGTGCCTTCTATTGGACAAGTTGGACCATCCGAACAAGAGGATGACGTCAAAAGTAGCCTCTTGCTTCGTACCACGTGTATGAGGTGGCATCATGGAGGTATTATATATAACTGGAGAGAGTGACTAAGTCCCGCCCTCCATACAAATGAATGGGCGATGCTAGGCTAGTAAATCCAGCCAATTTTCGTCAACGCCATATTGAACACTGGAGCTCCGATCCAGCGCCAGTCGGCTCTGACCATGCGCAAAGTTCCAAAGCTGGAAATGACGCATGGACCTACATTGATTTCTATTGGACATTCTGTAAAAAGAGAGTCATCCTCCAGTTCAGACGGTGGCGATAATGCACATACCTTGCTTGCCGCGTAACAACAAGCAGAAAAAGTTGCTCGGGAACGCACACCTGAGTCCAGTGGAGTGTCGCACGGAGTAATGATTGGCTGTAGGTACCTGTCCCCCAACATGTACGCGCATGAGAGCTCGTGCCCAACACAGATTTTCGTGCACGGTGCTGGTTCTAAATGCCCCATGAGGCGCCATACTTGAAAATGGCGCTTGCTAACTTGCCGAAGCTAATCAACACGGCCTTGACCCCCTGGGTGGCATAGCTTTTAAATCTGCCACTTGCACATTCTATGACTTTTCATGGTCTTCGGGCTCAGTAATCTTACTCTCACGGCATTGCCTGTGGCGCTGTGGCTTAGTTGGTTAAAGCGCCTGTCTAGTAAACAGGAGATCCTGAGTTCGAATCTCAACAGTGCCTTCTATTGGACAAGTTGGACCATCCGAACAAGAGGATGACGTCAGACGCGTCCTCTTGCTTCTTGAAAGCTGCGTCATACCACGGGGGAAAATGTGCGCAAAACAGTCTCACAGCCTTGCGTGCCGCTGTTGGCCGCCAGGCTCTCTTATCTCGGCGCCGACATACTTTGACAACACACGGGCGTTCTGACACACCGACTCAAAACTCAGTGTATGAGGTAGCCTTGCTTTCTTGTGAATCTGACACTTGGACATGCTAACACCTTTCTCCGGGCTCAGCATTCTTACTCTCCGGGAAGTGCCTGTGGCGCTGTGGCTTAGTTGGTTAAAGCGCCTGTCTAGTAAACAGGAGATCCTGAGTTCGAATCTCAGCAGTGCCTTCTATTGGACAAGTTGGACCATCTGAAAAAGAGGGTGACGTCAAAAGTAGCCTCTTGCTTCGTACCACGTGTATGAGGTGGCATAGCTTTTAAATCTGCCACTTGCACATTCTATGACTTTTCATGGTCTTCGGGCTCAGTAGTCTTACTCTCACGGCATTGCCTGTGGCGCTGTGGCTTAGTTGGTTAAAGCGCCTGTCTAGTAAACAGGAGATCCTGAGTTCGAATCTCAGCAGTGCCTTCTATTGGACAAGTTGGACCATCCGAACAAGAGGATGACGTCAGACGCGTCCTCTTGCTTCTTGAAAGCTGCGTCATACCACGGGGGAAAATGTGCGCAAAACAGTCTCACAGCCTTGCGTGCCGCTGTTGGCCGCCAGGCTCTCTTATCTCGGCGCCGACATACTTTGACAACACACGGGCGTTCTGACACACCGACTCAAAACTCAGTGTATGAGGTAGCCTTGCTTGCTTGTGAATCTGACACTTGGACATGCTAACACCTTTCTCCGGGCTCAGCATTCTTACTCTCCGGGAAGTGCCTGTGGCGCTGTGGCTTAGTTGGTTAAAGCGCCTGTCTAGTAAACAGGAGATCCTGAGTTCGAATCTCAGCAGTGCCTTCTATTGGACAAGTTGGACCATCTGAAAAAGAGGGTGACGTCAAAAGTAGCCTCTTGCTTCGTACCACGTGTATGAGGTGGCATAGCTTTTAAATCTGCCACTTGCACATTCTATGACTTTTCATGGTCTTCGGGCTCAGTAGTCTTACTCTCACGGCAGTGCCTGTGGCGCTGTGGCTTAGTTGGTTAAAGCGCCTGTCTAGTAAACAGGAGATCCTGAGTTCGAATCTCAGCAGTGCCTTCTATTGGACAAGTTGGACCATCCGAACAAGAGGATGACGTCAGACGCGTCCTCTTGCTTCTTGAAAGCTGCGTCATACCACGGGGGAAAATGTGCGCAAAACAGTCTCACAGCCTTGCGTGCCGCTGTTGGCCGCCAGGCTCTCTTATCTCGGCGCCGACATACTTTGACAACACACGGGCGTTCTGACACACCGACTCAAAACTCAGTGTATGAGGTAGCCTTGCTTGCTTGTGAATCTGACACTTGGACATGCTAACACCTTTCTCCGGGCTCAGCATTCTTACTCTCCGGGAAGTGCCTGTGGCGCTGTGGCTTAGTTGGTTAAAGCGCCTGTCTAGTAAACAGGAGATCCTGAGTTCGAATCTCAGCAGTGCCTTCTATTGGACAAGTTGGACCATCTGAAAAAGAGGGTGACGTCAAAAGTAGCCTCTTGCTTCGTACCACGTGTATGAGGTGGCATAGCTTTTAAATCTGCCACTTGCACATTCTATGACTTTTCATGGTCTTCGGGCTCAGTAATCTTACTCTCACGGCAGTGCCTGTGGCGCTGTGGCTTAGTTGGTTAAAGCGCCTGTCTAGTAAACAGGAGATCCTGAGTTCGAATCTCAGCAGTGCCTTCTATTGGACAAGTTGGACCATCCGAACAAGAGGATGACGTCAGACACGTCCTCTTGCTTCTTGAAAGCTGCGTCATACCACGGGGGAAAATGTGCGCAAAACAGTCTCACAGCCTTGCGTGCCGCTGTTGGCCGCCAGGCTCTCTTATCTCGGCGCCGACATACTTTGACAACACACGGGCGTTCTGACACACCGACTCAAAACTCAGTGTATGAGGTAGCCTTGCTTGCTTGTGAATCTGACACTTGGACATGCTAACACCTTTCTCCGGGTTCAGCATTCTTACTCTCCGGGAAGTGCCTGTGGCGCTGTGGCTTAGTTGGTTAAAGCGCCTGTCTAGTAAACAGGAGATCCTGAGTTCGAATCTCAGCAGTGCCTTCTATTGGACAAGTTGGACCATCTGAAAAAGAGGGTGACGTCAAAAGTAGCCTCTTGCTTCGTACCACGTGTATGAGGTGGCATAGCTTTTAAATCTGCCACTTGCACATTCTATGACTTTTCATGGTCTTCGGGCTCAGTAATCTTACTCTCACGGCAGTGCCTGTGGCGCTGTGGCTTAGTTGGTTAAAGCGCCTGTCTAGTAAACAGGAGATCCTGAGTTCGAATCTCAGCAGTGCCTTCTATTGGACAAGTTGGACCATCCGAACAAGAGGATGACGTCAGACGCGTCCTCTTGCTTCTTGAAAGCTGCGTCATACCACGGGGGAAAATGTGCGCAAAACAGTCTCACAGCCTTGCGTGCCGCTGTTGGCCGCCAGGCTCTCTTATCTCGGCGCCGACATACTTTGACAACACACGGGCGTTCTGACACACCGACTCAAAACTCAGTGTATGAGGTAGCCTTGCTTGCTTGTGAATCTGACACTTGGACATGCTAACACCTTTCTCCGGGTTCAGCATTCTTACTCTCCGGGAAGTGCCTGTGGCGCTGTGGCTTAGTTGGTTAAAGCGCCTGTCTAGTAAACAGGAGATCCTGAGTTCAAATCTCAGCAGTGCCTTCTATTGGACAAGTTGGACCATCTGAAAAAGAGGGTGACGTCAAAAGTAGCCTCTTGCTTCGTACCACGTGTATGAGGTGGCATAGCTTTTAAATCTGCCACTTGCACATTCTATGACTTTTCATGGTCTTCGGGCTCAGTAGTCTTACTCTCACGGCAGTGCCTGTGGCGCTTTGGCTTAGTTGGTTAAAGCGCCTGTCTAGTAAACAGGAGATCCTGAGTTTGAATCTCAGCAGTGCCTTCTATTGGAGAAGTTGGACCATCCGAACAAGAGGATGACGTCAGACGCGTCCTCTTGCTTCTTGAAAGCTGCGTCATACCACGGGGGAAAATGTGCGCAAAACAGTCTCACAGCCTTGCGTGCCGCTGTTGGCCGCCAGGCTCTCTTATCTCGGCGCCGACATACTTTGACAACACACGGGCGTTCTGACACACCGACTCAAAACTCAGTGTATGAGGTAGCCTTGCTTGCTTGTGAATCTGACACTTGGACATGCTAACACCTTTCTCCGGGCTCAGCATTCTTACTCTCCGGGAAGTGCCTGTGGCGCTGTGGCTTAGTTGGTTAAAGCTCCTGTCTAGTAAACAGGAGATCCTGAGTTCGAATCTCAGCAGTGCCTTCTATTGGACAAGTTGGACCATCTGAAAAAGAGGGTGACGTCAAAAGTAGCCTCTTGCTTCGTACCACGTGTATGAGGTGGCATAGCTTTTAAATCTGCCACTTGCACATTCTATGACTTTTCATGGTCTTCGGGCTCAGTAGTCTTACTCTCACGGCAGTGCCTGTGGCGCTGTGGCTTAGTTGGTTAAAGCGCCTGTCTAGTAAACAGGAGATCCTGAGTTCGAATCTCAGCAGTGCCTTCTATTGGACAAGTTGGACCATCCGAACAAGAGGATGACGTCAGACGCGTCCTCTTGCTTCTTGAAAGCTGCGTCATACCACGGGGGAAAATGTGCGCAAAACAGTCTCACAGCCTTGCGTGCCGCTGTTGGCCGCCAGGCTCTCTTATCTCGGCGCCGACATACTTTGACAACACACGGGCGTTCTGACACACCTACTCAAAACTCAGTGTATGAGGTAGTCTTGCTTGCTTGTGAATCTGACACTTGGACATGCTAACACCTTTCTCCGGGCTCAGCATTCTTACTCTCCGGGAAGTGCCTGTGGCGCTGTGGCTTAGTTGGTTAAAGCGCCTGTCTAGTAAACAGGAGATCCTGAGTTCGAATCTCAGCAGTGCCTTCTATTGGACAAGTTGGACCATCTGAAAAAGAGGGTGACGTCAAAAGTAGCCTCTTGCTTCGTACCACGTGTATGAGGTGGCATAGCTTTTAAATCTGCCACTTGCACATTCTATGACTTTTCATGGTCTTCGGGCTCAGTAGTCTTAAGGCTCTAGTACGCTCCTCCGTCTGCGTCACGCGCACGCGGCACTGGACATTTGACGTGCGTCATTTTAGACGCGTATACGAGGCATACTCCAATGTCTGTGTCCTGAATGCGCGCCAGCCGATCAAGGTTAGCGCCGGCGCACTACGAATTAACTGTGATACTCTGGGATGTGCAACCACTGAACTAGGAAGAGCCAGGGAAGGAGTGTTCCACACTTAAATACACAAAAGATGCAGCTGTTAGATGAGGAGAAGCACCACGAGTACTTTCTCATGTCTGCTGAAAAGTTTGATGAGTTGGTTCTTCACATCTCTCCATTTATCATCCACCAGAACAGGCACAGCACACCACGCGTAGGCTAGCATTCCAAGTTACAGCTAAACTAATGGGTTAGCTTATGGCTAATGTGTATGGGAAATCCCATAGAGATGCTAACGGTTAGCATAATCGATAAAAGTATATATTTAGAGCGAACTTCAGTCCATTTACACAACTTGGATTACATATGAGGTCTTTGTTTACAACTGACTATTAAAATACTCAAAGACTAATGTTTTGTCATCATATAACAACGTTAGCGTGTAGGAAACGCCAGTTTAAGTGTTCTTCTGTCTCCGTTTGCTGAGTTTTAAGCGCTATTTCTGTACGTGCTCCACCTACTGGAGCGGCGTCTTTACAGCAGTTCCGTTTCACACATGCGTAGTCTACGCGTGAAAGAGACGCGCGGTCTTAAATTTTGGTCGACTCAAAAACGCGACGCATGCCGTAAAAATGACGCAATTCTCGTCACGCGCTCACCAGTGCCGCGTGCGCGTGACGCAGACGGAGGACCGTGCCACGGCCTTTACTCTCACAGCAGTGCCTGTGGCGCTGTGGCTTAGTTGGTTAAAGCGCCTGTCTAGTAAACAGGAGATCCTGAGTTCGAATCTCAGCAGTGCCTTCTATTGGACAAGTTGGACCATCCGAACAAGAGGATGACGTCAGACGCGTCCTCTTGCTTCTTGAAAGCTGCGTCATACCACGGGGGAAAATGTGCGCAAAACAGTCTCACAGCCTTGCGTGCCGCTGTTGGCCGCCAAGCTCTCTTATCTCAGCGCCGACATACTTTGACAACACACGGGCGTTCTGACACACCGACTCAAAACTCAGTGTATGAGGTAGCCTTGCTTGCTTGTGAATCTGACACTTGGACATGCTAACACCTTTCTCCGGGCTCAGCATTCTTACTCTCCGGGAAGTGCCTGTGGCGCTGTGGCTTAGTTGGTTAAAGCCCCTGTCTAGTAAACAGGAGATCCTGAGTTCGAATCTCAGCAGTGCCTTCTATTGGACAAGTTGGACCATCTGAAAAAGAGGGTGACGTCAAAAGTAGCCTCTTGCTTCGTACCACGTGTATGAGGTGGCATAGCTTTTAAATCTGCCACTTGCACATTCTATGACTTTTCATGGTCTTCGGGCTCAGTAGTCTTACTCTCACGGCATTGCCTGTGGCGCTGTGGCTTAGTTGGTTAAAGCGCCTGTCTAGTAAACAGGAGATCCTGAGTTCGAATCTCAGCCGTGCCTTCTATTGGACAAGTTGGACCATCCGAACAAGAGGATGACGTCAGACGCGTCCTCTTGCTTCTTGAAAGCTGCGTCATACCACGGGGGAAAATGTGCGCAAAACAGTCTCACAGCCTTGCGTGCCGCTGTTGGCCGCCAGGCTCTCTTATGTCGGCGCCAACATACTTTGACAACACACGGGCGTTCTGACACACCGACTCAAAACTCAGTGTATGAGGTAGCCTTGCTTGCTTGTGAATCTGACACTTGGACATGCTAACACCTTTCTCCGGGCTCAGCATTCTTACTCTCCGGGAGGTGCCTGTGGCGCTGTGGCTTAGTTGGTTAAAGCGCCTGTCTAGTAAACAGGAGATCCTGAGTTCGAATCTCAGCAGTGCCTTCTATTGGACAAGTTGGACCATCTGAAAAAGAGGGTGACGTCAAAAGTAGCCTCTTGCTTCGTACCACGTGTATGAGGTGGCATAGCTTTTAAATCTGCCACTTGCACATTCTATGACTTTTCATGGTCTTCGGGCTCAGTAATCTTACTCTCACGGCATTGCCTGTGGCGCTGTGGCTTAGTTGGTTAAAGCGCCTGTCTAGTAAACAGGAGATCCTGAGTTCGAATCTCAGCAGTGCCTTCTATTGGACAAGTTGGACCATCCGAACAAGAGGATGACGTCAGACGCGTTCTCTTGCTTCTTGAAAGCTGCGTCATACCACGGGGGAAAATGTGCGCAAAACAGTCTCACAGCCTTGCGTGCCGCTGTTGGCCGCCAGGCTCTCTTATCTCGGCGCCGACATACTTTGACAACACACGGGCGTTCTGACACACCGACTCAAAACTCAGTGTATGAGGTAGCCTTGCTTGCTTGTGAATCTGACACTTGGACATGCTAACACCTTTCTCCGGGCTCAGCATTCTTACTCTCCGGGAAGTGCCTGTGGCGCTGTGGCTTAGTTGGTTAAAGCGCCTGTTTAGTAAACAGGAGATCCTGAGTTCGAATCTCAGCAGTGCCTTCTATTGGACAAGTTGGACCATCTGAAAAAGAGGGTGACATCAAAAGTAGCCTCTTGCTTCGTACCACGTGTATGAGGTGGCATAGCTTTTAAATCTGCCACTTGCACATTCTATGACTTTTCATGGTCTTCGGGCTCAGTAATCTTACTCTCACGGCAGTGCCTGTGGCGCTGTGGCTTAGTTGGTTAAAGCGCCTGTCTAGTAAACAGGAGATCCTGAGTTCGAATCTCAGCAGTGCCTTCTATTGGACAAGTTGGACCATCCGAACAAGAGGATGACGTCAGACGTGTCCTCTTGCTTCTTGAAAGCTGCGTCATACCACGGGGGAAAATGTGCGCAAAACAGTCTCACAGCCTTGCGTGCCGCTGTTGGCCGCCAGGCTCTCTTATCTCGGCGCCGACATACTTTGACAACACACGGGCGTTCTGACACACCGACTCAAAACTCAGTGTATGAGGTAGCCTTGCTTGCTTGTGAATCTGACACTTGGACATGCTAACACCTTTCTCCGGGCTCAGCATTCTTACTCTCCGGGAAGTGCCTGTGGCGCTGTGGCTTAGTTGGTTAAAGCGCCTGTCTAGTAAACAGGAGATCCTGAGTTCGAATCTCAGCAGTGCCTTCTATTGGAACAGTTGGACCATCTGAAAAAGAGGGTGACGTCAAAAGTAGCCTCTTGCTTCGTACCACGTGTATGAGGTGGCATAGCTTTTAAATCTGCCACTTGCACATTCTATGACTTTTCATGGTCTTCGGGCTCAGTAGTCTTACTCTCACGGCAGTGCCTGTGGCGCTGTGGCTTAGTTGGTTAAAGCGCCTGTCTAGTAAACAGGAGATCCTGAGTTCGCATCTCAGCAGTGCCTTCTATTGGACAAGTTGGACCATCTGAAAAAGAGGGTGACGTCAAAAGTAGCCTCTTGCTTCGTACCACGTGTATGAGGTGGCATAGCTTTTAAATCTGCCACTTGCACATTCTATGACTTTTCATGGTCTTCGGGCTCAGTAGTCTTACTCTCACGGCAGTGCCTGTGGCGCTGTGGCTTAGTTGGTTAAAGCGCCTGTCTAGTAAACAGGAGATCCTGAGTTCGACTCTCAGCAGTGCCTTCTATTGGACAAGTTGGACCATCCGAACAAGAGGATGACGTCAGACGTGTCCTCTTGCTTCTTGAAAGCTGCGTCATACCACGGGGGAAAATGTGCGCAAAACAGTCTCACAGCCTTGCGTGCCGCTGTTGGCCGCCAGGCTCTCTTATCTCGGCGCCGACATACTTTGACAACACACGGGCGTTCTGACACACCGACTCAAAACTCAGTGTATGAGGTAGCCTTGCTTGCTTGTGAATCTGACACTTGGACATGCTAACACCTTTCTCCGGGCTCAGCATTCTTACTCTCCAGGAAGTGCCTGTGGCGCTGTGGCTTAGTTGGTTAAAGCGCCTGTCTAGTAAACAGGAGATCCTGAGTTCGAATCTCAGCAGTGCCTTCTATTGGACAAGTTGGACCATCTGAAAAAGAGGGTGACGTCAAAAGTAGCCTCTTGCTTCGTACCACGTGTATGAGGTGGCATAGCTTTTAAATCTGCCACTTGCACATTCTATGACTTTTCATGGTCTTCGGGCTCAGTAGTCTTACTCTCACGGCAGTGCCTGTGGCGCTGTGGCTTAGTTGGTTAAAGCGCCTGTCTAGTAAACAGGAGATCCTGAGTTCGAATCTCAGCAGTGCCTTCTATTGGACAAGTTGGACCATCCGAACAAGAGGATGACGTCAGACGTGTCCTCTTGCTTCTTGAAAGCTGCGTCATACCACGGGGGAAAATGTGCGCAAAACAGTCTCACAGCCTTGCGTGCCGCTGTTGGCCGCCAGGCTCTCTTATCTCGGCGCCGACATACTTTGACAACACACGGGCGTTCTGACACACCGACTCAAAACTCAGTGTATGAGGTAGCCTTGCTTGCTTGTGAATCTGACACTTGGACATGCTAACACCTTTCTCCGGGCTCAGCATTCTTACTCTCCGGGAAGTGCCTGTGGCGCTGTGGCTTAGTTGGTTAAAGCGCCTGTCTAGTAAACAGGAGATCCTGAGTTCGAATCTCAGCAGTGCCTTCTATTGGACAAGTTGGACCATCTGAAAAAGAGGGTGACGTCAAAAGTAGCCTCTTGCTTCGTACCACGTGTATGAGGTGGCATAGCTTTTAAATCTGCCACTTGCACATTCTATGACTTTTCATGGTCTTCGGGCTCAGTAGACTCTCACGGCAGTGCCTGTGGCGCTGTGGCTTAGTTGGTTAAAGCGCCTGTCTAGTAAACAGGAGATCCTGAGTTCGACTCTCAGCAGTGCCTTCTATTGGACAAGTTGGACCATCCGAACAAGAGGATGACGTCAGACGCGTCCTCTTGCTTCTTGAAAGCTGCGTCATACCAGGGGGGAAAATGTGCGCAAAACAGTCTCACAGCCTTGCGTGCCGCTGTTGGCCGCCAGGCTCTCTTATCTCGGCGCCGACATACTTTGACAACACACGGGCGTTCTGACACACCGACTCAAAACTCAGTGTATGAGGTAGCCTTGCTTGCTTGTGAATCTGACACTTGGACATGCTAACACCTTTCTCCGGGCTCAGCATTCTTACTCTCCGGGAAGTGCCTGTGGCGCTGTGGCTTAGTTGGTTAAAGCGCCTGTCTAGTAAACAGGAGATCCTGAGTTCGAATCTCAGCAGTGCCTTCTATTGGACAAGTTGGACCATCTGAAAAAGAGGGTGACGTCAAAAGTAGCCTCTTGCTTCGTACCACGTGTATGAGGTGGCATAGCTTTTAAATCTGCCACTTGCACATTCTATGACTTTTCATGGTCTTCGGGCTCAGTAGTCTTACTCTCACGGCAGTGCCTGTGGCGCTGTGGCTTAGTTGGTTAAAGCGCCTGTCTAGTAAACAGGAGATCCTGAGTTCGAATCTCAGCAGTGCCTTCTATTGGACAAGTTGGACCATCTGAAAAAGAGGGTGACGTCAAAAGTAGCCTCTTGCTTCGTACCACGTGTATGAGGTGGCATAGCTTTTAAATCTGCCACTTGCACATTCTATGACTTTTCATGGTCTTCGGGCTCAGTAGTCTTACTCTCCGGGAAGTGCCTGTGGCGCTGTGGCTTAGTTGGTTAAAGCGCCTGTCTAGTAAACAGGAGATCCTGAGTTCGAATCTCAGCAGTGCCTTCTATTGGACAAGTTGGACCATCTGAAAAAGAGGGTGACGTCAAAAGTAGCCTCTTGCTTCGTACCACGTGTATGAGGTGGCATAGCTTTTAAATCTGCCACTTGCACATTCTATGACTTTTCATGGTCTTCGGGCTCAGTAGTCTTACTCTCACGGCAGTGCCTGTGGCGCTGTGGCTTAGTTGGTTAAAGCGCCTGTCTAGTAAACAGGAGATCCTGAGTTCGAATCTCAGCAGTGCCTTCTATTGGACAAGTTGGACCATCCGAACAAGAGGATGACGTCAGACGTGTCCTCTTGCTTCTTGAAAGCTGCGTCATACCACGGGGGAAAATGTGCGCAAAACAGTCTCACAGCCTTGCGTGCCGCTGTTGGCCGCCAGGCTCTCTTATGTCGGCGCCGACATACTTTGACAACACACGGGCGTTCTGACACACCGACTCAAAACTCAGTGTATGAGGTAGCCTTGCTTGCTTGTGAATCTGACACTTGGACATGCTAACACCTTTCTCCGGGCTCAGCATTCTTACTCTCCGGGAAGTGCCTGTGGCGCTGTGGCTTAGTTGGTTAAAGCGCCTGTCTAGTAAACAGGAGATCCTGAGTTCGAATCTCAGCAGTGCCTTCTATTGGACAAGTTGGACCATCTGAAAAAGAGGGTGACGTCAAAAGTAGCCTCTTGCTTCGTACCACGTGTATGAGGTGGCATAGCTTTTAAATCTGCCACTTGCACATTCTATGACTTTTCATGGTCTTCGGGCTCAGTAGTCTTACTCTCACGGCAGTACCTGTGGCGCTGTGGCTTAGTTGGTTAAAGCGCCTGTCTAGTAAACAGGAGATCCTGAGTTCGAATCTCAGCAGTGCCTTCTATTGGACAAGTTGGACCATCCGAACAAGAGGATGACGTCAGACGCGTCCTCTTGCTTCTTGAAAGCTGCGTCATACCACGGGGGAAAATGTGCGCAAAACAGTCTCACAGCCTTGCGTGCCGCTGTTGGCCGCCAGGCTCTCTTATCTCGGCGCCGACATACTTTGACAACACACGGGCGTTCTGACACACCGACTCAAAACTCAGTGTATGAGGTAGCCTTGCTTGCTTGTGAATCTGACACTTGGACATGCTAACACCTTTCTCCGGGCTCAGCATTCTTACTCTCCGGGAAGTGCCTGTGGCGCTGTGGCTTAGTTGGTTAAAGCGCCTGTCTAGTAAACAGGAGATCCTGAGGTCGAATCTCAGCAGTGCCTTCTATTGGACAAGTTGGACCATCTGAAAAAGAGGGTGACGTCAAAAGTAGCCTCTTGCTTCGTACCACGTGTATGAGGTGGCATAGCTTTTAAATCTGCCACTTGCACATTCTATGACTTTTCATGGTCTTCGGGCTCAGTAGTCTTACTCTCACGGCAGTGCCTGTGGCGCTGTGGCTTAGTTGGTTAAAACGCCTGTCTAGTAAACAGGAGATCCTGAGTTCGAATCTCAGCAGTGCCTTCTATTGGACAAGTTGGACCATCTGAAAAAGAGGGTGACGTCAAAAGTAGCCTCTTGCTTCGTACCACGTGTATGAGGTGGCATAGCTTTTAAATCTGCCACAAGCACATTCTATGACTTTTCATGGTCTTCGGGCTCAGTAGTCTTACTCTCACGGCAGTGCCTGTGGCGCTGTGGCTTAGTTGGTTAAAGCGCCTGTCTAGTAAACAGGAGATCCTGAGTTCGAATTTCAGCAGTGCCTTCTATTGGACAAGTTGGACCATCCGAACAAGAGGATGACGTCAGACGCGTCCTCTTGCTTCTTGAAAGCTGCGTCATACCACGGGGGAAAATGTGCGCAAAACAGTCTCACAGCCTTGCGTGCCGCTGTTGGCCGCCAGGCTCTCTTATCTCGGCGCCGACATACTTTGACAACACACGGGCGTTCTGACACACCGACTCAAAACTCAGTGTATGAGGTAGCCTTGCTTGCTTGTGAATCTGACACTTGGACATGCTAACACCTTTCTCCGGGCTCAGCATTCTTACTCTCCGGGAAGTGCCTGTGGCGCTGTGGCTTAGTTGGTTAAAGCGCCTGTCTAGTAAACAGGAGATCCTGAGTTCGAATCTCAGCAGTGCCTTCTATTGGACAAGTTGGACCATCTGAAAAAGAGGGTGACGTCAAAAGTAGCCTCTTGCTTCGTACCACGTGTATGAGGTGGCATAGCTTTTAAATCTGCCACTTGCACATTCTATGACTTTTCATGGTCTTCGGGCTCAGTAGTCTTACTCTCACGGCAGTGCCTGTGGCGCTGTGGCTTAGTTGGTTAAAGCGCCTGTCTAGTAAACAGGAGATCCTGAGTTCGAATCTCAGCAGTGCCTTCTATTGGACAAGTTGGACCATCCGAACAAGAGGATGACGTCAGACGCGTCCTCTTGCTTCTTGAAAGCTGCGTCATACCACGGGGGAAAATGTGCGCAAAACAGTCTCACAGCCTTGCGTGCCGCTGTTGGCCGCCAGGCTCTCTTATCTCGGCGCCGACATACTTTGACAACACACGGGCGTTCTGACACACCGACTCAAAACTCAGTGTATGAGGTAGCCTTGCTTGCTTGTGA
Organism: Sardina pilchardus; assembly: GCF_963854185.1. Classification (NCBI taxonomy): domain Eukaryota; kingdom Metazoa; phylum Chordata; class Actinopteri; order Clupeiformes; family Clupeidae; genus Sardina; species Sardina pilchardus. The sequence goes on from NC_085005.1 coordinate 26,190,678, forward strand.
ATCTGACACTTGGACATGCTAACACCTTTCTCCGGGCTCAGCATTCTTACTCTCCGGGAAGTGCCTGTGGCGCTGTGGCTTAGTTGGTTAAAGCGCCTGTCTAGTAAACAGGAGATCCTGAGTTCGAATCTCAGCAGTGCCTTCTATTGGACAAGTTGGACCATCTGAAAAAGAGGGTGACGTCAAAAGTAGCCTCTTGCTTCGTACCACGTGTATGAGGTGGCATAGCTTTTAAATCTGCCACTTGCACATTCTATGACTTTTCATGGTCTTCGGGCTCAGTAGTCTTACTCTCACGGCAGTGCCTGTGGCGCTGTGGCTTAGTTGGTTAAAGCGCCTGTCTAGTAAACAGGAGATCCTGAGTTCGAATCTCAGCAGTGCCTTCTATTGGACAAGTTGGACCATCCGAACAAGAGGATGACGTCAGACGCGTCCTCTTGCTTCTTGAAAGCTGCGTCATACCACGGGGGAAAATGTGCGCAAAACAGTCTCACAGCCTTGCGTGCCGCTGTTGGCCGCCAGGCTCTCTTATCTCGGCGCCGACATACTTTGACAACACACGGGCGTTCTGACACACCGACTCAAAACTCAGTGTATGAGGTAGCCTTGCTTGCTTGTGAATCTGACACTTGGACATGCTAACACCTTTCTCCGGGCTCAGCATTCTTACTCTCCGGGAAGTGCCTGTGGCGCTGTGGCTTAGTTGGTTAAAGCGCCTGTCTAGTAAACAGGAGATCCTGAGTTCGAATCTCAGCAGTGCCTTCTATTGGACAAGTTGGACCATCTGAAAAAGAGGGTGACGTCAAAAGTAGCCTCTTGCTTCGTACCACGTGTATGAGGTGGCATAGCTTTTAAATCTGCCACTTGCACATTCTATGACTTTTCATGGTCTTCGGGCTCAGTAGTCTTACTCTCACGGCAGTGCCTGTGGCGCTGTGGCTTAGTTGGTTAAAACGCCTGTCTAGTAAACAGGAGATCCTGAGTTCGAATCTCAGCAGTGCCTTCTATCGGACAAGTTGGACCATCTGAAAAAGAGGGTGACGTCAAAAGTAGCCTCTTGCTTCGTACCACGTGTATGAGGTGGCATAGCTTTTAAATCTGCCACTTGCACATTCTATGACTTTTCATGGTCTTCGGGCTCAGTAGTCTTACTCTCACGGCAGTGCCTGTGGCGCTGTGGCTTAGTTGGTTAAAGCGCCTGTCTAGTAAACAGGAGATCCTGAGTTCGAATTTCAGCAGTGCCTTCTATTGGACAAGTTGGACCATCCGAACAAGAGGATGACGTCAGACGCGTCCTCTTGCTTCTTGAAAGCTGCGTCATACCACGGGGGAAAATGTGCGCAAAACAGTCTCACAGCCTTGCGTGCCGCTGTTGGCCGCCAGGCTCTCTTATCTCGGCGCCGACATACTTTGACAACACACGGGCGTTCTGACACACCGACTCAAAACTCAGTGTATGAGGTAGCCTTGCTTGCTTGTGAATCTGACACTTGGACATGCTAACACCTTTCTCCGGGCTCAGCATTCTTACTCTCCGGGAAGTGCCTGTGGCGCTGTGGCTTAGTTGGTTAAAGCGCCTGTCTAGTAAACAGGAGATCCTGAGTTCGAATCTCAGCAGTGCCTTCTATTGGACAAGTTGGACCATCTGAAAAAGAGGGTGACGTCAAAAGTAGCCTCTTGCTTCGTACCACGTGTATGAGGTGGCATAGCTTTTAAATCTGCCACTTGCACATTCTATGACTTTTCATGGTCTTCGGGCTCAGTAGTCTTACTCTCACGGCAGTGCCTGTGGCGCTGTGGCTTAGTTGGTTAAAACGCCTGTCTAGTAAACAGGAGATCCTGAGTTCGAATCTCAGCAGTGCCTTCTATCGGACAAGTTGGACCATCTGAAAAAGAGGGTGACGTCAAAAGTAGCCTCTTGCTTCGTACCACGTGTATGAGGTGGCATAGCTTTTAAATCTGCCACTTGCACATTCTATGACTTTTCATGGTCTTCGGGCTCAGTAGTCTTACTCTCACGGCAGTGCCTGTGGCGCTGTGGCTTAGTTGGTTAAAGCGCCTGTCTAGTAAACAGGAGATCCTGAGTTCGAATCTCAGCAGTGCCTTCTATTGGACAAGTTGGACCATCCGAACAAGAGGATGACGTCAGACGCGTCCTCTTGCTTCTTGAAAGCTGCGTCATACCACGGGGGAAAATGTGCGCAAAACAGTCTCACAGCCTTGCGTGCCGCTGTTGGCCGCCAGGCTCTCTTATCTCGGCGCCGACATACTTTGACAACACACGGGCGTTCTGACACACCGACTCAAAACTCAGTGTATGAGGTAGCCTTGCTTGCTTGTGAATCTGACACTTGGACATGCTAACACCTTTCTCCGGGCTCAGCATTCTTACTCTCCGGGAAGTGCCTGTGGCGCTGTGGCTTAGTTGGTTAAAGCGCCTGTCTAGTAAACAGGAGATCCTGAGTTCAAATCTCAGCAGTGCCTTCTATTGGACAAGTTGGACCATCTGAAAAAGAGGGTGACGTCAAAAGTAGCCTCTTGCTTCGTACCACGTGTATGAGGTGGCATAGCTTTTAAATCTGCCACTTGCACATTCTATGACTTTTCATGGTCTTCGGGCTCAGTAATCTTACTCTCACGGCATTGCCTGTGGCGCTGTGGCTTAGTTGGTTAAAGCGCCTGTCTAGTAAACAGGAGATCCTGAGTTCGAATCTCAGCAGTGCCTTCTATTGGACAAGTTGGACCATCCGAACAAGAGGATGACGTCAGACGCGTCCTCTTGCTTCTTGAAAGCTGCGTCATACCACGGGGGAAAATGTGCGCAAAACAGTCTCACAGCCTTGCGTGCCGCTGTTGGCCGCCAGGCTCTCTTATCTCGGCGCCGACATACTTTGACAACACACGGGCGTTCTGACACACCGACTCAAAACTCAGTGTATGAGGTAGCCTTGCTTGCTTGTGAATCTGACACTTGGACATGCTAACACCTTTCTCCGGGCTCAGCATTCTTACTCTCCGGGAAGTGCCTGTGGCGCTGTGGCTTAGTTGGTTAAAGCGCCTGTCTAGTAAACAGGAGATCCTGAGTTCGAATCTCAGCAGTGCCTTCTATTGGACAAGTTGGACCATCTGAAAAAGAGGGTGACGTCAAAAGTAGCCTCTTGCTTCGTACCACGTGTATGAGGTGGCATAGCTTTTAAATCTGCCACTTGCACATTCTATGACTTTTCATGGTCTTCGGGCTCAGTAGTCTTACTCTCACGGCAGTGCCTGTGGCGCTGTGGCTTAGTTGGTTAAAGCGCCTGTCTAGTAAACAGGAGATCCTGAGTTCGAATCTCAGCAGTGCCTTCTATTGGACAAGTTGGACCATCCGAACAAGAGGATGACGTCAAAAGTAGCCTCTTGCTTCGTACCACGTGTATGAGGTGGCATCATGGAGGTATTATATATAACTGGAGAGAGTGACTAAGTCCCGCCCTCCATACAAATGAATGGGCGATGCTAGGCTAGTAAATCCAGCCAATTTTCGTCAACGCCATATTGAACACTGGAGCTCCGATCCAGCGCCAGTCGGCTCTGACCATGCGCAAAGTTCCAAAGCTGGAAATGACGCATGGACCTACATTGATTTCTATTGGACATTCTGTAAAAAGAGAGTCATCCTCCAGTTCAGACGGTGGCGATAATGCACATACCTTGCTTGCCGCGTAACAACAAGCAGAAAAAGTTGCTCGGGAACGCACACCTGAGTCCAGTGGAGTGTCGCACGGAGTAATGATTGGCTGTAGGTACCTGTCCCCCAACATGTACGCGCATGAGAGCTCGTGCCCAACACAGATTTTCGTGCACGGTGCTGGTTCTAAATGCCCCATGAGGCGCCATACTTGAAAATGGCGCTTGCTAACTTGCCGAAGCTAATCAACACGGCCTTGACCCCCTGGGTGGCATAGCTTTTAAATCTGCCACTTGCACATTCTATGACTTTTCATGGTCTTCGGGCTCAGTAATCTTACTCTCACGGCATTGCCTGTGGCGCTGTGGCTTAGTTGGTTAAAGCGCCTGTCTAGTAAACAGGAGATCCTGAGTTCGAATCTCAACAGTGCCTTCTATTGGACAAGTTGGACCATCCGAACAAGAGGATGACGTCAGACGCGTCCTCTTGCTTCTTGAAAGCTGCGTCATACCACGGGGGAAAATGTGCGCAAAACAGTCTCACAGCCTTGCGTGCCGCTGTTGGCCGCCAGGCTCTCTTATCTCGGCGCCGACATACTTTGACAACACACGGGCGTTCTGACACACCGACTCAAAACTCAGTGTATGAGGTAGCCTTGCTTTCTTGTGAATCTGACACTTGGACATGCTAACACCTTTCTCCGGGCTCAGCATTCTTACTCTCCGGGAAGTGCCTGTGGCGCTGTGGCTTAGTTGGTTAAAGCGCCTGTCTAGTAAACAGGAGATCCTGAGTTCGAATCTCAGCAGTGCCTTCTATTGGACAAGTTGGACCATCTGAAAAAGAGGGTGACGTCAAAAGTAGCCTCTTGCTTCGTACCACGTGTATGAGGTGGCATAGCTTTTAAATCTGCCACTTGCACATTCTATGACTTTTCATGGTCTTCGGGCTCAGTAGTCTTACTCTCACGGCATTGCCTGTGGCGCTGTGGCTTAGTTGGTTAAAGCGCCTGTCTAGTAAACAGGAGATCCTGAGTTCGAATCTCAGCAGTGCCTTCTATTGGACAAGTTGGACCATCCGAACAAGAGGATGACGTCAGACGCGTCCTCTTGCTTCTTGAAAGCTGCGTCATACCACGGGGGAAAATGTGCGCAAAACAGTCTCACAGCCTTGCGTGCCGCTGTTGGCCGCCAGGCTCTCTTATCTCGGCGCCGACATACTTTGACAACACACGGGCGTTCTGACACACCGACTCAAAACTCAGTGTATGAGGTAGCCTTGCTTGCTTGTGAATCTGACACTTGGACATGCTAACACCTTTCTCCGGGCTCAGCATTCTTACTCTCCGGGAAGTGCCTGTGGCGCTGTGGCTTAGTTGGTTAAAGCGCCTGTCTAGTAAACAGGAGATCCTGAGTTCGAATCTCAGCAGTGCCTTCTATTGGACAAGTTGGACCATCTGAAAAAGAGGGTGACGTCAAAAGTAGCCTCTTGCTTCGTACCACGTGTATGAGGTGGCATAGCTTTTAAATCTGCCACTTGCACATTCTATGACTTTTCATGGTCTTCGGGCTCAGTAGTCTTACTCTCACGGCAGTGCCTGTGGCGCTGTGGCTTAGTTGGTTAAAGCGCCTGTCTAGTAAACAGGAGATCCTGAGTTCGAATCTCAGCAGTGCCTTCTATTGGACAAGTTGGACCATCCGAACAAGAGGATGACGTCAGACGCGTCCTCTTGCTTCTTGAAAGCTGCGTCATACCACGGGGGAAAATGTGCGCAAAACAGTCTCACAGCCTTGCGTGCCGCTGTTGGCCGCCAGGCTCTCTTATCTCGGCGCCGACATACTTTGACAACACACGGGCGTTCTGACACACCGACTCAAAACTCAGTGTATGAGGTAGCCTTGCTTGCTTGTGAATCTGACACTTGGACATGCTAACACCTTTCTCCGGGCTCAGCATTCTTACTCTCCGGGAAGTGCCTGTGGCGCTGTGGCTTAGTTGGTTAAAGCGCCTGTCTAGTAAACAGGAGATCCTGAGTTCGAATCTCAGCAGTGCCTTCTATTGGACAAGTTGGACCATCTGAAAAAGAGGGTGACGTCAAAAGTAGCCTCTTGCTTCGTACCACGTGTATGAGGTGGCATAGCTTTTAAATCTGCCACTTGCACATTCTATGACTTTTCATGGTCTTCGGGCTCAGTAATCTTACTCTCACGGCAGTGCCTGTGGCGCTGTGGCTTAGTTGGTTAAAGCGCCTGTCTAGTAAACAGGAGATCCTGAGTTCGAATCTCAGCAGTGCCTTCTATTGGACAAGTTGGACCATCCGAACAAGAGGATGACGTCAGACACGTCCTCTTGCTTCTTGAAAGCTGCGTCATACCACGGGGGAAAATGTGCGCAAAACAGTCTCACAGCCTTGCGTGCCGCTGTTGGCCGCCAGGCTCTCTTATCTCGGCGCCGACATACTTTGACAACACACGGGCGTTCTGACACACCGACTCAAAACTCAGTGTATGAGGTAGCCTTGCTTGCTTGTGAATCTGACACTTGGACATGCTAACACCTTTCTCCGGGTTCAGCATTCTTACTCTCCGGGAAGTGCCTGTGGCGCTGTGGCTTAGTTGGTTAAAGCGCCTGTCTAGTAAACAGGAGATCCTGAGTTCGAATCTCAGCAGTGCCTTCTATTGGACAAGTTGGACCATCTGAAAAAGAGGGTGACGTCAAAAGTAGCCTCTTGCTTCGTACCACGTGTATGAGGTGGCATAGCTTTTAAATCTGCCACTTGCACATTCTATGACTTTTCATGGTCTTCGGGCTCAGTAATCTTACTCTCACGGCAGTGCCTGTGGCGCTGTGGCTTAGTTGGTTAAAGCGCCTGTCTAGTAAACAGGAGATCCTGAGTTCGAATCTCAGCAGTGCCTTCTATTGGACAAGTTGGACCATCCGAACAAGAGGATGACGTCAGACGCGTCCTCTTGCTTCTTGAAAGCTGCGTCATACCACGGGGGAAAATGTGCGCAAAACAGTCTCACAGCCTTGCGTGCCGCTGTTGGCCGCCAGGCTCTCTTATCTCGGCGCCGACATACTTTGACAACACACGGGCGTTCTGACACACCGACTCAAAACTCAGTGTATGAGGTAGCCTTGCTTGCTTGTGAATCTGACACTTGGACATGCTAACACCTTTCTCCGGGTTCAGCATTCTTACTCTCCGGGAAGTGCCTGTGGCGCTGTGGCTTAGTTGGTTAAAGCGCCTGTCTAGTAAACAGGAGATCCTGAGTTCAAATCTCAGCAGTGCCTTCTATTGGACAAGTTGGACCATCTGAAAAAGAGGGTGACGTCAAAAGTAGCCTCTTGCTTCGTACCACGTGTATGAGGTGGCATAGCTTTTAAATCTGCCACTTGCACATTCTATGACTTTTCATGGTCTTCGGGCTCAGTAGTCTTACTCTCACGGCAGTGCCTGTGGCGCTTTGGCTTAGTTGGTTAAAGCGCCTGTCTAGTAAACAGGAGATCCTGAGTTTGAATCTCAGCAGTGCCTTCTATTGGAGAAGTTGGACCATCCGAACAAGAGGATGACGTCAGACGCGTCCTCTTGCTTCTTGAAAGCTGCGTCATACCACGGGGGAAAATGTGCGCAAAACAGTCTCACAGCCTTGCGTGCCGCTGTTGGCCGCCAGGCTCTCTTATCTCGGCGCCGACATACTTTGACAACACACGGGCGTTCTGACACACCGACTCAAAACTCAGTGTATGAGGTAGCCTTGCTTGCTTGTGAATCTGACACTTGGACATGCTAACACCTTTCTCCGGGCTCAGCATTCTTACTCTCCGGGAAGTGCCTGTGGCGCTGTGGCTTAGTTGGTTAAAGCTCCTGTCTAGTAAACAGGAGATCCTGAGTTCGAATCTCAGCAGTGCCTTCTATTGGACAAGTTGGACCATCTGAAAAAGAGGGTGACGTCAAAAGTAGCCTCTTGCTTCGTACCACGTGTATGAGGTGGCATAGCTTTTAAATCTGCCACTTGCACATTCTATGACTTTTCATGGTCTTCGGGCTCAGTAGTCTTACTCTCACGGCAGTGCCTGTGGCGCTGTGGCTTAGTTGGTTAAAGCGCCTGTCTAGTAAACAGGAGATCCTGAGTTCGAATCTCAGCAGTGCCTTCTATTGGACAAGTTGGACCATCCGAACAAGAGGATGACGTCAGACGCGTCCTCTTGCTTCTTGAAAGCTGCGTCATACCACGGGGGAAAATGTGCGCAAAACAGTCTCACAGCCTTGCGTGCCGCTGTTGGCCGCCAGGCTCTCTTATCTCGGCGCCGACATACTTTGACAACACACGGGCGTTCTGACACACCTACTCAAAACTCAGTGTATGAGGTAGTCTTGCTTGCTTGTGAATCTGACACTTGGACATGCTAACACCTTTCTCCGGGCTCAGCATTCTTACTCTCCGGGAAGTGCCTGTGGCGCTGTGGCTTAGTTGGTTAAAGCGCCTGTCTAGTAAACAGGAGATCCTGAGTTCGAATCTCAGCAGTGCCTTCTATTGGACAAGTTGGACCATCTGAAAAAGAGGGTGACGTCAAAAGTAGCCTCTTGCTTCGTACCACGTGTATGAGGTGGCATAGCTTTTAAATCTGCCACTTGCACATTCTATGACTTTTCATGGTCTTCGGGCTCAGTAGTCTTAAGGCTCTAGTACGCTCCTCCGTCTGCGTCACGCGCACGCGGCACTGGACATTTGACGTGCGTCATTTTAGACGCGTATACGAGGCATACTCCAATGTCTGTGTCCTGAATGCGCGCCAGCCGATCAAGGTTAGCGCCGGCGCACTACGAATTAACTGTGATACTCTGGGATGTGCAACCACTGAACTAGGAAGAGCCAGGGAAGGAGTGTTCCACACTTAAATACACAAAAGATGCAGCTGTTAGATGAGGAGAAGCACCACGAGTACTTTCTCATGTCTGCTGAAAAGTTTGATGAGTTGGTTCTTCACATCTCTCCATTTATCATCCACCAGAACAGGCACAGCACACCACGCGTAGGCTAGCATTCCAAGTTACAGCTAAACTAATGGGTTAGCTTATGGCTAATGTGTATGGGAAATCCCATAGAGATGCTAACGGTTAGCATAATCGATAAAAGTATATATTTAGAGCGAACTTCAGTCCATTTACACAACTTGGATTACATATGAGGTCTTTGTTTACAACTGACTATTAAAATACTCAAAGACTAATGTTTTGTCATCATATAACAACGTTAGCGTGTAGGAAACGCCAGTTTAAGTGTTCTTCTGTCTCCGTTTGCTGAGTTTTAAGCGCTATTTCTGTACGTGCTCCACCTACTGGAGCGGCGTCTTTACAGCAGTTCCGTTTCACACATGCGTAGTCTACGCGTGAAAGAGACGCGCGGTCTTAAATTTTGGTCGACTCAAAAACGCGACGCATGCCGTAAAAATGACGCAATTCTCGTCACGCGCTCACCAGTGCCGCGTGCGCGTGACGCAGACGGAGGACCGTGCCACGGCCTTTACTCTCACAGCAGTGCCTGTGGCGCTGTGGCTTAGTTGGTTAAAGCGCCTGTCTAGTAAACAGGAGATCCTGAGTTCGAATCTCAGCAGTGCCTTCTATTGGACAAGTTGGACCATCCGAACAAGAGGATGACGTCAGACGCGTCCTCTTGCTTCTTGAAAGCTGCGTCATACCACGGGGGAAAATGTGCGCAAAACAGTCTCACAGCCTTGCGTGCCGCTGTTGGCCGCCAAGCTCTCTTATCTCAGCGCCGACATACTTTGACAACACACGGGCGTTCTGACACACCGACTCAAAACTCAGTGTATGAGGTAGCCTTGCTTGCTTGTGAATCTGACACTTGGACATGCTAACACCTTTCTCCGGGCTCAGCATTCTTACTCTCCGGGAAGTGCCTGTGGCGCTGTGGCTTAGTTGGTTAAAGCCCCTGTCTAGTAAACAGGAGATCCTGAGTTCGAATCTCAGCAGTGCCTTCTATTGGACAAGTTGGACCATCTGAAAAAGAGGGTGACGTCAAAAGTAGCCTCTTGCTTCGTACCACGTGTATGAGGTGGCATAGCTTTTAAATCTGCCACTTGCACATTCTATGACTTTTCATGGTCTTCGGGCTCAGTAGTCTTACTCTCACGGCATTGCCTGTGGCGCTGTGGCTTAGTTGGTTAAAGCGCCTGTCTAGTAAACAGGAGATCCTGAGTTCGAATCTCAGCCGTGCCTTCTATTGGACAAGTTGGACCATCCGAACAAGAGGATGACGTCAGACGCGTCCTCTTGCTTCTTGAAAGCTGCGTCATACCACGGGGGAAAATGTGCGCAAAACAGTCTCACAGCCTTGCGTGCCGCTGTTGGCCGCCAGGCTCTCTTATGTCGGCGCCAACATACTTTGACAACACACGGGCGTTCTGACACACCGACTCAAAACTCAGTGTATGAGGTAGCCTTGCTTGCTTGTGAATCTGACACTTGGACATGCTAACACCTTTCTCCGGGCTCAGCATTCTTACTCTCCGGGAGGTGCCTGTGGCGCTGTGGCTTAGTTGGTTAAAGCGCCTGTCTAGTAAACAGGAGATCCTGAGTTCGAATCTCAGCAGTGCCTTCTATTGGACAAGTTGGACCATCTGAAAAAGAGGGTGACGTCAAAAGTAGCCTCTTGCTTCGTACCACGTGTATGAGGTGGCATAGCTTTTAAATCTGCCACTTGCACATTCTATGACTTTTCATGGTCTTCGGGCTCAGTAATCTTACTCTCACGGCATTGCCTGTGGCGCTGTGGCTTAGTTGGTTAAAGCGCCTGTCTAGTAAACAGGAGATCCTGAGTTCGAATCTCAGCAGTGCCTTCTATTGGACAAGTTGGACCATCCGAACAAGAGGATGACGTCAGACGCGTTCTCTTGCTTCTTGAAAGCTGCGTCATACCACGGGGGAAAATGTGCGCAAAACAGTCTCACAGCCTTGCGTGCCGCTGTTGGCCGCCAGGCTCTCTTATCTCGGCGCCGACATACTTTGACAACACACGGGCGTTCTGACACACCGACTCAAAACTCAGTGTATGAGGTAGCCTTGCTTGCTTGTGAATCTGACACTTGGACATGCTAACACCTTTCTCCGGGCTCAGCATTCTTACTCTCCGGGAAGTGCCTGTGGCGCTGTGGCTTAGTTGGTTAAAGCGCCTGTCTAGTAAACAGGAGATCCTGAGTTCGAATCTCAGCAGTGCCTTCTATTGGACAAGTTGGACCATCTGAAAAAGAGGGTGACGTCAAAAGTAGCCTCTTGCTTCGTACCACGTGTATGAGGTGGCATAGCTTTTAAATCTGCCACTTGCACATTCTATGACTTTTCATGGTCTTCGGGCTCAGTAATCTTACTCTCACGGCATTGCCTGTGGCGCTGTGGCTTAGTTGGTTAAAGCGCCTGTCTAGTAAACAGGAGATCCTGACTTCGAATCTCAGCAGTGCCTTCTATTGGACAAGTTGGACCATCCGAACAAGAGGATGACGTCAGACGCGTCCTCTTGCTTCTTGAAAGCTGCGTCATACCACGGGGGAAAATGTGCGCAAAACAGTCTCACAGCCTTGCGTGCCGCTGTTGGCCGCCAGGCTCTCTTATCTCGGCGCCGACATACTTTGACAACACACAGGCGTTCTGACACACCGACTCAAAACTCAGTGTATGAGGTAGCCTTGCTTGCTTGTGAATCTGACACTTGGACATGCTAACACCTTTCTCCGGGCTCAGCATTCTTACTCTCCGGGAAGTGCCTGTGGCGCTGTGGCTTAGTTGGTTAAAGCGCCTGTCTAGTAAACAGGAGATCCTGAGTTCGAATCTCAGCAGTGCCTTCTATTGGACAAGTTGGACCATCTGAAAAAGAGGGTGACGTCAAAAGTAGCCTCTTGCTTCGTACCACGTGTATGAGGTGGCATAGCTTTTAAATCTGCCACTTGCACATTCTATGACTTTTCATGGTCTTCGGGCTCAGTAGTCTTAAGGCTCTAGCACGCTCCTCCGTCTGCGTCACGCGCACGCGGCACTGGATATTTGACGTGCGTCATTTTAGACGCGTATACGAGGCATACTCCAATGTCTGTGTCCTGAATGCGCGCCAGCCGATCAAGGTTAGCGCCGGCGCACTACGAATTAACTGTGATACTCTGGGATGTGCAACCACTGAACTAGGAAGAGCCAGGGAAGGAGTGTTCCACACTTAAATACACAAAAGATGCAGCTGTTAGATGAGGAGAAGCACCACGAGTACTTTCTCATGTCTGCTGAAAAGTTTGATGAGTTGGTTCTTCACATCTCTCCATTTATCATCCACCAGAACAGGCACAGCACACCACGCGTAGGCTAGCATTCCAAGTTACAGCTAAACTAATGGGTTAGCTTATGGCTAATGTGTATGGGAAATCCCATAGAGATGCTAACGGTTAGCATAATCGATAAAAGTATATATTTAGAGCGAACTTCAGTCCATTTACACAACTTGGATTACATATGAGGTCTTTGTTTACAACTGACTATTAAAATACTCAAAGACTAATGTTTTGTCATCATATAACAACGTTAGCGTGTAGGAAACGCCAGTTTAAGTGTTCTTCTGTCTCCGTTTGCTGAGTTTTAAGCGCTATTTCTGTACGTGCTCCACCTACTGGAGCGGCGTCTTTACAGCAGTTCCGTTTCACACATGCGTAGTCTACGCGTGAAAGAGACGCGCGGTCTTAAATTTTGGTCGACTCAAAAACGCGACGCATGCCGTAAAAATGACGCAATTCTCGTCACGCGCTCACCAGTGCCGCGTGCGCGTGACGCAGACGGAGGACCGTGCCACGGCCTTTACTCTCACGGCAGTGCCTGTGGCGCTGTGGCTTAGTTGGTTAAAGCGCCTGTCTAGTAAACAGGAGATCCTGAGTTCGAATCTCAGCAGTGCCTTCTATTGGACAAGTTGGACCATCCGAACAAGAGGATGACGTCAGACGCGTCCTCTTGCTTCTTGAAAGCTGCGTCATACCACGGGGGAAAATGTGCGCAAAACAGTCTCACAGCCTTGCGTGCCGCTGTTGGCCGCCAAGCTCTCTTATCTCGGCGCCGACATACTTTGACAACACACGGGCGTTCTGACACACCGACTCAAAACTCAGTGTATGAGGTAGCCTTGCTTGCTTGTGAATCTGACACTTGGACATGCTAACACCTTTCTCCGGGCTCAGCATTCTTACTCTCCGGGAAGTGCCTGTGGCGCTGTGGCTTAGTTGGTTAAAGCGCCTGTCTAGTAAACAGGAGATCCTGAGTTCGAATCTCAGCAGTGCCTTCTATTGGACAAGTTGGACCATCTGAAAAAGAGGGTGACGTCAAAAGTAGCCTCTTGCTTCGTACCACGTGTATGAGGTGGCATAGCTTTTAAATCTGCCACTTGCACATTCTATGACTTTTCATGGTCTTCGGGCTCAGTAATCTTACTCTCACGGCATTGCCTGTGGCGCTGTGGCTTAGTTGGTTAAAGCGCCTGTCTAGTAAACAGGAGATCCTGAGTTCGAATCTCAGCAGTGCCTTCTATTGGACAAGTTGGACCATCCGAACAAGAGGATGACGTCAGACGCGTTCTCTTGCTTCTTGAAAGCTGCGTCATACCACGGGGGAAAATGTGCGCAAAACAGTCTCACAGCCTTGCGTGCCGCTGTTGGCCGCCAGGCTCTCTTATCTCGGCGCCGACATACTTTGACAACACACGGGCGTTCTGACACACCGACTCAAAACTCAGTGTATGAGGTAGCCTTGCTTGCTTGTGAATCTGACACTTGGACATGCTAACACCTTTCTCCGGGCTCAGCATTCTTACTCTCCGGGAAGTGCCTGTGGCGCTGTGGCTTAGTTGGTTAAAGCGCCTGTCTAGTAAACAGGAGATCCTGAGTTCGAATCTCAGCAGTGCCTTCTATTGGACAAGTTGGACCATCTGAAAAAGAGGGTGACGTCAAAAGTAGCCTCTTGCTTCGTACCACGTGTATGAGGTGGCATAGCTTTTAAATCTGCCACTTGCACATTCTATGACTTTTCATGGTCTTCGGGCTCAGTAATCTTACTCTCACGGCATTGCCTGTGGCGCTGTGGCTTAGTTGGTTAAAGCGCCTGTCTAGTAAACAGGAGATCCTGACTTCGAATCTCAGCAGTGCCTTCTATTGGACAAGTTGGACCATCCGAACAAGAGGATGACGTCAGACGCGTCCTCTTGCTTCTTGAAAGCTGCGTCATACCACGGGGGAAAATGTGCGCAAAACAGTCTCACAGCCTTGCGTGCCGCTGTTGGCCGCCAGGCTCTCTTATCTCGGCGCCGACATACTTTGACAACACACAGGCGTTCTGACACACCGACTCAAAACTCAGTGTATGAGGTAGCCTTGCTTGCTTGTGAATCTGACACTTGGACATGCTAACACCTTTCTCCGGGCTCAGCATTCTTACTCTCCGGGAAGTGCCTGTGGCGCTGTGGCTTAGTTGGTTAAAGCGCCTGTCTAGTAAACAGGAGATCCTGAGTTCGAATCTCAGCAGTGCCTTCTATTGGACAAGTTGGACCATCTGAAAAAGAGGGTGACGTCAAAAGTAGCCTCTTGCTTCGTACCACGTGTATGAGGTGGCATAGCTTTTAAATCTGCCACTTGCACATTCTATGACTTTTCATGGTCTTCGGGCTCAGTAGTCTTAAGGCTCTAGCACGCTCCTCCGTCTGCGTCACGCGCACGCGGCACTGGATATTTGACGTGTGTCATTTTAGACGCGTATACGAGGCATACTCCAATGTCTGTGTCCTGAATGCGCGCCAGCCGATCAAGGTTAGCGCCGGCGCACTACGAATTAACTGTGATACTCTGGGATGTGCAACCACTGAACTAGGAAGAGCCAGGGAAGGAGTGTTCCACACTTAAATACACAAAAGATGCAGCTGTTAGATGAGGAGAAGCACCACGAGTACTTTCTCATGTCTGCTGAAAAGTTTGATGAGTTGGTTCTTCACATCTCTCCATTTATCATCCACCAGAACAGGCACAGCACACCACGCGTAGGCTAGCATTCCAAGTTACAGCTAAACTAATGGGTTAGCTTATGGCTAATGTGTATGGGAAATCCCATAGAGATGCTAACGGTTAGCATAATCGATAAAAGTATATATTTAGAGCGAACTTCAGTCCATTTACACAACTTGGATTACATATGAGGTCTTTGTTTACAACTGACTATTAAAATACTCAAAGACTAATGTTTTGTCATCATATAACAACGTTAGCGTGTAGGAAACGCCAGTTTAAGTGTTCTTCTGTCTCCGTTTGCTGAGTTTTAAGCGCTATTTCTGTACGTGCTCCACCTACTGGAGCGGCGTCTTTACAGCAGTTCCGTTTCACACATGCGTAGTCTACGCGTGAAAGAGACGCGCGGTCTTAAATTTTGGTCGACTCAAAAACGCGACGCATGCCGTAAAAATGACGCAATTCTCGTCACGCGCTCACCAGTGCCGCGTGCGCGTGACGCAGACGGAGGACCGTGCCACGGCCTTTACTCTCACGGCAGTGCCTGTGGCGCTGTGGCTTAGTTGGTTAAAGCGCCTGTCTAGTAAACAGGAGATCCTGAGTTCGAATCTCAGCAGTGCCTTCTATTGGACAAGTTGGACCATCCGAACAAGAGGATGACGTCAGACGCGTCCTCTTGCTTCTTGAAAGCTGCGTCATACCACGGGGGAAAATGTGCGCAAAACAGTCTCACAGCCTTGCGTGCCGCTGTTGGCCGCCAAGCTCTCTTATCTCGGCGCCGACATACTTTGACAACACACGGGCGTTCTGACACACCGACTCAAAACTCAGTGTATGAGGTAGCCTTGCTTGCTTGTGAATCTGACACTTGGACATGCTAACACCTTTCTCCGGGCTCAGCATTCTTACTCTCCGGGAGGTGCCTGTGGCGCTGTGGCTTAGTTGGTTAAAGCGCCTGTCTAGTAAACAGGAGATCCTGAGTTCGAATCTCAGCAGTGCCTTCTATTGGACAAGTTGGACCATCTGAAAAAGAGGGTGACGTCAAAAGTAGCCTCTTGCTTCGTACCACGTGTATGAGGTGGCATAGCTTTTAAATCTGCCACTTGCACATTCTATGACTTTTCATGGTCTTCGGGCTCAGTAATCTTACTCTCACGGCATTGCCTGTGGCGCTGTGGCTTAGTTGGTTAAAGCGCCTGTCTAGTAAACAGGAGATCCTGAGTTCGAATCTCAGCAGTGCCTTCTATTGGACAAGTTGGACCATCCGAACAAGAGGATGACGTCAGACGCGTTCTCTTGCTTCTTGAAAGCTGCGTCATACCACGGGGGAAAATGTGCGCAAAACAGTCTCACAGCCTTGCGTGCCGCTGTTGGCCGCCAGGCTCTCTTATCTCGGCGCCGACATACTTTGACAACACACGGGCGTTCTGACACACCGACTCAAAACTCAGTGTATGAGGTAGCCTTGCTTGCTTGTGAATCTGACACTTGGACATGCTAACACCTTTCTCCGGGCTCAGCATTCTTACTCTCCGGGAAGTGCCTGTGGCGCTGTGGCTTAGTTGGTTAAAGCGCCTGTCTAGTAAACAGGAGATCCTGAGTTCGAATCTCAGCAGTGCCTTCTATTGGACAAGTTGGACCATCTGAAAAAGAGGGTGACGTCAAAAGTAGCCTCTTGCTTCGTACCACGTGTATGAGGTGGCATAGCTTTTAAATCTGCCACTTGCACATTCTATGACTTTTCATGGTCTTCGGGCTCAGTAATCTTACTCTCACGGCATTGCCTGTGGCGCTGTGGCTTAGTTGGTTAAAGCGCCTGTCTAGTAAACAGGAGATCCTGACTTCGAATCTCAGCAGTGCCTTCTATTGGACAAGTTGGACCATCCGAACAAGAGGATGACGTCAGACGCGTCCTCTTGCTTCTTGAAAGCTGCGTCATACCACGGGGGAAAATGTGCGCAAAACAGTCTCACAGCCTTGCGTGCCGCTGTTGGCCGCCAGGCTCTCTTATCTCGGCGCCGACATACTTTGACAACACACAGGCGTTCTGACACACCGACTCAAAACTCAGTGTATGAGGTAGCCTTGCTTGCTTGTGAATCTGACACTTGGACATGCTAACACCTTTCTCCGGGCTCAGCATTCTTACTCTCCGGGAAGTGCCTGTGGCGCTGTGGCTTAGTTGGTTAAAGCGCCTGTCTAGTAAACAGGAGATCCTGAGTTCGAATCTCAGCAGTGCCTTCTATTGGACAAGTTGGACCATCTGAAAAAGAGGGTGACGTCAAAAGTAGCCTCTTGCTTCGTACCACGTGTATGAGGTGGCATAGCTTTTAAATCTGCCACTTGCACATTCTATGACTTTTCATGGTCTTCGGGCTCAGTAGTCTTAAGGCTCTAGCACGCTCCTCCGTCTGCGTCACGCGCACGCGGCACTGGATATTTGACGTGCGTCATTTTAGACGCGTATACGAGGCATACTCCAATGTCTGTGTCCTGAATGCGCGCCAGCCGATCAAGGTTAGCGCCGGCGCACTACGAATTAACTGTGATACTCTGGGATGTGCAACCACTGAACTAGGAAGAGCCAGGGAAGGAGTGTTCCACACTTAAATACACAAAAGATGCAGCTGTTAGATGAGGAGAAGCACCACGAGTACTTTCTCATGTCTGCTGAAAAGTTTGATGAGTTGGTTCTTCACATCTCTCCATTTATCATCCACCAGAACAGGCACAGCACACCACGCGTAGGCTAGCATTCCAAGTTACAGCTAAACTAATGGGTTAGCTTATGGCTAATGTGTATGGGAAATCCCATAGAGATGCTAACGGTTAGCATAATCGATAAAAGTATATATTTAGAGCGAACTTCAGTCCATTTACACAACTTGGATTACATATGAGGTCTTTGTTTACAACTGACTATTAAAATACTCAAAGACTAATGTTTTGTCATCATATAACAACGTTAGCGTGTAGGAAACGCCAGTTTAAGTGTTCTTCTGTCTCCGTTTGCTGAGTTTTAAGCGCTATTTCTGTACGTGCTCCACCTACTGGAGCGGCGTCTTTACAGCAGTTCCGTTTCACACATGCGTAGTCTACGCGTGAAAGAGACGCGCGGTCTTAAATTTTGGTCGACTCAAAAACGCGACGCATGCCGTAAAAATGACGCAATTCTCGTCACGCGCTCACCAGTGCCGCGTGCGCGTGACGCAGACGGAGGACCGTGCCACGGCCTTTACTCTCACGGCAGTGCCTGTGGCGCTGTGGCTTAGTTGGTTAAAGCGCCTGTCTAGTAAACAGGAGATCCTGAGTTCGAATCTCAGCAGTGCCTTCTATTGGACAAGTTGGACCATCCGAACAAGAGGATGACGTCAGACGCGTCCTCTTGCTTCTTGAAAGCTGCGTCATACCACGGGGGAAAATGTGCGCAAAACAGTCTCACAGCCTTGCGTGCCGCTGTTGGCCGCCAAGCTCTCTTATCTCGGCGCCGACATACTTTGACAACACACGGGCGTTCTGACACACCGACTCAAAACTCAGTGTATGAGGTAGCCTTGCTTGCTTGTGAATCTGACACTTGGACATGCTAACACCTTTCTCCGGGCTCAGCATTCTTACTCTCCGGGAAGTGCCTGTGGCGCTGTGGCTTAGTTGGTTAAAGCGCCTGTCTAGTAAACAGGAGATCCTGAGTTCGAATCTCAGCAGTGCCTTCTATTGGACAAGTTGGACCATCTGAAAAAGAGGGTGACGTCAAAAGTAGCCTCTTGCTTCGTACCACGTGTATGAGGTGGCATAGCTTTTAAATCTGCCACTTGCACATTCTATGACTTTTCATGGTCTTCGGGCTCAGTAATCTTACTCTCACGGCATTGCCTGTGGCGCTGTGGCTTAGTTGGTTAAAGCGCCTGTCTAGTAAACAGGAGATCCTGAGTTCGAATCTCAGCAGTGCCTTCTATTGGACAAGTTGGACCATCCGAACAAGAGGATGACGTCAGACGAGTCCTCTTGCTTCTTGAAAGCTGCGTCATACCACGGGGGAAAATGTGCGCAAAACAGTCTCACAGCCTTGCGTGCCGCTGTTGGCCGCCAGGCTCTCTTATCTCGGCGCCGGCATACTTTGACAACACACGGGCGTTCTGACACACCGACTCAAAACTCAGTGTATGAGGTAGCCTTGCTTGCTTGTGAATCTGACACTTGGACATGCTAACACCTTTCTCCGGGCTCAGCATTCTTACTCTCCGGGAAGTGCCTGTGGCGCTGTGGCTTAGTTGGTTAAAGCGCCTGTCTAGTAAACAGGAGATCCTGAGTTCGAATCTCAGCAGTGCCTTCTATTGGACAAGTTGGACCATCTGAAAAAGAGGGTGACGTCAAAAGTAGCCTCTTGCTTCGTACCACGTGTATGAGGTGGCATAGCTTTTAAATCTGCCACTTGCACATTCTATGACTTTTCATGGTCTTCGGGCTCAGTAGTCTTAAGGCTCTAGCACGCTCCTCCGTCTGCGTCACGCGCACGCGGCACTGGATATTTGACGTGCGTCATTTTAGACGCGTATACGAGGCATACTCCAATATCTGTGTCCTGAATGCGCGCCAGCCGATCAAGGTTAGCGCCGGCGCACTACGAATTAACTGTGATACTCTGGGATGTGCAACCACTGAACTAGGAAGAGCCAGGGAAGGAGTGTTCCACACTTAAATACACAAAAGATGCAGCTGTTAGATGAGGAGAAGCACCACGAGTACTTTCTCATGTCTGCTGAAAAGTTTGATGAGTTGGTTCTTCACATCTCTCCATTTATCATCCACCAGAACAGGCACAGCACACCACGCGTAGGCTAGCATTCCAAGTTACAGCTAAACTAATGGGTTAGCTTATGGCTAATGTGTATGGGAAATCCCATAGAGATGCTAACGGTTAGCATAATCGATAAAAGTATATATTTAGAGCGAACTTCAGTCCATTTACACAACTTGGATTACATATGAGGTCTTTGTTTACAACTGACTATTAAAATACTCAAAGACTAATGTTTTGTCATCATATAACAACGTTAGCGTGTAGGAAACGCCAGTTTAAGTGTTCTTCTGTCTCCGTTTGCTGAGTTTTAAGCGCTATTTCTGTACGTGCTCCACCTACTGGAGCGGCGTCTTTACAGCAGTTCCGTTTCACACATGCGTAGTCTACGCGTGAAAGAGACGCGCGGTCTTAAATTTTGGTCGACTCAAAAACGCGACGCATGCCGTAAAAATGACGCAATTCTCGTCACGCGCTCACCAGTGCCGCGTGCGCGTGACGCAGACGGAGGACCGTGCCACGGCCTTTACTCTCACGGCAGTGCCTGTGGCGCTGTGGCTTAGTTGGTTAAAGCGCCTGTCTAGTAAACAGGAGATCCTGAGTTCGAATCTCAGCAGTGCCTTCTATTGGACAAGTTGGACCATCCGAACAAGAGGATGACGTCAGACGCGTCCTCTTGCTTCTTGAAAGCTGCGTCATACCACGGGGGAAAATGTGCGCAAAACAGTCTCACAGCCTTGCGTGCCGCTGTTGGCCGCCAAGCTCTCTTATCTCGGCGCCGACATACTTTGACAACACACGGGCGTTCTGACACACCGACTCAAAACTCAGTGTATGAGGTAGCCTTGCTTGCTTGTGAATCTGACACTTGGACATGCTAACACCTTTCTCCGGGCTCAGCATTCTTACTCTCCGGGAAGTGCCTGTGGCGCTGTGGCTTAGTTGGTTAAAGCGCCTGTCTAGTAAACAGGAGATCCTGAGTTCGAATCTCAGCAGTGCCTTCTATTGGACAAGTTGGACCATCTGAAAAAGAGGGTGACGTCAAAAGTAGCCTCTTGCTTCGTACCACGTGTATGAGGTGGCATAGCTTTTAAATCTGCCACTTGCACATTCTATGACTTTTCATGGTCTTCGGGCTCAGTAATCTTACTCTCACGGCATTGCCTGTGGCGCTGTGGCTTAGTTGGTTAAAGCGCCTGTCTAGTAAACAGGAGATCCTGAGTTCGAATCTCAGCAGTGCCTTCTATTGGACAAGTTGGACCATCCGAACAAGAGGATGACGTCAGACGCGTCCTCTTGCTTCTTGAAAGCTGCGTCATACCACGGGGGAAAATGTGCGCAAAACAGTCTCACAGCCTTGCGTGCCGCTGTTGGCCGCCAGGCTCTCTTATCTCGGCGCCGACATACTTTGACAACACACGGGCGTTCTGACACACCGACTCAAAACTCAGTGTATGAGGTAGCCTTGCTTGCTTGTGAATCTGACACTTGGACATGCTAACACCTTTCTCCGGGCTCAGCATTCTTACTCTCCGGGAAGTGCCTGTGGCGCTGTGGTTTAGTTGGTTAAAGCGCCTGTCTAGTAAACAGGAGATCCTGAGTTCGAATCTCAGCAGTGCCTTCTATTGGACAAGTTGGACCATCTGAAAAAGAGGGTGACGTCAAAAGTAGCCTCTTGCTTCGTACCACGTGTATGAGGTGGCATAGCTTTTAAATCTGCCACTTGCACATTCTATGACTTTTCATGGTCTTCGGGCTCAGTAATCTTACTCTCACGGCAGTTCCTGTGGCGCTGTGGCTTAGTTGGTTAAAGCGCCTGTCTAGTAAACAGGAGATCCTGAGTTCGAATCTCAGCAGTGCCTTCTATTGGACAAGTTGGACCATCCGAACAAGAGGATGACGTCAGACGCGTCCTCTTGCTTCTTGAAAGCTGCGTCATACCACGGGGGAAAATGTGCGCAAAACAGTCTCACAGCCTTGCGTGCCGCTGTTGGCCGCCAGGCTCTCTTATCTCGGCGCCGACATACTTTGACAACACACGGGCGTTCTGACACACCGACTCAAAACTCAGTGTATGAGGTAGCCTTGCTTGCTTGTGAATCTGACACTTGGACATGCTAACACCTTTCTCCGGGCTCAGCATTCTTACTCTCCGGGAAGTGCCTGTGGCGCTGTGGCTTAGTTGGTTAAAGCGCCTGTCTAGTAAACAGGAGATCCTGAGTTCGAATCTCAGCAGTGCCTTCTATTGGACAAGTTGGACCATCTGAAAAAGAGGGTGACGTCAAAAGTAGCCTCTTGCTTCGTACCACGTGTATGAGGTGGCATAGCTTTTAAATCTGCCACTTGCACATTCTATGACTTTTCATGGTCTTCGGGCTCAGTAGTCTTACTCTCACGGCAGTGCCTGTGGCGCTGTGGCTTAGTTGGTTAAAGCGCCTGTCTAGTAAACAGGAGATCCTGAGTTCGAATATCAGCAGTGCCTTCTATTGGACAAGTTGGACCATCCGAACAAGAGGATGACGTCAGACGCGTCCTCTTGCTTCTTGAAAGCTGCGTCATACCACGGGGGAAAATGTGCGCAAAACAGTCTCACAGCCTTGCGTGCCGCTGTTGGCCACCAGGCTCTCTTATCTCGGCGCCGACATACTTTGACAACACACGGGCGTTCTGACACACCGACTCAAAACTCAGTGTATGAGGTAGCCTTGCTTGCTTGTGAATCTGACACTTGGACATGCCAACACCTTTCTCCGGGCTCAGCATTCTTACTCTCCGGGAAGTGCCTGTGGCGCTGTGGCTTAGTTGGTTAAAGCGCCTGTCTAGTAAACAGGAGATCCTGAGTTCGAATCTCAGCAGTGCCTTCTATTGGACAAGTTGGACCATCTGAAAAAGAGGGTGACGTCAAAAGTAGCCTCTTGCTTCGTACCACGTGTATGAGGTGGCATAGCTTTTAAATCTGCCACTTGCACATTCTATGACTTTTCATGGTCTTCGGGCTCAGTAATCTTACTCTCACGGCATTGCCTGTGGCGCTGTGGCTTAGTTGGTTAAAGCGCCTGTCTAGTAAAC
The DNA here is from genome assembly GCF_963854185.1 of Sardina pilchardus. Classification (NCBI taxonomy): domain Eukaryota; kingdom Metazoa; phylum Chordata; class Actinopteri; order Clupeiformes; family Clupeidae; genus Sardina; species Sardina pilchardus. The sequence goes on from NC_085005.1 coordinate 26,213,252, forward strand.
AGGAGATCCTGAGTTCGAATCTCAGCAGTGCCTTCTATTGGACAAGTTGGACCATCCGAACAAGAGGATGACGTCAGACGCGTCCTCTTGCTTCTTGAAAGCTGCGTCATACCACGGGGGAAAATGTGCGCAAAACAGTCTCACAGCCTTGCGTGCCGCTGTTGGCCGCCAGGCTCTCTTATCTCGGCGCCGACATACTTTGACAACACACGGGCGTTCTGACACACCGACTCAAAACTCAGTGTATGAGGTAGCCTTGCTTGCTTGTGAATCTGACACTTGGACATGCTAACACCTTTCTCCGGGCTCAGCATTCTTACTCTCCGGGAAGTGCCTGTGGCGCTGTGGCTTAGTTGGTTAAAGCGCCTGTCTAGTAAACAGGAGATCCTGAGTCCGAATCTCAGCAGTGCCTTCTATTGGACAAGTTGGACCATCTGAAAAAGAGGGTGACGTCAAAAGTAGCCTCTTGCTTCGTACCACGTGTATGAGGTGGCATAGCTTTTAAATCTGCCACTTGCACATTCTATGACTTTTCATGGTCTTCGGGCTCAGTAGACTCTCACGGCAGTGCCTGTGGCGCTGTGGCTTAGTTGGTTAAAGCGCCTGTCTAGTAAACAGGAGATCCTGAGTTCGACTCTCAGCAGTGCCTTCTATTGGACAAGTTGGACCATCCGAACAAGAGGATGACGTCAGACGCGTCCTCTTGCTTCTTGAAAGCTGCGTCATACCACGGGGGAAAATGTGCGCAAAACAGTCTCACAGCCTTGCGTGCCGCTGTTGGCCGCCAGGCTCTCTTATCTCGGCGCCGACATACTTTGACAACACACGGGCGTTCTGACACACCGACTCAAAACTCAGTGTATGAGGTAGCCTTGCTTGCTTGTGAATCTGACACTTGGACATGCTAACACCTTTCACCGGGCTCAGCATTCTTACTCTCCGGGAAGTGCCTGTGGCGCTGTGGCTTAGTTGGTTAAAGCGCCTGTCTAGTAAACAGGAGATCCTGAGTTCGAATCTCAGCAGTGCCTTCTATTGGACAAGTTGGACCATCTGAAAAAGAGGGTGACGTCAAAAGTAGCCTCTTGCTTCGTACCACGTGTATGAGGTGGCATAGCTTTTAAATCTGCCACTTGCACATTCTATGACTTTTCATGGTCTTCGGGCTCAGTAGTCTTACTCTCACGGCAGTGCCTGTGGCGCTGTGGCTTAGTTGGTTAAAGCGCCTGTCTAGTAAACAGGAGATCCTGAGTTCGAATCTCAGCAGTGCCTTCTATTGGACAAGTTGGACCATCTGAAAAAGAGGGTGACTTCAAAAGTAGCCTCTTGCTTCGTACCACGTGTATGAGGTGGCATAGCTTTTAAATCTGCCACTTGCACATTCTATGACTTTTCATGGTCTTCGGGCTCAGTAGTCTTACTCTCACGGCAGTGCCTGTGGCGCTGTGGCTTAGTTGGTTAAAGCGCCTGTCTAGTAAACAGGAGATCCTGAGTTCGAATCTCAGCAGTGCCTTCTATTGGACAAGTTGGACCATCCGAACAAGAGGATGACGTCAGACGCGTCCTCTTGCTTCTTGAAAGCTGCGTCATACCACGGGGGAAAATGTGCGCAAAACAGTCTCACAGCCTTGCTTGCCGCTGTTGGCCGCCAGGCTCTCTTATCTCGGCGCCGACATACTTTGACAACACACGGGCGTTCTGACACACCGACTCAAAACTCAGTGTATGAGGTAGCCTTGCTTGCTTGTGAATCTGACACTTGGACATGCTAACACCTTTCTCCGGGCTCAGCATTCTTACTCTCCGGGAAGTGCCTGTGGCGCTGTGGCTTAGTTGGTTAAAGCGCCTGTCTAGTAAACAGGAGATCCTGAGTTCGAATCTCAGCAGTGCCTTCTATTGGACAAGTTGGACCATCTGAAAAAGAGGGTGACGTCAAAAGTAACCTCTTGCTTCGTACCACGTGTATGAGGTGGCATAGCTTTTAAATCTGCCACTTGCACATTCTATGACTTTTCATGGTCTTCGGGCTCAGTAATCTTACTCTCACGGCATTGCCTGTGGCGCTGTGGCTTAGTTGGTTAAAGCGCCTGTCTAGTAAACAGGAGATCCTGAGTTCGAATCTCAGCAGTGCCTTCTATTGGACAAGTTGGACCATCCGAACAAGAGGATGACGTCAGACGCGTCCTCTTGCTTCTTGAAAGCTGCGTCATACCACGGGGGAAAATGTGCGCAAAACAGTCTCACAGCCTTGCGTGCCGCTGTTGGCCGCCAGGCTCTCTTATCTCGGCGCCGACATACTTTGACAACACACGGGCGTTCTGACACACCGACTCAAAACTCAGTGTATGAGGTAGCCTTGCTTGCTTGTGAATCTGACACTTGGACATGCTAACACCTTTCTCCGGGCTCAGCATTCTTACTCTCCGGGAAGTGCCTGTGGCGCTGTGGCTTAGTTGGTTAAAGCGCCTGTCTAGTAAACAGGAGATCCTGAGTCCGAATCTCAGCAGTGCCTTCTATTGGACAAGTTGGACCATCTGAAAAAGAGGGTGACGTCAAAAGTAGCCTCTTGCTTCGTACCACGTGTATGAGGTGGCATAGCTTTTAAATCTGCCACTTGCACATTCTATGACTTTTCATGGTCTTCGGGCTCAGTAGACTCTCACGGCAGTGCCTGTGGCGCTGTGGCTTAGTTGGTTAAAGCGCCTGTCTAGTAAACAGGAGATCCTGAGTTCGACTCTCAGCAGTGCCTTCTATTGGACAAGTTGGACCATCCGAACAAGAGGATGACGTCAGACGCGTCCTCTTGCTTCTTGAAAGCTGCGTCATACCACGGGGGAAAATGTGCGCAAAACAGTCTCACAGCCTTGCGTGCCGCTGTTGGCCGCCAGGCTCTCTTATCTCGGCGCCGACATACTTTGACAACACACGGGCGTTCTGACACACCGACTCAAAACTCAGTGTATGAGGTAGCCTTGCTTGCTTGTGAATCTGACACTTGGACATGCTAACACCTTTCTCCGGGCTCAGCATTCTTACTCTCCGGGAAGTGCCTGTGGCGCTGTGGCTTAGTTGGTTAAAGCGCCTGTCTAGTAAACAGGAGATCCTGAGTTCGAATCTCAGCAGTGCCTTCTATTGGACAAGTTGGACCATCTGAAAAAGAGGGTGACGTCAAAAGTAGCCTCTTGCTTCGTACCACGTGTATGAGGTGGCATAGCTTTTAAATCTGCCACTTGCACATTCTATGACTTTTCATGGTCTTCGGGCTCAGTAGTCTTACTCTCACGGCAGTGCCTGTGGCGCTGTGGCTTAGTTGGTTAAAGCGCCTGTCTAGTAAACAGGAGATCCTGTGTTCGAATCTCAGCAGTGCCTTCTATTGGACAAGTTGGACCATCTGAAAAAGAGGGTGACGTCAAAAGTAGCCTCTTGCTTCGTACCACGTGTATGAGGTGGCATAGCTTTTAAATCTGCCACTTGCACATTCTATGACTTTTCATGGTCTTCGGGCTCAGTAGTCTTACTCTCACGGCAGTGCCTGTGGCGCTGTGGCTTAGTTGGTTAAAGCGCCTGTCTAGTAAACAGGAGATCCTGAGTTCGAATCTCAGCAGTGCCTTCTATTGGACAAGTTGGACCATCCGAACAAGAGGATGACGTCAGACGCGTCCTCTTGCTTCTTGAAAGCTGCGTCATACCACGGGGGAAAATGTGCGCAAAACAGTCTCACAGCCTTGCGTGCCGCTGTTGGCCGCCAGGCTCTCTTATCTCGGCGCCGACATACTTTGACAACACACGGGCGTTCTGACACACCGACTCAAAATTCAGTGTATGAGGTAGCCTTGCTTGCTTGTGAATCTGACACTTGGACATGCTAACACCTTTCTCCGGGCTCAGCATTCTTACTCTCCGGGAAGTGCCTGTGGCGCTGTGGCTTAGTTGGTTAAAGCGCCTGTCTAGTAAACAGGAGATCCTGAGTTCGAATCTCAGCAGTGCCTTCTATTGGACAAGTTGGACCATCTGAAAAAGAGGGTGACGTCAAAAGTAGCCTCTTGCTTCGTACCACGTGTATGAGGTGGCATAGCTTTTAAATCTGCCACTTGCACATTCTATGACTTTTCATGGTCTTCGGGCTCAGTAGTCTTACTCTCACGGCAGTGCCTGTGGCGCTGTGGCTTAGTTGGTTAAAGCGCCTGTCTAGTAAACAGGAGATCCTGAGTTCGAATCTCAGCAGTGCCTTCTATTGGACAAGTTGGACCATCTGAAAAAGAGGGTGACGTCAAAAGTAGCCTCTTGCTTCGTACCACGTGTATGAGGTGGCATAGCTTTTAAATCTGCCACTTGCACATTCTATGACTTTTCATGGTCTTCGGGCTCAGTAATCTTACTCTCACGGCATTGCCTGTGGCGCTGTGGCTTAGTTGGTTAAAGCGCCTGTCTAGTAAACAGGAGATCCTGAGTTCGAATCTCAGCAGTGCCTTCTATTGGACAAGTTGGACCATCCGAACAAGAGGATGACGTCAGACGCGTCCTCTTGCTTCTTGAAAGCTGCGTCATACCACGGGGGAAAATGTGCGCAAAACAGTCTCACAGCCTTGCGTGTCGCTGTTGGCCGCCAGGCTCTCTTATCTCGGCGCCGACATACTTTGACAACACACGGGCGTTCTGACACACCGACTCAAAACTCAGTGTATGAGGTAGCCTTGCTTGCTTGTGAATCTGACACTTGGACATGCTAACACCTTTCTCCGGGCTCAGCATTCTTACTCTCCGGGAAGTGCCTGTGGCGCTGTGGCTTAGTTGGTTAAAGCGCCTGTCTAGTAAACAGGAGATCCTGAGTTCGAATCTCAGCAGTGCCTTCTATTGGACAAGTTGGACCATCTGAAAAAGAGGGTGACGTCAAAAGTAGCCTCTTGCTTCGTACCACGTGTATGAGGTGGCATAGCTTTTAAATCTGCCACTTGCACATTCTATGACTTTTCATGGTCTTCGGGCTCAGTAATCTTACTCTCACGGCATTGCCTGTGGCGCTGTGGCTTAGTTGGTTAAAGCGCCTGTCTAGTAAACAGGAGATCCTGAGTTCGAATCTCAGCAGTGCCTTCTATTGGACAAGTTGGACCATCCGAACAAGAGGATGACGTCAGACGCGTCCTCTTGCTTCTTGAAAGCTGCGTCATACCACGGGGGAAAATGTGCGCAAAACAGTCTCACAGCCTTGCGTGCCGCTGTTGGCCGCCAGGCTCTCTTATCTCGGCGCCGACATACTTTGACAACACACGGGCGTTCTGACACACCGACTCAAAACTCAGTGTATGAGGTAGCCTTGCTTGCTTGTGAATCTGACACTTGGACATGCTAACACCTTTCTCCGGGCTCAGCATTCTTACTCTCCGGGAAGTGCCTGTGGCGCTGTGGCTTAGTTGGTTAAAGCGCCTGTCTAGTAAACAGGAGATCCTGAGTTCGAATCTCAGCAGTGCCTTCTATTGGACAAGTTGGACCATCTGAAAAAGAGGGTGACGTCAAAAGTAGCCTCTTGCTTCGTACCACGTGTATGAGGTGGCATAGCTTTTAAATCTGCCACTTGCACATTCTATGACTTTTCATGGTCTTCGGGCTCAGTAATCTTACTCTCACGGCATTGCCTGTGGCGCTGTGGCTTAGTTGGTTAAAGCGCCTGTCTAGTAAACAGGAGATCCTGAGTTCGGCTCTCAGCAGTGCCTTCTATTGGACAAGTTGGACCATCCGAACAAGAGGATGACGTCAGACGCGTCCTCTTGCTTCTTGAAAGCTGCGTCATACCACGGGGGAAAATGTGCGCAAAACAGTCTCACAGCCTTGCGTGTCGCTGTTGGCCGCCAGGCTCTCTTATCTCGGCGCCGACATACTTTGACAACACACGGGCGTTCTGACACACCGACTCAAAACTCAGTGTATGAGGTAGCCTTGCTTGCTTGTGAATCTGACACTTGGACATGCTAACACCTTTCTCCGGGCTCAGCATTCTTACTCTCCGGGAAGTGCCTGTGGCGCTGTGGCTTAGTTGGTTAAAGTGCCTGTCTAGTAAACAGGAGATCCTGAGTTCGAATCTCAGCAGTGCCTTCTATTGGACAAGTTGGACCATCTGAAAAAGAGGGTGACGTCAAAAGTAGCCTCTTGCTTCGTACCACGTGTATGAGGTGGCATAGCTTTTAAATCTGCCACTTGCACATTCTATGACTTTTCATGGTCTTCGGGCTCAGTAGTCTTACTCTCACGGCAGTGCCTGTGGCGCTGTGGCTTAGTTGGTTAAAGCGCCTGTCTAGTAAACAGGAGATCCTGAGTTCGAATCTCAGCAGTGCCTTCTATTGGACAAGTTGGACCATCCGAACAAGAGGATGACGTCAGACGCGTCCTCTTGCTTCTTGAAAGCTGCGTCATACCACGGGGGAAAATGTGCGCAAAACAGTCTCACAGCCTTGCTTGCCGCTGTTGGCCGCCAGGCTCTCTTATCTCGGCGCCGAAATACTTTGACAACACACGGGCGTTCTGACACACCGACTCAAAACTCAGTGTATGAGGTAGCCTTGCTTGCTTGTGAATCTGACACTTGGACATGCTAACACCTTTCTCCGGGCTCAGCATTCTTACTCTCCGGGAAGTGCCTGTGGCGCTGTGGCTTAGTTGGTTAAAGCGCCTGTCTAGTAAACAGGAGATCCTGAGTTCGAATCTCAGCAGTGCCTTCTATTGGACAAGTTGGACCATCTGAAAAAGAGGGTGACGTCAAAAGTAGCCTCTTGCTTCGTACCACGTGTATGAGGTGGCATAGCTTTTAAATCTGCCACTTGCACATTCTATGACTTTTCATGGTCTTCGGGCTCAGTAATCTTACTCTCACGGCATTGCCTGTGGCGCTGTGGCTTAGTTGGTTAAAGCGCCTGTCTAGTAAACAGGAGATCCTGAGTTCGAATCTCAGCAGTGCCTTCTATTGGACAAGTTGGACCATCCGAACAAGAGGATGACGTCAGACGCGTCCTCTTGCTTCTTGAAAGCTGCGTCATACCACGGGGGAAAATGTACGCAAAACAGTCTCACAGCCTTGCGTGCCGCTGTTGGCCGCCAGGCTCTCTTATCTCGGCGCCGACATACTTTGACAACACACGGGCGTTCTGACACACCGACTCAAAACTCAGTGTATGAGGTAGCCTTGCTTGCTTGTGAATCTGACACTTGGACATGCTAACACCTTTCTCCGGGCTCAGCATTCTTACTCTCCGGGAAGTGCCTGTGGCGCTGTGGCTTAGTTGGTTAAAGCGCCTGTCTAGTAAACAGGAGATCCTGAGTTCGAATCTCAGCAGTGCCTTCTATTGGACAAGTTGGACCGTCTGAAAAAGAGGGTGACGTCAAAAGTAGCCTCTTGCTTCGTACCACGTGTATGAGGTGGCATAGCTTTTAAATCTGCCACTTGCACATTCTATGACTTTTCATGGTCTTCGGGCTCAGTAGTCTTGCTCTCACGGCAGTGCCTGTGGCGCTGTGGCTTAGTTGGTTAAAGCGCCTGTCTAGTAAACAGGAGATCCTGAGTTCGAATCTCAGCAGTGCCTTCTATTGGACAAGTTGGACCATCCGAACAAGAGGATGACGTCAGACGCGTCCTCTTGCTTCTTGAAAGCTGCGTCATACCACGGGGGAAAATGTGCGCAAAACAGTCTCACAGCCTTGCGTGCCGCTGTTGGCCGCCAGGCTCTCTTATCATGGCGCCGACATACTTTGACAACACACGGGCGTTCTGACACACCGACTCAAAACTCAGTGTATGAGGTAGTCTTGCTTGCTTGTGAATCTGACACTTGGACATGCTAACACCTTTCTCCGGGCTCAGCATTCTTACTCTCCGGGAAGTGCCTGTGGCGCTGTGGCTTAGTTGGTTAAAGCGCCTGTCTAGTAAACAGGAGATCCTGAGTTCGAATCTCAGCAGTGCCTTCTATTGGACAAGTTGGACCGTCTGAAAAAGAGGGTGACGTCAAAAGTAGCCTCTTGCTTCGTACCACGTGTATGAGGTGGCATAGCTTTTAAATCTGCCACTTGCACATTCTATGACTTTTCATGGTCTTCGGGCTCAGTAATCTTACTCTCACGGCATTGCCTGTGGCGCTGTGTCTTAGTTGGTTAAAGCGCCTGTCTAGTAAACAGGAGATCCTGAGTTCGAATCTCAGCAGTGCCTTCTATTGGACAAGTTGGACCATCCGAACAAGAGGATGACGTCAGACGCGTCCTCTTGCTTCTTGAAAGCTGCGTCATACCACGGGGGAAAATGTACGCAAAACAGTCTCACAGCCTTGCGTGCCGCTGTTGGCCGCCAGGCTCTCTTATCTCGGCGCCGACATACTTTGACAACACACGGGCGTTCTGACACACCGACTCAAAACTCAGTGTATGAGGTAGCCTTGCTTGCTTGTGAATCTGACACTTGGACATGCTAACACCTTTCTCCGGGCTCAGCATTCTTACTCTCCGGGAAGTGCCTGTGGCGCTGTGGCTTAGTTGGTTAAAGCGCCTGTCTAGTAAACAGGAGATCCTGAGTTCGAATCTCAGCAGTGCCTTCTATTGGACAAGTTGGACCGTCTGAAAAAGAGGGTGACGTCAAAAGTAGCCTCTTGCTTCGTACCACGTGTATGAGGTGGCATAGCTTTTAAATCTGCCACTTGCACATTCTATGACTTTTCATGGTCTTCGGGCTCAGTAGTCTTAAGGCTCTAGCACGCTCCTCCGTCTGCGTCACGCGCACGCGGCACTGGACATTTGACGTGCGTCATTTTAGACGCGTATACGAGGCATACTCCAATGTCTGTGTCCTGAATGCGCGCCAGCCGATCAAGGTTAGCGCCGGCGCACTACGAATTAACTGTGATACTCTGGGATGTGCAACCACTGAACTAGGAAGAGCCAGGGAAGGAGTGTTCCACACTTAAATACACAAAAGATGCAGCTGTTAGATGAGGAGAAGCACCACGAGTACTTTCTCATGTCTGCTGAAAAGTTTGATGAGTTGGTTCTTCACATCTCTCCATTTATCATCCACCAGAACAGGCACAGCACACCACGCGTAGGCTAGCATTCCAAGTTACAGCTAAACTAATGGGTTAGCTTATGGCTAATGTGTATGGGAAATCCCATAGAGATGCTAACGGTTAGCATAATCGATAAAAGTATATATTTAGAGCGAACTTCAGTCCATTTACACAACTTGGATTACATATGAGGTCTTTGTTTACAACTGACTATTAAAATACTCAAAGACTAATGTTTTGTCATCATATAACAACGTTAGCGTGTAGGAAACGCCAGTTTAAGTGTTCTTCTGTCTCCGTTTGCTGAGTTTTAAGCGCTATTTCTGTACGTGCTCCACCTACTGGAGCGGCGTCTTTACAGCAGTTCCGTTTCACACATGCGTAGTCTACGCGTGAAAGAGACGCGCGGTCTTAAATTTTGGTCGACTCAAAAACGCGACGCATGCCGTAAAAATGACGCAATTCTCGTCACGCGCTCACCAGTGCCGCGTGCGCGTGACGCAGACGGAGGACCGTGCCACGGCCTTTACTCTCACGGCAGTGCCTGTGGCGCTGTGGCTTAGTTGGTTAAAGCGCCTGTCTAGTAAACAGGAGATCCTGAGTTCGAATCTCAGCAGTGCCTTCTATTGGACAAGTTGGACCATCCGAACAAGAGGATGACGTCAGACGCGTCCTCTTGCTTCTTGAAAGCTGCGTCATACCACGGGGGAAAATGTGCGCAAAACAGTCTCACAGCCTTGCGTGCCGCTGTTGGCCGCCAAGCTCTCTTATCTCGGCGCCGACATACTTTGACAACACACGGGCGTTCTGACACACCGACTCAAAACTCAGTGTATGAGGTAGCCTTGCTTGCTTGTGAATCTGACACTTGGACATGCTAACACCTTTCTCCGGGCTCAGCATTCTTACTCTCCGGGAAGTGCCTGTGGCGCTGTGGCTTAGTTGGTTAAAGCGCCTGTCTAGTAAACAGGAGATCCTGAGTTCGAATCTCAGCAGTGCCTTCTATTGGACAAGTTGGACCATCTGAAAAAGAGGGTGACGTCAAAAGTAGCCTCTTGCTTCGTACCACGTGTATGAGGTGGCATAGCTTTTAAATCTGCCACTTGCACATTCTATGACTTTTCATGGTCTTCGGGCTCAGTAATCTTACTCTCACGGCATTGCCTGTGGCACTGTGGCTTAGTTGGTTAAAGCGCCTGTCTAGTAAACAGGAGATCCTGAGTTCGAATCTCAGCAGTGCCTTCTATTGGACAAGTTGGACCATCCGAACAAGAGGATGACGTCAGACGCGTCCTCTTGCTTCTTGAAAGCTGCGTCATACCACGGGGGAAAATGTGCGCAAAACAGTCTCACAGCCTTGCGTGCCGCTGTTGGCCGCCAGGCTCTCTTATCTCGGCGCCGACATACTTTGACAACACACGGGCGTTCTGACACACCGACTCAAAACTCAGTGTATGAGGTAGCCTTGCTTGCTTGTGAATCTGACACTTGGACATGCTAACACCTTTCTCCGGGCTCAGCATTCTTACTCTCCGGGAAGTGCCTGTGGCGCTGTGGCTTAGTTGGTTAAAGCGCCTGTCTAGTAAACAGGAGATCCTGAGTTCGAATCTCAGCAGTGCCTTCTATTGGACAAGTTGGACCGTCTGAAAAAGAGGGTGACGTCAAAAGTAGCCTCTTGCTTCGTACCACGTGTATGAGGTGGCATAGCTTTTAAATCTGCCACTTGCACATTCTATGACTTTTCATGGTCTTCGGGCTCAGTAGTCTTGCTCTCACGGCAGTGCCTGTGGCGCTGTGGCTTAGTTGGTTAAAGCGCCTGTCTAGTAAACAGGAGATCCTGAGTTCGAATCTCAGCAGTGCCTTCTATTGGACAAGTTGGACCATCCGAACAAGAGGATGACGTCAGACGCGTCCTCTTGCTTCTTGAAAGCTGCGTCATACCACGGGGGAAAATGTGCGCAAAACAGTCTCACAGCCTTGCGTGCCGCTGTTGGCCGCCAGGCTCTCTTATCTCGGCGCCGACATACTTTGACAACACACGGGCGTTCTGACACACCGACTCAAAACTCAGTGTATGAGGTAGCCTTGCTTGCTTGTGAATCTGACACTTGGACATGCTAACACCTTTCTCCGGGCTCAGCATTCTTACTCTCCGGGAAGTGCCTGTGGCGCTGTGGCTTAGTTGGTTAAAGCGCCTGTCTAGTAAACAGGAGATCCTGAGTTCGAATCTCAGCAGTGCCTTCTATTGGACAAGTTGGACCGTCTGAAAAAGAGGGTGACGTCAAAAGTAGCCTCTTGCTTCGTACCACGTGTATGAGGTGGCATAGCTTTTAAATCTGCCACTTGCACATTCTATGACTTTTCATGGTCTTCGGGCTCAGTAGTCTTAAGGCTCTAGCACGCTCCTCCGTCTGCGTCACGCGCACGCGGCACTGGACATTTGACGTGCGTCATTTTAGACGCGTATACGAGGCATACTCCAATGTCTGTGTCCTGAATGCGCGCCAGCCGATCAAGGTTAGCGCCGGCGCACTACGAATTAACTGTGATACTCTGGGATGTGCAACCACTGAACTAGGAAGAGCCAGGGAAGGAGTGTTCCACACTTAAATACACAAAAGATGCAGCTGTTAGATGAGGAGAAGCACCACGAGTACTTTCTCATGTCTGCTGAAAAGTTTGATGAGTTGGTTCTTCACATCTCTCCATTTATCATCCACCAGAACAGGCACAGCACACCACGCGTAGGCTAGCATTCCAAGTTACAGCTAAACTAATGGGTTAGCTTATGGCTAATGTGTATGGGAAATCCCATAGAGATGCTAACGGTTAGCATAATCGATAAAAGTATATATTTAGAGCGAACTTCAGTCCATTTACACAACTTGGATTACATATGAGGTCTTTGTTTACAACTGACTATTAAAATACTCAAAGACTAATGTTTTGTCATCATATAACAACGTTAGCGTGTAGGAAACGCCAGTTTAAGTGTTCTTCTGTCTCCGTTTGCTGAGTTTTAAGCGCTATTTCTGTACGTGCTCCACCTACTGGAGCGGCGTCTTTACAGCAGTTCCGTTTCACACATGCGTAGTCTACGCGTGAAAGAGACGCGCGGTCTTAAATTTTGGTCGACTCAAAAACGCGACGCATGCCGTAAAAATGACGCAATTCTCGTCACGCGCTCACCAGTGCCGCGTGCGCGTGACGCAGACGGAGGACCGTGCCACGGCCTTTACTCTCACGGCAGTGCCTGTGGCGCTGTGGCTTAGTTGGTTAAAGCGCCTGTCTAGTAAACAGGAGATCCTGAGTTCGAATCTCAGCAGTGCCTTCTATTGGACAAGTTGGACCATCCGAACAAGAGGATGACGTCAGACGCGTCCTCTTGCTTCTTGAAAGCTGCGTCATACCACGGGGGAAAATGTGCGCAAAACAGTCTCACAGCCTTGCGTGCCGCTGTTGGCCGCCAAGCTCTCTTATCTCGGCGCCGACATACTTTGACAACACACGGGCGTTCTGACACACCGACTCAAAACTCAGTGTATGAGGTAGCCTTGCTTGCTTGTGAATCTGACACTTGGACATGCTAACACCTTTCTCCGGGCTCAGCATTCTTACTCTCCGGGAAGTGCCTGTGGCGCTGTGGCTTAGTTGGTTAAAGCGCCTGTCTAGTAAACAGGAGATCCTGAGTTCGAATCTCAGCAGTGCCTTCTATTGGACAAGTTGGACCATCTGAAAAAGAGGGTGACGTCAAAAGTAGCCTCTTGCTTCGTACCACGTGTATGAGGTGGCATAGCTTTTAAATCTGCCACTTGCACATTCTATGACTTTTCATGGTCTTCGGGCTCAGTAATCTTACTCTCACGGCATTGCCTGTGGCGCTGTGGCTTAGTTGGTTAAAGCGCCTGTCTAGTAAACAGGAGATCCTGAGTTCGAATCTCAGCAGTGCCTTCTATTGGACAAGTTGGACCATCCGAACAAGAGGATGACGTCAGACGCGTCCTCTTGCTTCTTGAAAGCTGCGTCATACCACGGGGGAAAATGTGCGCAAAACAGTCTCACAGCCTTGCGTGCCGCTGTTGGCCGCCAGGCTCTCTTATCATGGCGCCGACATACTTTGACAACACACGGGCGTTCTGACACACCGACTCAAAACTCAGTGTATGAGGTAGTCTTGCTTGCTTGTGAATCTGACACTTGGACATGCTAACACCTTTCTCCGGGCTCAGCATTCTTACTCTCCGGGAAGTGCCTGTGGCGCTGTGGCTTAGTTGGTTAAAGCGCCTGTCTAGTAAACAGGAGATCCTGAGTTCGAATCTCAGCAGTGCCTTCTATTGGACAAGTTGGACCGTCTGAAAAAGAGGGTGACGTCAAAAGTAGCCTCTTGCTTCGTACCACGTGTATGAGGTGGCATAGCTTTTAAATCTGCCACTTGCACATTCTATGACTTTTCATGGTCTTCGGGCTCAGTAATCTTACTCTCACGGCATTGCCTGTGGCGCTGTGTCTTAGTTGGTTAAAGCGCCTGTCTAGTAAACAGGAGATCCTGAGTTCGAATCTCAGCAGTGCCTTCTATTGGACAAGTTGGACCATCCGAACAAGAGGATGACGTCAGACGCGTCCTCTTGCTTCTTGAAAGCTGCGTCATACCACGGGGGAAAATGTACGCAAAACAGTCTCACAGCCTTGCGTGCCGCTGTTGGCCGCCAGGCTCTCTTATCTCGGCGCCGACATACTTTGACAACACACGGGCGTTCTGACACACCGACTCAAAACTCAGTGTATGAGGTAGCCTTGCTTGCTTGTGAATCTGACACTTGGACATGCTAACACCTTTCTCCGGGCTCAGCATTCTTACTCTCCGGGAAGTGCCTGTGGCGCTGTGGCTTAGTTGGTTAAAGCGCCTGTCTAGTAAACAGGAGATCCTGAGTTCGAATCTCAGCAGTGCCTTCTATTGGACAAGTTGGACCGTCTGAAAAAGAGGGTGACGTCAAAAGTAGCCTCTTGCTTCGTACCACGTGTATGAGGTGGCATAGCTTTTAAATCTGCCACTTGCACATTCTATGACTTTTCATGGTCTTCGGGCTCAGTAGTCTTAAGGCTCTAGCACGCTCCTCCGTCTGCGTCACGCGCACGCGGCACTGGACATTTGACGTGCGTCATTTTAGACGCGTATACGAGGCATACTCCAATGTCTGTGTCCTGAATGCGCGCCAGCCGATCAAGGTTAGCGCCGGCGCACTACGAATTAACTGTGATACTCTGGGATGTGCAACCACTGAACTAGGAAGAGCCAGGGAAGGAGTGTTCCACACTTAAATACACAAAAGATGCAGCTGTTAGATGAGGAGAAGCACCACGAGTACTTTCTCATGTCTGCTGAAAAGTTTGATGAGTTGGTTCTTCACATCTCTCCATTTATCATCCACCAGAACAGGCACAGCACACCACGCGTAGGCTAGCATTCCAAGTTACAGCTAAACTAATGGGTTAGCTTATGGCTAATGTGTATGGGAAATCCCATAGAGATGCTAACGGTTAGCATAATCGATAAAAGTATATATTTAGAGCGAACTTCAGTCCATTTACACAACTTGGATTACATATGAGGTCTTTGTTTACAACTGACTATTAAAATACTCAAAGACTAATGTTTTGTCATCATATAACAACGTTAGCGTGTAGGAAACGCCAGTTTAAGTGTTCTTCTGTCTCCGTTTGCTGAGTTTTAAGCGCTATTTCTGTACGTGCTCCACCTACTGGAGCGGCGTCTTTACAGCAGTTCCGTTTCACACATGCGTAGTCTACGCGTGAAAGAGACGCGCGGTCTTAAATTTTGGTCGACTCAAAAACGCGACGCATGCCGTAAAAATGACGCAATTCTCGTCACGCGCTCACCAGTGCCGCGTGCGCGTGACGCAGACGGAGGACCGTGCCACGGCCTTTACTCTCACGGCAGTGCCTGTGGCGCTGTGGCTTAGTTGGTTAAAGCGCCTGTCTAGTAAACAGGAGATCCTGAGTTCGAATCTCAGCAGTGCCTTCTATTGGACAAGTTGGACCATCCGAACAAGAGGATGACGTCAGACGCGTCCTCTTGCTTCTTGAAAGCTGCGTCATACCACGGGGGAAAATGTGCGCAAAAGAGTCTCACAGCCTTGCGTGCCGCTGTTGGCCGCCAAGCTCTCTTATCTCGGCGCCGACATACTTTGACAACACACGGGCGTTCTGACACACCGACTCAAAACTCAGTGTATGAGGTAGCCTTGCTTGCTTGTGAATCTGACACTTGGACATGCTAACACCTTTCTCCGGGCTCAGCATTCTTACTCTCCGGGAAGTGCCTGTGGCGCTGTGGCTTAGTTGGTTAAAGCGCCTGTCTAGTAAACAGGAGATCCTGAGTTCGAATCTCAGCAGTGCCTTCTATTGGACAAGTTGGACCATCTGAAAAAGAGGGTGACGTCAAAAGTAGCCTCTTGCTTCGTACCACGTGTATGAGGTGGCATAGCTTTTAAATCTGCCACTTGCACATTCTATGACTTTTCATGGTCTTCGGGCTCAGTAATCTTACTCTCACGGCATTGCCTGTGGCACTGTGGCTTAGTTGGTTAAAGCGCCTGTCTAGTAAACAGGAGATCCTGAGTTCGAATCTCAGCAGTGCCTTCTATTGGACAAGTTGGACCATCCGAACAAGAGGATGACGTCAGACGCGTCCTCTTGCTTCTTGAAAGCTGCGTCATACCACGGGGGAAAATGTGCGCAAAACAGTCTCACAGCCTTGCGTGCCGCTGTTGGCCGCCAGGCTCTCTTATCTCGGCGCCGACATACTTTGACAACACACGGGCGTTCTGACACACCGACTCAAAACTCAGTGTATGAGGTAGCCTTGCTTGCTTGTGAATCTGACACTTGGACATGCTAACACCTTTCTCCGGGCTCAGCATTCTTACTCTCCGGGAAGTGCCTGTGGCGCTGTGGCTTAGTTGGTTAAAGCGCCTGTCTAGTAAACAGGAGATCCTGAGTTCGAATCTCAGCAGTGCCTTCTATTGGACAAGTTGGACCGTCTGAAAAAGAGGGTGACGTCAAAAGTAGCCTCTTGCTTCGTACCACGTGTATGAGGTGGCATAGCTTTTAAATCTGCCACTTGCACATTCTATGACTTTTCATGGTCTTCGGGCTCAGTAGTCTTGCTCTCACGGCAGTGCCTGTGGCGCTGTGGCTTAGTTGGTTAAAGCGCCTGTCTAGTAAACAGGAGATCCTGAGTTCGAATCTCAGCAGTGCCTTCTATTGGACAAGTTGGACCATCCGAACAAGAGGATGACGTCAGACGCGTCCTCTTGCTTCTTGAAAGCTGCGTCATACCACGGGGGAAAATGTGCGCAAAACAGTCTCACAGCCTTGCGTGCCGCTGTTGGCCGCCAGGCTCTCTTATCTCGGCGCCGACATACTTTGACAACACACGGGCGTTCTGACACACCGACTCAAAACTCAGTGTATGAGGTAGCCTTGCTTGCTTGTGAATCTGACACTTGGACATGCTAACACCTTTCTCCGGGCTCAGCATTCTTACTCTCCGGGAAGTGCCTGTGGCGCTGTGGCTTAGTTGGTTAAAGCGCCTGTCTAGTAAACAGGAGATCCTGAGTTCGAATCTCAGCAGTGCCTTCTATTGGACAAGTTGGACCGTCTGAAAAAGAGGGTGACGTCAAAAGTAGCCTCTTGCTTCGTACCACGTGTATGAGGTGGCATAGCTTTTAAATCTGCCACTTGCACATTCTATGACTTTTCATGGTCTTCGGGCTCAGTAGTCTTAAGGCTCTAGCACGCTCCTCCGTCTGCGTCACGCGCACGCGGCACTGGACATTTGACGTGCGTCATTTTAGACGCGTATACGAGGCATACTCCAATGTCTGTGTCCTGAATGCGCGCCAGCCGATCAAGGTTAGCGCCGGCGCACTACGAATTAACTGTGATACTCTGGGATGTGCAACCACTGAACTAGGAAGAGCCAGGGAAGGAGTGTTCCACACTTAAATACACAAAAGATGCAGCTGTTAGATGAGGAGAAGCACCACGAGTACTTTCTCATGTCTGCTGAAAAGTTTGATGAGTTGGTTCTTCACATCTCTCCATTTATCATCCACCAGAACAGGCACAGCACACCACGCGTAGGCTAGCATTCCAAGTTACAGCTAAACTAATGGGTTAGCTTATGGCTAATGTGTATGGGAAATCCCATAGAGATGCTAACGGTTAGCATAATCGATAAAAGTATATATTTAGAGCGAACTTCAGTCCATTTACACAACTTGGATTACATATGAGGTCTTTGTTTACAACTGACTATTAAAATACTCAAAGACTAATGTTTTGTCATCATATAACAACGTTAGCGTGTAGGAAACGCCAGTTTAAGTGTTCTTCTGTCTCCGTTTGCTGAGTTTTAAGCGCTATTTCTGTACGTGCTCCACCTACTGGAGCGGCGTCTTTACAGCAGTTCCGTTTCACACATGCGTAGTCTACGCGTGAAAGAGACGCGCGGTCTTAAATTTTGGTCGACTCAAAAACGCGACGCATGCCGTAAAAATGACGCAATTCTCGTCACGCGCTCACCAGTGCCGCGTGCGCGTGACGCAGACGGAGGACCGTGCCACGGCCTTTACTCTCACGGCAGTGCCTGTGGCGCTGTGGCTTAGTTGGTTAAAGCGCCTGTCTAGTAAACAGGAGATCCTGAGTTCGAATCTCAGCAGTGCCTTCTATTGGACAAGTTGGACCATCCGAACAAGAGGATGACGTCAGACGCGTCCTCTTGCTTCTTGAAAGCTGCGTCATACCACGGGGGAAAATGTGCGCAAAACAGTCTCACAGCCTTGCGTGCCGCTGTTGGCCGCCAAGCTCTCTTATCTCGGCGCCGACATACTTTGACAACACACGGGCGTTCTGACACACCGACTCAAAACTCAGTGTATGAGGTAGCCTTGCTTGCTTGTGAATCTGACACTTGGACATGCTAACACCTTTCTCCGGGCTCAGCATTCTTACTCTCCGGGAAGTGCCTGTGGCGCTGTGGCTTAGTTGGTTAAAGCGCCTGTCTAGTAAACAGGAGATCCTGAGTTCGAATCTCAGCAGTGCCTTCTATTGGACAAGTTGGACCATCTGAAAAAGAGGGTGACGTCAAAAGTAGCCTCTTGCTTCGTACCACGTGTATGAGGTGGCATAGCTTTTAAATCTGCCACTTGCACATTCTATGACTTTTCATGGTCTTCGGGCTCAGTAATCTTACTCTCACGGCATTGCCTGTGGCGCTGTGGCTTAGTTGGTTAAAGCGCCTGTCTAGTAAACAGGAGATCCTGAGTTCGAATCTCAGCAGTGCCTTCTATTGGACAAGTTGGACCGTCTGAAAAAGAGGGTGACGTCAAAAGTAGCCTCTTGCTTCGTACCACGTGTATGAGGTGGCATAGCTTTTAAATCTGCCACTTGCACATTCTATGACTTTTCATGGTCTTCGGGCTCAGTAGTCTTAAGGCTCTAGCACGCTCCTCCGTCTGCGTCACGCGCACGCGGCACTGGACATTTGACGTGCGTCATTTTAGACGCGTATACGAGGCATACTCCAATGTCTGTGTCCTGAATGCGCGCCAGCCGATCAAGGTTAGCGCCGGCGCACTACGAATTAACTGTGATACTCTGGGATGTGCAACCACTGAACTAGGAAGAGCCAGGGAAGGAGTGTTCCACACTTAAATACACAAAAGATGCAGCTGTTAGATGAGGAGAAGCACCACGAGTACTTTCTCATGTCTGCTGAAAAGTTTGATGAGTTGGTTCTTCACATCTCTCCATTTATCATCCACCAGAACAGGCACAGCACACCACGCGTAGGCTAGCATTCCAAGTTACAGCTAAACTAATGGGTTAGCTTATGGCTAATGTGTATGGGAAATCCCATAGAGATGCTAACGGTTAGCATAATCGATAAAAGTATATATTTAGAGCGAACTTCAGTCCATTTACACAACTTGGATTACATATGAGGTCTTTGTTTACAACTGACTATTAAAATACTCAAAGACTAATGTTTTGTCATCATATAACAACGTTAGCGTGTAGGAAACGCCAGTTTAAGTGTTCTTCTGTCTCCGTTTGCTGAGTTTTAAGCGCTATTTCTGTACGTGCTCCACCTACTGGAGCGGCGTCTTTACAGCAGTTCCGTTTCACACATGCGTAGTCTACGCGTGAAAGAGACGCGCGGTCTTAAATTTTGGTCGACTCAAAAACGCGACGCATGCCGTAAAAATGACGCAATTCTCGTCACGCGCTCACCAGTGCCGCGTGCGCGTGACGCAGACGGAGGACCGTGCCACGGCCTTTACTCTCACGGCAGTGCCTGTGGCGCTGTGGCTTAGTTGGTTAAAGCGCCTGTCTAGTAAACAGGAGATCCTGAGTTCGAATCTCAGCAGTGCCTTCTATTGGACAAGTTGGACCATCCGAACAAGAGGATGACGTCAGACGCGTCCTCTTGCTTCTTGAAAGCTGCGTCATACCACGGGGGAAAATGTGCGCAAAACAGTCTCACAGCCTTGCGTGCCGCTGTTGGCCGCCAAGCTCTCTTATCTCGGCGCCGACATACTTTGACAACACACGGGCGTTCTGACACACCGACTCAAAACTCAGTGTATGAGGTAGCCTTGCTTGCTTGTGAATCTGACACTTGGACATGCTAACACCTTTCTCCGGGCTCAGCATTCTTACTCTCCGGGAAGTGCCTGTGGCGCTGTGGCTTAGTTGGTTAAAGCGCCTGTCTAGTAAACAGGAGATCCTGAGTTCGAATCTCAGCAGTGCCTTCTATTGGACAAGTTGGACCATCTGAAAAAGAGGGTGACGTCAAAAGTAGCCTCTTGCTTCGTACCACGTGTATGAGGTGGCATAGCTTTTAAATCTGCCACTTGCACATTCTATGACTTTTCATGGTCTTCGGGCTCAGTAATCTTACTCTCACGGCATTGCCTGTGGCACTGTGGCTTAGTTGGTTAAAGCGCCTGTCTAGTAAACAGGAGATCCTGAGTTCGAATCTCAGCAGTGCCTTCTATTGGACAAGTTGGACCATCCGAACAAGAGGATGACGTCAGACGCGTCCTCTTGCTTCTTGAAAGCTGCGTCATACCACGGGGGAAAATGTGCGCAAAACAGTCTCACAGCCTTGCGTGCCGCTGTTGGCCGCCAGGCTCTCTTATCTCGGCGCCGACATACTTTGACAACACACGGGCGTTCTGACACACCGACTCAAAACTCAGTGTATGAGGTAGCCTTGCTTGCTTGTGAATCTGACACTTGGACATGCTAACACCTTTCTCCGGGCTCAGCATTCTTACTCTCCGGGAAGTGCCTGTGGCGCTGTGGCTTAGTTGGTTAAAGCGCCTGTCTAGTAAACAGGAGATCCTGAGTTCGAATCTCAGCAGTGCCTTCTATTGGACAAGTTGGACCGTCTGAAAAAGAGGGTGACGTCAAAAGTAGCCTCTTGCTTCGTACCACGTGTATGAGGTGGCATAGCTTTTAAATCTGCCACTTGCACATTCTATGACTTTTCATGGTCTTCGGGCTCAGTAGTCTTGCTCTCACGGCAGTGCCTGTGGCGCTGTGGCTTAGTTGGTTAAAGCGCCTGTCTAGTAAACAGGAGATCCTGAGTTCGAATCTCAGCAGTGCCTTCTATTGGACAAGTTGGACCATCCGAACAAGAGGATGACGTCAGACGCGTCCTCTTGCTTCTTGAAAGCTGCGTCATACCACGGGGGAAAATGTGCGCAAAACAGTCTCACAGCCTTGCGTGCCGCTGTTGGCCGCCAGGCTCTCTTATCTCGGCGCCGACATACTTTGACAACACACGGGCGTTCTGACACACCGACTCAAAACTCAGTGTATGAGGTAGCCTTGCTTGCTTGTGAATCTGACACTTGGACATGCTAACACCTTTCTCCGGGCTCAGCATTCTTACTCTCCGGGAAGTGCCTGTGGCGCTGTGGCTTAGTTGGTTAAAGCGCCTGTCTAGTAAACAGGAGATCCTGAGTTCGAATCTCAGCAGTGCCTTCTATTGGACAAGTTGGACCGTCTGAAAAAGAGGGTGACGTCAAAAGTAGCCTCTTGCTTCGTACCACGTGTATGAGGTGGCATAGCTTTTAAATCTGCCACTTGCACATTCTATGACTTTTCATGGTCTTCGGGCTCAGTAGTCTTAAGGCTCTAGCACGCTCCTCCGTCTGCGTCACGCGCACGCGGCACTGGACATTTGACGTGCGTCATTTTAGACGCGTATACGAGGCATACTCCAATGTCTGTGTCCTGAATGCGCGCCAGCCGATCAAGGTTAGCGCCGGCGCACTACGAATTAACTGTGATACTCTGGGATGTGCAACCACTGAACTAGGAAGAGCCAGGGAAGGAGTGTTCCACACTTAAATACACAAAAGATGCAGCTGTTAGATGAGGAGAAGCACCACGAGTACTTTCTCATGTCTGCTGAAAAGTTTGATGAGTTGGTTCTTCACATCTCTCCATTTATCATCCACCAGAACAGGCACAGCACACCACGCGTAGGCTAGCATTCCAAGTTACAGCTAAACTAATGGGTTAGCTTATGGCTAATGTGTATGGGAAATCCCATAGAGATGCTAACGGTTAGCATAATCGATAAAAGTATATATTTAGAGCGAACTTCAGTCCATTTACACAACTTGGATTACATATGAGGTCTTTGTTTACAACTGACTATTAAAATACTCAAAGACTAATGTTTTGTCATCATATAACAACGTTAGCGTGTAGGAAACGCCAGTTTAAGTGTTCTTCTGTCTCCGTTTGCTGAGTTTTAAGCGCTATTTCTGTACGTGCTCCACCTACTGGAGCGGCGTCTTTACAGCAGTTCCGTTTCACACATGCGTAGTCTACGCGTGAAAGAGACGCGCGGTCTTAAATTTTGGTCGACTCAAAAACGCGACGCATGCCGTAAAAATGACGCAATTCTCGTCACGCGCTCACCAGTGCCGCGTGCGCGTGACGCAGACGGAGGACCGTGCCACGGCCTTTACTCTCACGGCAGTGCCTGTGGCGCTGTGGCTTAGTTGGTTAAAGCGCCTGTCTAGTAAACAGGAGATCCTGAGTTCGAATCTCAGCAGTGCCTTCTATTGGACAAGTTGGACCATCCGAACAAGAGGATGACGTCAGACGCGTCCTCTTGCTTCTTGAAAGCTGCGTCATACCACGGGGGAAAATGTGCGCAAAACAGTCTCACAGCCTTGCGTGCCGCTGTTGGCCGCCAAGCTCTCTTATCTCGGCGCCGACATACTTTGACAACACACGGGCGTTCTGACACACCGACTCAAAACTCAGTGTATGAGGTAGCCTTGCTTGCTTGTGAATCTGACACTTGGACATGCTAACACCTTTCTCCGGGCTCAGCATTCTTACTCTCCGGGAAGTGCCTGTGGCGCTGTGGCTTAGTTGGTTAAAGCGCCTGTCTAGTAAACAGGAGATCCTGAGTTCGAATCTCAGCAGTGCCTTCTATTGGACAAGTTGGACCATCTGAAAAAGAGGGTGACGTCAAAAGTAGCCTCTTGCTTCGTACCACGTGTATGAGGTGGCATAGCTTTTAAATCTGCCACTTGCACATTCTATGACTTTTCATGGTCTTCGGGCTCAGTAATCTTACTCTCACGGCATTGCCTGTGGCGCTGTGGCTTAGTTGGTTAAAGCGCCTGTCTAGTAAACAGGAGATCCTGAGTTCGAATCTCAGCAGTGCCTTCTATTGGACAAGTTGGACCATCCGAACAAGAGGATGACGTCAGACGAGTCCTCTTGCTTCTTGAAAGCTGCGTCATACCACGGGCGAAAATGTGCGCAAAACAGTCTCACAGCCTTGCGTGCCGCTGTTGGCCGCCAGGCTCTCTTATCTCGGCGCCGGCATACTTTGACAACACACGGGCGTTCTGACACACCGACTCAAAACTCAGTGTATGAGGTAGCCTTGCTTGCTTGTGAATCTGACACTTGGACATGCTAACACCTTTCTCCGGGCTCAGCATTCTTACTCTCCGGGAAGTGCCTGTGGCGCTGTGGCTTAGTTGGTTAAAGCGCCTGTCTAGTAAACAGGAGATCCTGAGTTCGAATCTCAGCAGTGCCTTCTATTGGACAAGTTGGACCATCTGAAAAAGAGGGTGACGTCAAAAGTAGCCTCTTGCTTCGTACCACGTGTATGAGGTGGCATAGCTTTTAAATCTGCCACTTGCACATTCTATGACTTTTCATGGTCTTCGGGCTCAGTAATCTTACTCTCACGGCATTGCCTGTGGCGCTGTGGCTTAGTTGGTTAAAGCGCCTGTCTAGTAAACAGGAGATCCTGAGTTCGAATCTCAGCAGTGCCTTCTATTGGACAAGTTGGACCATCCGAACAAGAGGATGACGTCAGACGCGTCCTCTTGCTTCTTGAAAGCTGCGTCATACCACGGGGGAAAATGTGCGCAAAACAGTCTCACAGCCTTGCGTGCCGCTGTTGGCCGCCAGGCTCTCTTATCTCGGCGCCGACATACTTTGACAACACACGTTCTGACACACCGACTCAAAACTCAGTGTATGAGGTAGCCTTGCTTGCTTGTGAATCTGACACTTGGACATGCTAACACCTTTCTCCGGGCTCAGCATTCTTACTCTCCGGGAAGTGCCTGTGGCGCTGTGGCTTAGTTGGTTAAAGCGCCTGTCTAGTAAACAGGAGATCCTGAGTTCGAATCTCAGCAGTGCCTTCTATTGGACAAGTTGGACCATCTGAAAAAGAGGGTGACGTCAAAAGTAGCCTCTTGCTTCGTACCACGTGTATGAGGTGGCATAGCTTTTAAATCTGCCACTTGCACATTCTATGACTTTTCATGGTCTTCGGGCTCAGTAATCTTACTCTCACGGCATTGCCTGTGGCGCTGTGGCTTAGTTGGTTAAAGCGCCTGTCTAGTAAACAGGAGATCCTGAGTTCGAATCTCAGCAGTGCCTTCTATTGGACAAGTTGGACCATCCGAACAAGAGGATGACGTCAGACGAGTCCTCTTGCTTCTTGAAAGCTGCGTCATACCACGGGCGAAAATGTGCGCAAAACAGTCTCACAGCCTTGCGTGCCGCTGTTGGCCGCCAGGCTCTCTTATCTCGGCGCCGGCATACTTTGACAACACACGGGCGTTCTGACACACCGACTCAAAACTCAGTGTATGAGGTAGCCTTGCTTGCTTGTGAATCTGACACTTGGACATGCTAACACCTTTCTCCGGGCTCAGCATTCTTACTCTCCGGGAAGTGCCTGTGGCGCTGTGGCTTAGTTGGTTAAAGCGCCTGTCTAGTAAACAGGAGATCCTGAGTTCGAATCTCAGCAGTGCCTTCTATTGGACAAGTTGGACCATCTGAAAAAGAGGGTGACGTCAAAAGTAGCCTCTTGCTTCGTACCACGTGTATGAGGTGGCATAGCTTTTAAATCTGCCACTTGCACATTCTATGACTTTTCATGGTCTTCGGGCTCAGTAGTCTTAAGGCTCTAGCACGCTCCTCTGTCTGCGTCACGCGCACGCGGCACTGGACATTTGACGTGCGTCATTTTAGACGCGTATACGAGGCATACTCCAATGTCTGTGTCCTGAATGCGCGCCAGCCGATCAAGGTTAGCGCCGGCGCACTACGAATTAACTGTGATACTCTGGGATGTGCAACCTCTGAACTAGGAAGAGCCAGGGAAGGAGTGTTCCACACTTAAATACACAAAAGATGCAGCTGTTAGATGAGGAGAAGCACCACGAGTACTTTCTCATGTCTGCTGAAAAGTTTGATGAGTTGGTTCTTCACATCTCTCCATTTATCATCCACCAGAACAGGCACAGCACACCACGCGTAGGCTAGCATTCCAAGTTACAGCTAAACTAATGGGTTAGCTTATGGCTAATGTGTATGGGAAATCCCATAGAGATGCTAACGGTTAGCATAATCGATAAAAGTATATATTTAGAGCGAACTTCAGTCCATTTACACAACTTGGATTACATATGAGGTCTTTGTTTACAACTGACTATTAAAATACTCAAAGACTAATGTTTTGTCATCATATAACAACGTTAGCGTGTAGGAAACGCCAGTTTAAGTGTTCTTCTGTCTCCGTTTGCTGAGTTTTAAGCGCTATTTCTGTACGTGCTCTACCTACTGGAGCGGCGTCTTTACAGCAGTTCCGTTTCACACATGCGTAGTCTACGCGTGAAAGAGACGCGCGGTCTTAAATTTTGGTCGACTCAAAAACGCGACGCATGCCGTAAAAATGACGCAATTCTCGTCACGCGCTCACCAGTGCCGCGTGCGCGTGACGCAGACGGAGGACCGTGCCACGGCCTTTACTCTCACGGCAGTGCCTGTGGCGCTGTGGCTTAGTTGGTTAAAGCGCCTGTCTAGTAAACAGGAGATCCTGAGTTTGAATCTCAGCAGTGCCTTCTATTGGACAAGTTGGACCATCCGAACAAGAGGATGACGTCAGACGCGTCCTCTTGCATCTTGAAAGCTGCGTCATACCACGGGGGAAAATGTGCGCAAAACAGTCTCACAGCCTTGCGTGCCGCTGTTGGCCGCCAGGCTCTCTTATCTCGGCGCCGACATACTTTGACAACACACGGGCGTTCTGACACACCGACTCAAAACTCAGTGTATGAGGTAGCCTTGCTTGCTTGTGAATCTGACACTTGGACATGCTAACACCTTTCTCCGGGCTCAGCATTCTTACTCTCCGGGAAGTGCCTGTGGCGCTGTGGCTTAGTTGGTTAAAGCGCCTGTCTAGTAAACAGGAGATCCTGAGTTCGAATCTCAGCAGTGCCTTCTATTGGACAAGTTGGACCATCTGAAAAAGAGGGTGACGTCAAAAGTAGCCTCTTGCTTCGTACCACGTGTATGAGGTGGCATAGCTTTTAAATCTGCCACTTGCACATTCTATGACTTTTCATGGTCTTCGGGCTCAGTAGTCTTACTCTCACGGCAGTGCCTGTGGCGCTGTGGCTTAGTTGGTTAAAGCGCCTGTCTAGTAAACAGGAGATCCTGAGTTCGAATCTCAGCAGTGCCTTCTATTGGACAAGTTGGACCATCCGAACAAGAGGATGACGTCAGACGCGTCCTCTTGCTTCTTGAAAGCTGCGTCATACCACGGGGGAAAATGTGCGCAAAACAGTCTCACAGCCTTGCGTGCCGCTGTTGGCCGCCAGGCTCTCTTATCTCGGCGCCGACATACTTTGACAACACACGGGCGTACTGACACACCGACTCAAAACTCAGTGTAT
This sequence comes from Sardina pilchardus, assembly GCF_963854185.1. Lineage (NCBI taxonomy): Eukaryota > Metazoa > Chordata > Actinopteri > Clupeiformes > Clupeidae > Sardina > Sardina pilchardus. Next base: position 26,239,614 of record NC_085005.1, read on the forward strand.
GAGGTAGCCTTGCTTGCTTGTGAATCTGACACTTGGACATGCTAACACCTTTCTCCGGGCTCAGCATTCTTACTCTCCGGGAAGTGCCTGTGGCGCTGTGGCTTAGTTGGTTAAAGCGCCTGTCTAGTAAACAGGCGATCCTGAGTTCGAATCTCAGCAGTGCCTTCTATTGGACAAGTTGGACCATCTGAAAAAGAGGGTGACGTCAAAAGTAGCCTCTTGCTTCGTACCACGTGTATGAGGTGGCATAGCTTTTAAATCTGCCACTTGCACATTCTATGACTTTTCATGGTCTTCGGGCTCAGTAATCTTACTCTCACGGCAGTGCCTGTGGCGCTGTGGCTTAGTTGGTTAAAGCGCCTGTCTAGTAAACAGGAGATCCTGAGTTCGACTCTCAGCAGTGCCTTCTATTGGACAAGTTGGACCATCCGAACAAGAGGATGACGTCAGACGCGTCCTCTTGCTTCTTGAAAGCTGCGTCATACCACGGGGGAAAATGTGCGCAAAAAAGTCTCACAGCCTTGCGTGCCGCTGTTGGCCGCCAGGCTCTCTTATCTCGGCGCCGACATACTTTGACAACACACGGGCGTTCTGACACACCGACTCAAAACTCAGTGTATGAGGTAGCCTTGCTTGCTTGTGAATCTGACACTTGGACATGCTAACACCTTTCTCCGGGCTCAGCATTCTTACTCTCCGGGAAGTGCCTGTGGCGCTGTGGCTTATTTGGTTAAAGCGCCTGTCTAGTAAACAGGACATCCTGAGTTCGAATCTCAACAGTGCCTTCTATTGGACAAGTTGGACCATCTGAAAAAGAGGGTGACGTCAAGCCTCTTGCTTCGTACCACGTGTATGAGGTGGCATAGCTTTTAAATCTGCCACTTGCACATTCTCTGACTTTTCATGGTCTTCGGGCTCAGTAATCTTACTCTCACGGCAGTGCCTGTGGCGCTGTGGCTTAGTTGGTTAAACTGCCTGTCTAGTAAACAGGAGATCCTGAGTTCGAATCTCAGCAGTGCCTTCTATTGGACAAGTTGGACCATCCGAACAAGAGGATGACGTCAGACGCGTCCTCTTGCTTCTTGAAAGCTGCGTCATACCACGGGGGAAAATGTGCGCAAAACAGTCTCACAGCCTTGCGTGCCGCTGTTTGCCGCCAGGCTCTCTTATCTCGGCGCCGACATACTTTGACAACACACGGGCGTTCTGACACACCGACTCAAAACTCAGTGTATGAGGTAGCCTTGCTTGCTTGTGAATCTGACACTTGGACATGCCAACACCTTTCTCCGGGCTCAGCATTCTTACTCTCCGGGAAGTGCCTGTGCCGCTGTGGCTTAGTTGGTTAAAGCGCCTGTCTAGTAAACAGGAGATCCTGAGTTCGAATCTCAGCAGTGCCTTCTATTGGACAAGTTGGACCATCTGAAAAAGAGGGTGACGTCAAGCCTCTTGCTTCGTACCACGTGTATGAGGTGGCATAGCTTTTAAATCTGCCACTTGCAGTCTATGACTTTTCATGGTCTTCGGGCTCAGTAATCTTACTCTCCGGGAAGTGCCTGTGGCGCTGTGGCTTAGTTGGTTAAAGCGCCTGTCTAGTAAACAGGAGATCCTGAGTTCGAATCTCAGCAGTGCCTTCTATTGGACAAGTTGGACCATCTGAAAAAGAGGGTGACGTCAAAAGTAGCCTCTTGATTCGTACCACGTGTATGAGGTGGCATAGCTTTTAAATCTGCCACTTGCACATTCTATGACTTTTCATGGTCTTCGGGCTCAGTAATCTTACTCTCGCGGCAGTGCCTGTGGCCCTGTGGCGCTGTGGCTTAGTTGGTTAAAGCGCCTGTCTAGTAAACAGGAGATCCTGAGTTCGAATCTCAGCAGTGCCTTCTATTGGACAAGTTGGACCATCCGAACAAGAGGATGACGTCAGACGCGTCCTCTTGCTTCTTGAAAGCTGCGTCATACCACGGGGGAAAATGTGCGCAAAACAGTCTCACAGCCTTGCGTGCCGCTGTTTGCCGCCAGGCTCTCTTATCTCGGCGCCGACATACTTTGACAACACACGGGCGTTCTGACACACCGACTCAAAACTCAGTGTATGAGGTAGCCTTGCTTGCTTGTGAATCTGACACTTGGACATGCCAACACCTTTCTCCGGGCTCAGCATTCTTGCTCTCCGGGAAGTGCCTGTGGCGCTGTGGCTTAGTTGGTTAAAGCGCCTGTCTAGTAAACAGGAGATCCTGAGTTCAAATCTCAGCAGTGCCTTCTATTGGACAAGTTGGACCATCTGAAAAAGAGGGTGACGTCAAAAGTAGCCTCTTGCTTCGTACCACGTGTATGAGGTGGCATAGCTTTTAAATCTGCCACTTGCACATTCTATGTCTTTTCATGGTCTTCGGGCTCAGTAATCTTACTCTCACGGCAGTGCCTGTGGCCCTGTGGCGCTGTGGCTTAGTTGGTTAAAGCGCCTGTCTAGTAAACAGGAGATCCTGAGTTCGACTCTCAGCAGTGCCTTCTATTGGACAAGTTGGACCATCCGAACAAGAGGATGACGTCAGACGCGTCCTCTTGCTTCTTGAAAGCTGCGTCATACCACGGGGGAAAATGTGCGCAAAACAGTCTCACAGCCTTGCGTGCCGCTGTTGGCCGCCAGGCTCTCTTATCTCGGCGCCGACATACTTTGACAACACACGGGCGTTCTGACACACCGACTCAAAACTCAGTGTATGAGGTAGCCTTGCTTGCTTGTGAATCTGACACTTGGACATGCCAACACCTTTCTCCGGGCTCAGCATTCTTACTCTCCGGGAAGTGCCTGTGGCGCTGTGGCTTAGTTGGTTAAAGCGCCTGTCTAGTAAACAGGACATCCTGAGTTCGAATCTCAACAGTGCCTTCTATTGGACAAGTTGGACCATCTGAAAAAGAGGGTGACGTCAAGCCTCTTGCTTCGTACCACGTGTATGAGGTGGCATAGCTTTTAAATCTGCCACTTGCACATTCTCTGACTTTTCATGGTCTTCGGGCTCAGTAATCTTACTCTCACGGCAGTGCCTGTGGCGCTGTGGCTTAGTTGGTTAAACTGCCTGTCTAGTAAACAGGAGATCCTGAGTTCGAATCTCAGCAGTGCCTTCTATTGGACAAGTTGGACCATCCGAACAAGAGGATGACGTCAGACGCGTCCTCTTGCTTCTTGAAAGCTGCGTCATACCACGGGGGAAAATGTGCGCAAAACAGTCTCACAGCCTTGCGTGCCGCTGTTTGCCGCCAGGCTCTCTTATCTCGGCGCCGACATACTTTGACAACACACGGGCGTTCTGACACACCGACTCAAAACTCAGTGTATGAGGTAGCCTTGCTTGCTTGTGAATCTGACACTTGGACATGCCAACACCTTTCTCCGGGCTCAGCATTCTTGCTCTCCGGGAAGTGCCTGTGGCGCTGTGGCTTAGTTGGTTAAAGCGCCTGTCTAGTAAACAGGAGATCCTGAGTTCAAATCTCAGCAGTGCCTTCTATTGGACAAGTTGGACCATCTGAAAAAGAGGGTGACGTCAAAAGTAGCCTCTTGCTTCGTACCACGTGTATGAGGTGGCATAGCTTTTAAATCTGCCACTTGCACATTCTATGTCTTTTCATGGTCTTCGGGCTCAGTAATCTTACTCTCACGGCAGTGCCTGTGGCCCTGTGGCGCTGTGGCTTAGTTGGTTAAAGCGCCTGTCTAGTAAACAGGAGATCCTGAGTTCGACTCTCAGCAGTGCCTTCTATTGGACAAGTTGGACCATCCGAACAAGAGGATGACGTCAGACGCGTCCTCTTGCTTCTTGAAAGCTGCGTCATACCACGGGGGAAAATGTGCGCAAAACAGTCTCACAGCCTTGCGTGCCGCTGTTGGCCGCCAGGCTCTCTTATCTCGGCGCCGACATACTTTGACAACACACGGGCGTTCTGACACACCGACTCAAAACTCAGTGTATGAGGTAGCCTTGCTTGCTTGTGAATCTGACACTTGGACATGCCAACACCTTTCTCCGGGCTCAGCATTCTTACTCTCCGGGAAGTGCCTGTGGCGCTGTGGCTTAGTTGGTTAAAGCGCCTGTCTAGTAAACAGGACATCCTGAGTTCGAATCTCAACAGTGCCTTCTATTGGACAAGTTGGACCATCTGAAAAAGAGGGTGACGTCAAGCCTCTTGCTTCGTACCACGTGTATGAGGTGGCATAGCTTTTAAATCTGCCACTTGCACATTCTCTGACTTTTCATGGTCTTCGGGCTCAGTAATCTTACTCTCACGGCAGTGCCTGTGGCGCTGTGGCTTAGTTGGTTAAACTGCCTGTCTAGTAAACAGGAGATCCTGAGTTCGAATCTCAGCAGTGCCTTCTATTGGACAAGTTGGACCATCCGAACAAGAGGATGACGTCAGACGCGTCCTCTTGCTTCTTGAAAGCTGCGTCATACCACGGGGGAAAATGTGCGCAAAACAGTCTCACAGCCTTGCGTGCCGCTGTTTGCCGCCAGGCTCTCTTATCTCGGCGCCGACATACTTTGACAACACACGGGCGTTCTGACACACCGACTCAAAACTCAGTGTATGAGGTAGCCTTGCTTGCTTGTGAATCTGACACTTGGACATGCCAACACCTTTCTCCGGGCTCAGCATTCTTACTCTCCGGGAAGTGCCTGTGCCGCTGTGGCTTAGTTGGTTAAAGTGCCTGTCTAGTAAACAGGAGATCCTGAGTTCGAATCTCAGCAGTGCCTTCTATTGGACAAGTTGGACCATCTGAAAAAGAGGGTGACGTCAAGCCTCTTGCTTCGTACCACGTGTATGAGGTGGCATAGCTTTTAAATCTGCCACTTGCACAGTCTATGACTTTTCATGGTCTTCGGGCTCAGTAATCTTACTCTCCGGGAAGTGCCTGTGGCGCTGTGGCTTAGTTGGTTAAAGCGCCTGTCTAGTAAACAGGAGATCCTGAGTTCGAATCTCAGCAGTGCCTTCTATTGGACAAGTTGGACCATCTGAAAAAGAGGGTGACGTCGAAAGTAGCCTCTTGATTCGTACCACGTGTATGAGGTGGCATAGCTTTTAAATCTGCCACTTGCACATTCTATGACTTTTCATGGTCTTCGGGCTCAGTAATCTTACTCTCGCGGCAGTGCCTGTGGCCCTGTGGCGCTGTGGCTTAGTTGGTTAAAGCGCCTGTCTAGTAAACAGGAGATCCTGAGTTCGAATCTCAGCAGTGCCTTCTATTGGACAAGTTGGACCATCCGAACAAGAGGATGACGTCAGACGCGTCCTCTTGCTTCTTGAAAGCTGCGTCATACCACGGGGGAAAATGTGCGCAAAACAGTCTCACAGCCTTGCGTGCCGCTGTTTGCCGCCAGGCTCTCTTATCTCGGCGCCGACATACTTTGACAACACACGGGCGTTCTGACACACCGACTCAAAACTCAGTGTATGAGGTAGCCTTGCTTGCTTGTGAATCTGACACTTGGACATGCCAACACCTTTCTCCGGGCTCAGCATTCTTGCTCTCCGGGAAGTGCCTGTGGCGCTGTGGCTTAGTTGGTTAAAGCGCCTGTCTAGTAAACAGGAGATCCTGAGTTCAAATCTCAGCAGTGCCTTCTATTGGACAAGTTGGACCATCTGAAAAAGAGGGTGACGTCAAAAGTAGCCTCTTGCTTCGTACCACGTGTATGAGGTGGCATAGCTTTTAAATCTGCCACTTGCACATTCTATGTCTTTTCATGGTCTTCGGGCTCAGTAATCTTACTCTCACGGCAGTGCCTGTGGCCCTGTGGCGCTGTGGCTTAGTTGGTTAAAGCGCCTGTCTAGTAAACAGGAGATCCTGAGTTCGACTCTCAGCAGTGCCTTCTATTGGACAAGTTGGACCATCCGAACAAGAGGATGACGTCAGACGCGTCCTCTTGCTTCTTGAAAGCTGCGTCATACCACGGGGGAAAATGTGCGCAAAACAGTCTCACAGCCTTGCGTGCCGCTGTTGGCCGCCAGGCTCTCTTATCTCGGCGCCGACATACTTTGACAACACACGGGCGTTCTGACACACCGACTCAAAACTCAGTGTATGAGGTAGCCTTGCTTGCTTGTGAATCTGACACTTGGACATGCCAACACCTTTCTCCGGGCTCAGCATTCTTACTCTCCGGGAAGTGCCTGTGGCGCTGTGGCTTAGTTGGTTAAAGCGCCTGTCTAGTAAACAGGAGATCCTGAGTTCGAATCTCAGCAGTGCCTTCTATTGGACAAGTTGGACCGTCTGAAAAAGAGGGTGACGTCAAGCCTCTTGCTTCGTACCACGTGTATGAGGTGGCATAGCTTTTAAATCTGCCACTTGCACATTCTATGACTTTTCATGGTCTTCAGGCTCAGTAATCTTACTCTCACGGCAGTACCTGTGGCGCTGTGGCTTAGTTGGTTAAAGCGCCTGTCTAGTAAACAGGAGATCCTGAGTTCGAATCTCAGCAGTGCCTTCTATTGGACAAGTTGGACCATCGGAAAAAGAGGGTGACGTCAAAAGTAGCCTCTTGATTCGTACCACGTGTATGAGGTGGCATAGCTTTTAAATCTGCCACTTGCACATTCTATGACTTTTCATGGTCTTCAGGCTCAGTAATCTTACTCTCACGGCAGTACCTGTGGCGCTGTGGCTTAGTTGGTTAAAGCGCCTGTCTAGTAAACAGGAGATCCTGAGTTCGAATCTCAGCAGTGCCTTCTATTGGACAAGTTGGACCATCAGAACAAGAGGATGACGTCAGACGCGTCCTCTTGCTTCTTGAAAGCTGCGTCATACCACGGGGGAAAATGTGCGCAAAACAGTCTCACAGCCTTGCGTGCCGCTGTTGGCCGCCAGGCTCTCTTATCTCGGCGCCGACATACTTTGACAACACACGGGCGTTCTGACACACCGACTCAAAACTCAGTGTATGAGGTAGCCTTGCTTGCTTGTGAATCTGACACTTGGACATGCTAACACCTTTCTCCGGGCTCAGCATTCTTACTCTCCGGGAAGTGCCTGTGGCGCTGTGGCTTAGTTGGTTAAAGCGCCTGTCTAGTAAACAGGAGATCCTGAGTTCGAATCTCAGCAGTGCCTTCTATTGGACAAGTTGGACCATCGGAAAAAGAGGGTGACGTCAAAAGTAGCCTCTTGATTCGTACCACGTGTATGAGGTGGCATAGCTTTTAAATCTGCCACTTGCACATTCTATGACTTTTCATGGTCTTCAGGCTCAGTAATCTTACTCTCACGGCAGTACCTGTGGCGCTGTGGCTTAGTTGGTTAAAGCGCCTGTCTAGTAAACAGGAGATCCTGAGTTCGAATCTCAGCAGTGCCTTCTATTGGACAAGTTGGACCATCAGAACAAGAGGATGACGTCAGACGCGTCCTCTTGCTTCTTGAAAGCTGCGTCATACCACGGGGGAAAATGTGCGCAAAACAGTCTCACAGCCTTGCGTGCCGCTGTTGGCCGCCAGGCTCTCTTATCTCGGCGCCGACATACTTTGACAACACACGGGCGTTCTGACACACCGACTCAAAACTCAGTGTATGAGGTAGCCTTGCTTGCTTGTGAATCTGACACTTGGACATGCTAACACCTTTCTCCGGGCTCAGCATTCTTACTCTCCGGGAAGTGCCTGTGGCGCTGTGGCTTAGTTGGTTAAAGCGCCTGTCTAGTAAACAGGAGATCCTGAGTTCGAATCTCAGCAGTGCCTTCTATTGGACAAGTTGGACCATCTGAAAAACAGGGTGACGTCAAAAGTAGCCTCTTGATTCGTACCACCTGTATGAGGTGGCATAGCTTTTAAATCTGCCACTTGCACATTCTATGACTTTTCATGGTCTTCGGGCTCAGTAATCTTACTCTCACGGCAGTGCCTGTGGCGCTGTGGCTTAGTTGGTTAAAGCGCCTGTCTAGTAAACAGGAGATCCTGAGTTCGAATCTCAGCAGTGCCTTCTATTGGACAAGTTGGACCATCTGAAAAACAGGGTGACGTCAAAAGTAGCCTCTTGATTCGTACCACCTGTATGAGGTGGCATAGCTTTTAAATCTTCCACTTGCACATTCTATGACTTTTCATGGTCTTCGGGCTCTGTAATCTTACTCTCACGGCAGTGCCTGTGGCCCTGTGGCGCTGTGGCTTAGTTGGTTAAAGCGCCTGTCTAGTAAACAGGAGATCCTGAGTTCGAATCTCTGCAGTGCCTTCTATTGGACAAGTTGGACCATCCGAACAAGAGGATGACGTCAGACGCGTCCTCTTGCTTCTTGAAAGCTGCGTCATACCACGGGGGAAAATGTGCGCAAAACAGTCTCACAGCCTTGCGTGCCGCTGTTGGCCGCCAGGCTCTCTTATCTCGGCGCCGACATACTTTGACAACACACGGGCGTTCTGACACACCGACTCAAAACTCAGTGTATGAGGTAGCCTTGCTTGCTTGTGAATCTGACACTTGGACATGCCAACACCTTTCTCCGGGGTCAGCATTCTTACTCTCCGGGAAGTGCCTGTGGCGCTGTGGCTTAGTTGGTTAAAGCGCCTGTCTAGTAAACAGGAGATCCTGAGTTCGAATCTCAGCAGTGCCTTCTATTGGACAAGTTGGACCGTCTGAAAAAGAGGGTGACGTCAAAAGTAGCCTCTTGCTTCGTACCACGTGTATGAGGTGGCATAGCTTTTAAATCTGCCACTTGCACATTCTATGACTTTTCATGGTCTTCGGGCTCAGTAATCTTACTCTCACGGCAGTGCCTGTGGCGCTGTGGCTTAGTTGGTTAAAGCGCCTGTCTAGTAAACAGGAGATCCTGAGTTCGAATCTCAGCAGTGCCTTCTATTGGACAAGTTGGACCATCCGAACAAGAGGATGACGTCAGACGCGTCCTCTTGCTTTTTGAAAGCTGCGTCATACCACGGGGGAAGATGTGCGCAAAACAGTCTCACAGCCTTGCGTGCCGCTGTTGGCCGCCAGGCTCTCTTATCTCGGCGCCGACATACTTTGACAACACACGGGCGTTCTGACACACCGACTCAAAACTCAGTGTATGAGGTAGCCTTGCTTGCTTGTGAATCTGACACTTGGACATGCCAACACCTTTCTCCGGGCTCAGCATTCTTACTCTCCGGGAAGTGCCTGTGGCGCTGTGACTTAGTTGGTTAAAGCGCCTGTCAAGTAAACAGGAGATCCTGAGTTCGAATCTCAGCAGTGCCTTCTATTGGACAAGTTGGACCATCTGAAAAAGAGGGTGACGTCAAGCCTCTTGCTTCGTACCACGTGTATGAGGTGGCATAGCTTTTAAATCTGCCACTTGCACATTCTATGACTTTTCATGGTCTTCGGGCTCAGTAATCTTACTCTCCGGGAAGTGCCTGTGGCGCTGTGGCTTAGTTGGTTAAAGCGCCTGTCTAGTAAACAGGAGATCCTGAGTTCGAATCTCAGCAGTGCCTTCTATTGGACAAGTTGGACCATCTGAAAAAGAGGGTGACGTCAAAAGTAGCCTCTTGATTCGTACCACGTGTATGAGGTGGCATAGCTTTTAAATCTGCCACTTGCACATTCTATGACTTTTCATGGTCTTCGGGCTCAGTAATCTTACTCTCACGGCAGTGCCTGTGGCCCTGTGGCGCTGTGGCTTAGTTGGTTAAAGCGCCTGTCTAGTAAACAGGAGATCCTGAGTTCGAATCTCAGCAGTGCCTTCTATTGGACAAGTTGGACCATCTGAAAAAGAGGGTGACGTCAAAAGTAGCCTCTTGATTCGTACCACGTGTATGAGGTGGCATAGCTTTTAAATCTGCCACTTGCACATTCTATGACTTTTCATGGTCTTCGGGCTCAGTAATCTTACTCTCACGGCAGTACCTGTGGCGCTGTGGCTTAGTTGGTTAAAGCGCCTGTCTAGTAAACAGGAGATCCTGAGTTCGAATGTCAGCAGTGCCTTCTATTGGACAAGTTGGACCATCCGAACAGGAGGATGACGTCAGACGCGTCCTCTTGCTTCTTGAAAGCTGCGTCATACCACGGGGGAAAATGTGCGCAAAACAGTCTCACAGCCTTGCGTGCCGCTCTTGGCCGCCAGGCTCTCTTATCTCGGCGCCGACATACTTTGACAACACACGGGCGTTCTGACACACCGACTCAAAACTCAGTGTATGAGGTAGCCTTGCTTGCTTGTGAATCTGACACTTGGACATGCTAACACCTTTCTCCGGGCTCAGCATTCTTACTCTCCGGGAAGTGCCTGTGGCGCTGTGGCTTAGTTGGTTAAAGCGCCTGTCTAGTAAACAGGAGATCCTGAGTTCGAATCTCAGCAGTGCCTTCTATTGGACAAGTTGGACCATCTGAAAAACAGGGTGACGTCAAAAGTAGCCTCTTGATTCGTACCACGTGTATGAGGTGGCATAGCTTTTAAATCTTCCACTTGCACATTCTATGACTTTTCATGGTCTTCGGGCTCTGTAATCTTACTCTCACGGCAGTGCCTGTGGCCCTGTGGCGCTGTGGCTTAGTTGGTTAAAGCGCCTGTCTAGTAAACAGGAGATCCTGAGTTCGAATCTCTGCAGTGCCTTCTATTGGACAAGTTGGACCATCCGAACAAGAGGATGACGTCAGACGCGTCCTCTTGCTTCTTGAAAGCTGCGTCATACCACGGGGGAAAATGTGCGCAAAACAGTCTCACAGCCTTGCGTGCCGCTGTTGGCCGCCAGGCTCTCTTATCTCGGCGCCGACATACTTTGACAACACACGGGCGTTCTGACACACCGACTCAAAACTCAGTGTATGAGGTAGCCTTGCTTGCTTGTGAATCTGACACTTGGACATGCCAACACCTTTCTCCGGCCTCAGCATTCTTACACTCCGGGAAGTGCCTGTGGCGCTGTGGCTTAGTTGGTTAAAGCGCCTGTCTAGTAAACAGGAGATCCTGAGTTCGAATCTCAGCAGTGCCTTCTATTGGACAAGTTGGACCATCCGAACAAGAGGATGACGTCAGACGCGTCCTCTTGCTTCTTGAAAGCTGCTTCATACCACGGGGGAAAATGTGCGCAAAACAGTCTCATAGGGTGCCTTCCATGTAACGATTTATATGGCTTCCTTCCTCCCTTGATCCTCGCCCCGGTCATAGCCCCTCCTACTAATGAATTTTGCGAAGGAAACGACGAAGGAATGAGCGGAGGATGGAGGAACGAAGCTTGATGAACTGCGCAAATGAGACGTCCTCGACTGCTTACACACCATTTAGCACGTGCAACGTCAGTGTAATAGGGCGGATCCAAAAGACGCGCCGACATCTGTGTGCATGCAACTGGTCAGCTCTTCTGCTGATAAAAAAGGACATTTACAACATTGTGTTTTGAACTCAACACATAACGCATAATTTAAAATCACTAGGTCCGACATGATGCTTTTTTGTGCAGATACACAAAATGTTTCAATGGCAAATGTTGATAAGGACGTTCAAATAATGAACTTATTGTTCGTTAGGCTACATTTATGTTTCTTCATGAGCCCCTAACATAATCCCACTATAGCTTTTAGCATCAACTTCACACGCCATAAATAACAGACAACATTTCTATATTTCTATATTTTTAAAGGAGTCCTAGAATTCAAAACCACATTCACCTTGTTCCTGTTGAATTTAGGCTGCGAGCAGTGTCCAAAGGACAACACCAAAGACTTTACCGCGTCCCCCGCCTGCTTTCGTATGCAAATTGGGAAATAGAAACAGCCGTGTTGAAATGCTCCAATCTGAACAGAGCTCAGATAACACGTAATAGGCGCCCATCCCCCTTTAGATACACCCCCTCTCATTTGCATACCTTCGATTAATAATTCTTGTTAAACTGCTCTTACGATGCTAGTATCTAGATATGTGGTCTATGGCAGAGACGTTGTAATGCTAGCGTTATTACAGCTAACTTTGGAGAGTTACTATACTAAGAAATGTACTGATAAAACTTACCAATCTAACACATTCATTCTGTTGGGGAATCTGCTGCACTTCATCTTCGTCAGAACCTTCTTCTGACTCGGTTTATACATGTACGGCTGTATTCCTTATTTAAATCCATTGTTGATAGCTTTATCAAAGACTTTGGCTTTATTTACCAGCAGTAAACGTAGTTTCACTTTGCTCTAGCTTCAGACCGGTGGATTGAGCCAATCAACTTTCAGGACATATCGGCCAATAGACCAATCAGCGCGCATCTCATTTGAATATTCATGAACTTGCTGAGTGGGCGGGAAAAACAAACTGTTTCATTGCAAGGCTTATTTATGACCTTGTATTAGGCGATCTAGCAGTGCTCCTGGGGCGTTTTCAGCCCCACAAATTTACATATGACATTATTTAGGCTCAAAGATCAATTTGTAATGGTCAAAAAATGCGTTCTATGACTCCTTTAAACGTTATACAGGATACGTCATCCATGCGTAGCCACAGAACGCCCATCTCCGAAATAACACTTCCGCGTGGGATGGTCTTATGTTTCCTCTCGTATCGGGATTGCCACCTCCCTCCTCTGTCCTCGGTCTTGCCTCCTCTGGTTGCAATTACATGAATGAGATGTCCTCGTGCCCTCGACTGTGAGCGATTTCCGGTGAACGAGGATCGAGGGAGGAAGGAAGCCATATAAATCGTTACATGGAACGCACCCACAGCCTTGCGTGCCGCTGTTGGCCGCCAGGCTCTCTTATCTCGGCGCCGACATACTTTGACAACACACGGGCGTTCTGACACACCGACTCAAAACTCAGTGTTTGAGGTAGCCTTGCTTGCTTGTGAATCTGACACTTGGACATGCTAACACCTTTCTCCGGGCTCAGCATTCTTACTCTCCGGGAAGTGCCTGTGGCGCTGTGGCTTAGTTGGTTAAAGCGCCTGTCTAGTAAACAGGAGATCCTGAGTTCGAATCTCAGCAGTGCCTTCTATTGGACAAGTTGGACCGTCTGAAAAAGAGGGTGACGTCAAAAGTAGCCTCTTGCTTCGTACCACGTGTATGAGGTGGCATAGCTTTTAAATCTGCCACTTGCACATTCTATGACTTTTCATGGTCTTCGGGCTCAGTAATCTTACTCTCACAGCAGTGCCTGTGGCGCTGTGGCTTAGTTGGTTAAAGCGCCTGTCTAGTAAACAGGAGATCCTGAGTTCAAATCTCAGCAGTGCGTTCTATTGGACAAGTTGGACCATCCGAACAAGAGGATGACGTCAGACGCGTCCTCTTGCTTCTTGAAAGCTGCGTCATACCACGGGGGAAAATGTGCGCAAAACAGTCTCACAGCCTTGCGTGCCGCTGTTGGCCGCCAGGCTCTCTTATCTCGGCACCGACATACTTTGACAACACACGGGCGTTCTGACACACCGACTCAAAACTCAGTGTTTGAGGTAGCCTTGCTTGCTTGTGAATCTGACACTTGGACATGCCAACACCTTTCTCCGGGCTCAGCATTCTTACTCTCCGGGAAGTGCCTGTGGCGCTGTGGCTTAGTTGGTTAAAGCGCCTGTCTAGTAAACAGGAGATCCTGAGTTCGAATCTCAGCAGTGCCTTCTATTGGACAAGTTGGACCATCCGAACAAGAGGATGACGTCAGACGCGTCCTCTTGCTTCTTGAAAGCTGCGTCATACCACGGGGGAAAATGTGCGCAAAACAGTCTCACAGCCTTGCGTGCCGCTGTTGGCCGCCAGGCTCTCTTATCTCGGCGCCGACATACTTTGACAACACACGGGCGTTCTGACACACCGACTCAAAACTCAGTGTATGAGGTAGCCTTGCTTGCTTGTGAATCTGACACTTGGACATGCTAACACCTTTCTCCGGGCTCAGCATTCTTACTCTCCGGGAAGTGCCTGTGGCGCTGTGGCTTAGTTGGTTAAAGCGCCTGTCTAGTAAACAGGCGATCCTGAGTTCGAATCTCAGCAGTGCCTTCTATTGGACAAGTTGGACCATCTGAAAAAGAGGGTGACGTCAAAAGTAGCCTCTTGCTTCGTACCACGTGTATGAGGTGGCATAGCTTTTAAATCTGCCACTTGCACATTCTATGACTTTTCATGGTCTTCGGGCTCAGTAATCTTACTCTCACGGCAGTGCCTGTGGCGCTGTGGCTTAGTTGGTTAAAGCGCCTGTCTAGTAAACAGGAGATCCTGAGTTCGACTCTCAGCAGTGCCTTCTATTGGACAAGTTGGACCATCCGAACAAGAGGATGACGTCAGACGCGTCCTCTTGCTTCTTGAAAGCTGCGTCATACCACGGGGGAAAATGTGCGCAAAAAAGTCTCACAGCCTTGCGTGCCGCTGTTGGCCGCCAGGCTCTCTTATCTCGGCGCCGACATACTTTGACAACACACGGGCGTTCTGACACACCGACTCAAAACTCAGTGTATGAGGTAGCCTTGCTTGCTTGTGAATCTGACACTTGGACATGCTAACACCTTTCTCCGGGCTCAGCATTCTTACTCTCCGGGAAGTGCCTGTGGCGCTGTGGCTTAGTTGGTTAAAGCGCCTGTCTAGTAAACAGGACATCCTGAGTTCGAATCTCAACAGTGCCTTCTATTGGACAAGTTGGACCATCTGAAAAAGAGGGTGACGTCAAGCCTCTTGCTTCGTACCACGTGTATGAGGTGGCATAGCTTTTAAATCTGCCACTTGCACATTCTCTGACTTTTCATGGTCTTCGGGCTCAGTAATCTTACTCTCACGGCAGTGCCTGTGGCGCTGTGGCTTAGTTGGTTAAACTGCCTGTCTAGTAAACAGGAGATCCTGAGTTCGAATCTCAGCAGTGCCTTCTATTGGACAAGTTGGACCATCCGAACAAGAGGATGACGTCAGACGCGTCCTCTTGCTTCTTGAAAGCTGCGTCATACCACGGGGGAAAATGTGCGCAAAACAGTCTCACAGCCTTGCGTGCCGCTGTTTGCCGCCAGGCTCTCTTATCTCGGCGCCGACATACTTTGACAACACACGGGCGTTCTGACACACCGACTCAAAACTCAGTGTATGAGGTAGCCTTGCTTGCTTGTGAATCTGACACTTGGACATGCCAACACCTTTCTCCGGGCTCAGCATTCTTACTCTCCGGGAAGTGCCTGTGCCGCTGTGGCTTAGTTGGTTAAAGCGCCTGTCTAGTAAACAGGAGATCCTGAGTTCGAATCTCAGCAGTGCCTTCTATTGGACAAGTTGGACCATCTGAAAAAGAGGGTGACGTCAAGCCTCTTGCTTCGTACCACGTGTATGAGGTGGCATAGCTTTTAAATCTGCCACTTGCACAGTCTATGACTTTTCATGGTCTTCGGGCTCAGTAATCTTACTCTCCGGGAAGTGCCTGTGGCGCTGTGGCTTAGTTGGTTAAAGCGCCTGTCTAGTAAACAGGAGATCCTGAGTTCGAATCTCAGCAGTGCCTTCTATTGGACAAGTTGGACCATCTGAAAAAGAGGGTGACGTCAAAAGTAGCCTCTTGATTCGTACCACGTGTATGAGGTGGCATAGCTTTTAAATCTGCCACTTGCACATTCTATGACTTTTCATGGTCTTCGGGCTCAGTAATCTTACTCTCGCGGCAGTGCCTGTGGCCCTGTGGCGCTGTGGCTTAGTTGGTTAAAGCGCCTGTCTAGTAAACAGGAGATCCTGAGTTCGAATCTCAGCAGTGCCTTCTATTGGACAAGTTGGACCATCCGAACAAGAGGATGACGTCAGACGCGTCCTCTTGCTTCTTGAAAGCTGCGTCATACCACGGGGGAAAATGTGCGCAAAACAGTCTCACAGCCTTGCGTGCCGCTGTTTGCCGCCAGGCTCTCTTATCTCGGCGCCGACATACTTTGACAACACACGGGCGTTCTGACACACCGACTCAAAACTCAGTGTATGAGGTAGCCTTGCTTGCTTGTGAATCTGACACTTGGACATGCCAACACCTTTCTCCGGGCTCAGCATTCTTGCTCTCCGGGAAGTGCCTGTGGCGCTGTGGCTTAGTTGGTTAAAGCGCCTGTCTAGTAAACAGGAGATCCTGAGTTCAAATCTCAGCAGTGCCTTCTATTGGACAAGTTGGACCATCTGAAAAAGAGGGTGACGTCAAAAGTAGCCTCTTGCTTCGTACCACGTGTATGAGGTGGCATAGCTTTTAAATCTGCCACTTGCACATTCTATGTCTTTTCATGGTCTTCGGGCTCAGTAATCTTACTCTCACGGCAGTGCCTGTGGCCCTGTGGCGCTGTGGCTTAGTTGGTTAAAGCGCCTGTCTAGTAAACAGGAGATCCTGAGTTCGACTCTCAGCAGTGCCTTCTATTGGACAAGTTGGACCATCCGAACAAGAGGATGACGTCAGACGCGTCCTCTTGCTTCTTGAAAGCTGCGTCATACCACGGGGGAAAATGTGCGCAAAACAGTCTCACAGCCTTGCGTGCCGCTGTTGGCCGCCAGGCTCTCTTATCTCGGCGCCGACATACTTTGACAACACACGGGCGTTCTGACACACCGACTCAAAACTCAGTGTATGAGGTAGCCTTGCTTGCTTGTGAATCTGACACTTGGACATGCCAACACCTTTCTCCGGGCTCAGCATTCTTACTCTCCGGGAAGTGCCTGTGGCGCTGTGGCTTAGTTGGTTAAAGCGCCTGTCTAGTAAACAGGACATCCTGAGTTCGAATCTCAACAGTGCCTTCTATTGGACAAGTTGGACCATCTGAAAAAGAGGGTGACGTCAAGCCTCTTGCTTCGTACCACGTGTATGAGGTGGCATAGCTTTTAAATCTGCCACTTGCACATTCTCTGACTTTTCATGGTCTTCGGGCTCAGTAATCTTACTCTCACGGCAGTGCCTGTGGCGCTGTGGCTTAGTTGGTTAAACTGCCTGTCTAGTAAACAGGAGATCCTGAGTTCGAATCTCAGCAGTGCCTTCTATTGGACAAGTTGGACCATCCGAACAAGAGGATGACGTCAGACGCGTCCTCTTGCTTCTTGAAAGCTGCGTCATACCACGGGGGAAAATGTGCGCAAAACAGTCTCACAGCCTTGCGTGCCGCTGTTTGCCGCCAGGCTCTCTTATCTCGGCGCCGACATACTTTGACAACACACGGGCGTTCTGACACACCGACTCAAAACTCAGTGTATGAGGTAGCCTTGCTTGCTTGTGAATCTGACACTTGGACATGCCAACACCTTTCTCCGGGCTCAGCATTCTTGCTCTCCGGGAAGTGCCTGTGGCGCTGTGGCTTAGTTGGTTAAAGCGCCTGTCTAGTAAACAGGAGATCCTGAGTTCAAATCTCAGCAGTGCCTTCTATTGGACAAGTTGGACCATCTGAAAAAGAGGGTGACGTCAAAAGTAGCCTCTTGCTTCGTACCACGTGTATGAGGTGGCATAGCTTTTAAATCTGCCACTTGCACATTCTATGTCTTTTCATGGTCTTCGGGCTCAGTAATCTTACTCTCACGGCAGTGCCTGTGGCCCTGTGGCGCTGTGGCTTAGTTGGTTAAAGCGCCTGTCTAGTAAACAGGAGATCCTGAGTTCGACTCTCAGCAGTGCCTTCTATTGGACAAGTTGGACCATCCGAACAAGAGGATGACGTCAGACGCGTCCTCTTGCTTCTTGAAAGCTGCGTCATACCACGGGGGAAAATGTGCGCAAAACAGTCTCACAGCCTTGCGTGCCGCTGTTGGCCGCCAGGCTCTCTTATCTCGGCGCCGACATACTTTGACAACACACGGGCGTTCTGACACACCGACTCAAAACTCAGTGTATGAGGTAGCCTTGCTTGCTTGTGAATCTGACACTTGGACATGCCAACACCTTTCTCCGGGCTCAGCATTCTTACTCTCCGGGAAGTGCCTGTGGCGCTGTGGCTTAGTTGGTTAAAGCGCCTGTCTAGTAAACAGGACATCCTGAGTTCGAATCTCAACAGTGCCTTCTATTGGACAAGTTGGACCATCTGAAAAAGAGGGTGACGTCAAGCCTCTTGCTTCGTACCACGTGTATGAGGTGGCATAGCTTTTAAATCTGCCACTTGCACATTCTCTGACTTTTCATGGTCTTCGGGCTCAGTAATCTTACTCTCACGGCAGTGCCTGTGGCGCTGTGGCTTAGTTGGTTAAACTGCCTGTCTAGTAAACAGGAGATCCTGAGTTCGAATCTCAGCAGTGCCTTCTATTGGACAAGTTGGACCATCCGAACAAGAGGATGACGTCAGACGCGTCCTCTTGCTTCTTGAAAGCTGCGTCATACCACGGGGGAAAATGTGCGCAAAACAGTCTCACAGCCTTGCGTGCCGCTGTTTGCCGCCAGGCTCTCTTATCTCGGCGCCGACATACTTTGACAACACACGGGCGTTCTGACACACCGACTCAAAACTCAGTGTATGAGGTAGCCTTGCTTGCTTGTGAATCTGACACTTGGACATGCCAACACCTTTCTCCGGGCTCAGCATTCTTACTCTCCGGGAAGTGCCTGTGCCGCTGTGGCTTAGTTGGTTAAAGTGCCTGTCTAGTAAACAGGAGATCCTGAGTTCGAATCTCAGCAGTGCCTTCTATTGGACAAGTTGGACCATCTGAAAAAGAGGGTGACGTCAAGCCTCTTGCTTCGTACCACGTGTATGAGGTGGCATAGCTTTTAAATCTGCCACTTGCACAGTCTATGACTTTTCATGGTCTTCGGGCTCAGTAATCTTACTCTCCGGGAAGTGCCTGTGGCGCTGTGGCTTAGTTGGTTAAAGCGCCTGTCTAGTAAACAGGAGATCCTGAGTTCGAATCTCAGCAGTGCCTTCTATTGGACAAGTTGGACCATCTGAAAAAGAGGGTGACGTCAAAAGTAGCCTCTTGATTCGTACCACGTGTATGAGGTGGCATAGCTTTTAAATCTGCCACTTGCACATTCTATGACTTTTCATGGTCTTCGGGCTCAGTAATCTTACTCTCGCGGCAGTGCCTGTGGCCCTGTGGCGCTGTGGCTTAGTTGGTTAAAGCGCCTGTCTAGTAAACAGGAGACCCTGAGTTCGAATCTCAGCAGTGCCTTCTATTGGACAAGTTGGACCATCCGAACAAGAGGATGACGTCAGACGCGTCCTCTTGCTTCTTGAAAGCTGCGTCATACCACGGGGGAAAATGTGCGCAAAACAGTCTCACAGCCTTGCGTGCCGCTGTTTGCCGCCAGGCTCTCTTATCTCGGCGCCGACATACTTTGACAACACACGGGCGTTCTGACACACCGACTCAAAACTCAGTGTATGAGGTAGCCTTGCTTGCTTGTGAATCTGACACTTGGACATGCCAACACCTTTCTCCGGGCTCAGCATTCTTGCTCTCCGGGAAGTGCCTGTGGCGCTGTGGCTTAGTTGGTTAAAGCGCCTGTCTAGTAAACAGGAGATCCTGAGTTCAAATCTCAGCAGTGCCTTCTATTGGACAAGTTGGACCATCTGAAAAAGAGGGTGACGTCAAAAGTAGCCTCTTGCTTCGTACCACGTGTATGAGGTGGCATAGCTTTTAAATCTGCCACTTGCACATTCTATGTCTTTTCATGGTCTTCGGGCTCAGTAATCTTACTCTCACGGCAGTGCCTGTGGCCCTGTGGCGCTGTGGCTTAGTTGGTTAAAGCGCCTGTCTAGTAAACAGGAGATCCTGAGTTCGACTCTCAGCAGTGCCTTCTATTGGACAAGTTGGACCATCCGAACAAGAGGATGACGTCAGACGCGTCCTCTTGCTTCTTGAAAGCTGCGTCATACCACGGGGGAAAATGTGCGCAAAACAGTCTCACAGCCTTGCGTGCCGCTGTTGGCCGCCAGGCTCTCTTATCTCGGCGCCGACATACTTTGACAACACACGGGCGTTCTGACACACCGACTCAAAACTCAGTGTATGAGGTAGCCTTGCTTGCTTGTGAATCTGACACTTGGACATGCCAACACCTTTCTCCGGGCTCAGGATTCTTACTCTCCGGGAAGTGCCTGTGGCGCTGTGGCTTAGTTGGTTAAAGCGCCTGTCTAGTAAACAGGAGATCCTGAGTTCGAATCTCAGCAGTGCCTTCTATTGGACAAGTTGGACCGTCTGAAAAAGAGGGTGACGTCAAAAGTAGCCTCTTGCTTCGTACCACGTGTATGAGGTGGCATAGCTTTTAAATCTGCCACTTGCACATTCTATGACTTTTCATGGTCTTCGGGCTCAGTAATCTTACTCTCACGGCAGTGCCTGTGGCGCTGTGGCTTAGTTGGTTAAAGCGCCTGTCTAGTAAACAGGAGATCCTGAGTTCAAATCTCAGCAGTGCCTTCTATTGGACAAGTTGGACCATCCGAACAAGAGGATGACGTCAGACGCGTCCTCTTGCTTTTTGAAAGCTGCGTCATACCACGGGGGAAGATGTGCGCAAAACAGTCTCACAGCCTTGCGTGCCGCTGTTGGCCGCCAGGCTCTCTTATCTCGGCGCCGACATACTTTGACAACACACGGGCGTTCTGACACACCGACTCAAAACTCAGTGTATGAGGTAGCCTTGCTTGCTTGTGAATCTGACACTTGGACATGCCAACACCTTTCTCCGGGCTCAGCATTCTTACTCTCCGGGAAGTGCCTGTGGCGCTGTGGCTTAGTTGGTTAAAGCGCCTGTCAAGTAAACAGGAGATCCTGAGTTCGAATCTCAGCAGTGCCTTCTATTGGACAAGTTGGACCATCTGAAAAAGAGGGTGACGTCAAGCCTCTTGCTTCGTACCACGTGTATGAGGTGGCATAGCTTTTAAATCTGCCACTTGCACATTCTATGACTTTTCATGGTCTTCGGGCTCAGTAATCTTACTCTCCGGGAAGTGCCTGTGGCGCTGTGGCTTAGTTGGTTAAAGCGCCTGTCTAGTAAACAGGAGATCCTGAGTTCGAATCTCAGCAGTGCCTTCTATTGGACAAGTTGGACCATCTGAAAAAGAGGGTGACGTCAAAAGTAGCCTCTTGATTCGTACCACGTGTATGAGGTGGCATAGCTTTTAAATCTGCCACTTGCACATTCTATGACTTTTCATGGTCTTCGGGCTCAGTAATCTTACTCTCGCGGCAGTGCCTGTGGCCCTGTGGCGCTGTGGCTTAGTTGGTTAAAGCGCCTGTCTAGTAAACAGGAGATCCTGAGTTCGAATCTCAGCAGTGCCTTCTATTGGACAAGTTGGACCATCCGAACAAGAGGATGACGTCAGACGCGTCCTCTTGCTTCTTGAAAGCTGCGTCATACCACGGGGGAAAATGTGCGCAAAACAGTCTCACAGCCTTGCGTGCCGCTGTTTGCCGCCAGGCTCTCTTATCTCGGCGCCGACATACTTTGACAACACACGGGCGTTCTGACACACCGACTCAAAACTCAGTGTATGAGGTAGCCTTGCTTGCTTGTGAATCTGACACTTGGACATGCCAACACCTTTCTCCGGGCTCAGCATTCTTGCTCTCCGGGAAGTGCCTGTGGCGCTGTGGCTTAGTTGGTTAAAGCGCCTGTCTAGTAAACAGGAGATCCTGAGTTCAAATCTCAGCAGTGCCTTCTATTGGACAAGTTGGACCATCTGAAAAAGAGGGTGACGTCAAAAGTAGCCTCTTGCTTCGTACCACGTGTATGAGGTGGCATAGCTTTTAAATCTGCCACTTGCACATTCTATGTCTTTTCATGGTCTTCGGGCTCAGTAATCTTACTCTCACGGCAGTGCCTGTGGCCCTGTGGCGCTGTGGCTTAGTTGGTTAAAGCGCCTGTCTAGTAAACAGGAGATCCTGAGTTCGACTCTCAGCAGTGCCTTCTATTGGACAAGTTGGACCATCCGAACAAGAGGATGACGTCAGACGCGTCCTCTTGCTTCTTGAAAGCTGCGTCATACCACGGGGGAAAATGTGCGCAAAACAGTCTCACAGCCTTGCGTGCCGCTGTTGGCCGCCAGGCTCTCTTATCTCGGCGCCGACATACTTTGACAACACACGGGCGTTCTGACACACCGACTCAAAACTCAGTGTATGAGGTAGCCTTGCTTGCTTGTGAATCTGACACTTGGACATGCCAACACCTTTCTCCGGGCTCAGCATTCTTACTCTCCGGGAAGTGCCTGTGGCGCTGTGGCTTAGTTGGTTAAAGCGCCTGTCTAGTAAACAGGACATCCTGAGTTCGAATCTCAACAGTGCCTTCTATTGGACAAGTTGGACCATCTGAAAAAGAGGGTGACGTCAAGCCTCTTGCTTCGTACCACGTGTATGAGGTGGCATAGCTTTTAAATCTGCCACTTGCACATTCTCTGACTTTTCATGGTCTTCGGGCTCAGTAATCTTACTCTCACGGCAGTGCCTGTGGCGCTGTGGCTTAGTTGGTTAAACTGCCTGTCTAGTAAACAGGAGATCCTGAGTTCGAATCTCAGCAGTGCCTTCTATTGGACAAGTTGGACCATCCGAACAAGAGGATGACGTCAGACGCGTCCTCTTGCTTCTTGAAAGCTGCGTCATACCACGGGGGAAAATGTGCGCAAAACAGTCTCACAGCCTTGCGTGCCGCTGTTTGCCGCCAGGCTCTCTTATCTCGGCGCCGACATACTTTGACAACACACGGGCGTTCTGACACACCGACTCAAAACTCAGTGTATGAGGTAGCCTTGCTTGCTTGTGAATCTGACACTTGGACATGCCAACACCTTTCTCCGGGCTCAGCATTCTTGCTCTCCGGGAAGTGCCTGTGGCGCTGTGGCTTAGTTGGTTAAAGCGCCTGTCTAGTAAACAGGAGATCCTGAGTTCAAATCTCAGCAGTGCCTTCTATTGGACAAGTTGGACCATCTGAAAAAGAGGGTGACGTCAAAAGTAGCCTCTTGCTTCGTACCACGTGTATGAGGTGGCATAGCTTTTAAATCTGCCACTTGCACATTCTATGTCTTTTCATGGTCTTCGGGCTCAGTAATCTTACTCTCACGGCAGTGCCTGTGGCCCTGTGGCGCTGTGGCTTAGTTGGTTAAAGCGCCTGTCTAGTAAACAGGAGATCCTGAGTTCGACTCTCAGCAGTGCCTTCTATTGGACAAGTTGGACCATCCGAACAAGAGGATGACGTCAGACGCGTCCTCTTGCTTCTTGAAAGCTGCGTCATACCACGGGGGAAAATGTGCGCAAAACAGTCTCACAGCCTTGCGTGCCGCTGTTGGCCGCCAGGCTCTCTTATCTCGGCGCCGACATACTTTGACAACACACGGGCGTTCTGACACACCGACTCAAAACTCAGTGTATGAGGTAGCCTTGCTTGCTTGTGAATCTGACACTTGGACATGCCAACACCTTTCTCCGGGCTCAGCATTCTTACTCTCCGGGAAGTGCCTGTGGCGCTGTGGCTTAGTTGGTTAAAGCGCCTGTCTAGTAAACAGGACATCCTGAGTTCGAATCTCAACAGTGCCTTCTATTGGACAAGTTGGACCATCTGAAAAAGAGGGTGACGTCAAGCCTCTTGCTTCGTACCACGTGTATGAGGTGGCATAGCTTTTAAATCTGCCACTTGCACATTCTCTGACTTTTCATGGTCTTCGGGCTCAGTAATCTTACTCTCACGGCAGTGCCTGTGGCGCTGTGGCTTAGTTGGTTAAACTGCCTGTCTAGTAAACAGGAGATCCTGAGTTCGAATCTCAGCAGTGCCTTCTATTGGACAAGTTGGACCATCCGAACAAGAGGATGACGTCAGACGCGTCCTCTTGCTTCTTGAAAGCTGCGTCATACCACGGGGGAAAATGTGCGCAAAACAGTCTCACAGCCTTGCGTGCCGCTGTTTGCCGCCAGGCTCTCTTATCTCGGCGCCGACATACTTTGACAACACACGGGCGTTCTGACACACCGACTCAAAACTCAGTGTATGAGGTAGCCTTGCTTGCTTGTGAATCTGACACTTGGACATGCCAACACCTTTCTCCGGGCTCAGCATTCTTACTCTCCGGGAAGTGCCTGTGCCGCTGTGGCTTAGTTGGTTAAAGTGCCTGTCTAGTAAACAGGAGATCCTGAGTTCGAATCTCAGCAGTGCCTTCTATTGGACAAGTTGGACCATCTGAAAAAGAGGGTGACGTCAAGCCTCTTGCTTCGTACCACGTGTATGAGGTGGCATAGCTTTTAAATCTGCCACTTGCACAGTCTATGACTTTTCATGGTCTTCGGGCTCAGTAATCTTACTCTCCGGGAAGTGCCTGTGGCGCTGTGGCTTAGTTGGTTAAAGCGCCTGTCTAGTAAACAGGAGATCCTGAGTTCGAATCTCAGCAGTGCCTTCTATTGGACAAGTTGGACCATCTGAAAAAGAGGGTGACGTCAAAAGTAGCCTCTTGATTCGTACCACGTGTATGAGGTGGCATAGCTTTTAAATCTGCCACTTGCACATTCTATGACTTTTCATGGTCTTCGGGCTCAGTAATCTTACTCTCGCGGCAGTGCCTGTGGCCCTGTGGCGCTGTGGCTTAGTTGGTTAAAGCGCCTGTCTAGTAAACAGGAGATCCTGAGTTCGAATCTCAGCAGTGCCTTCTATTGGACAAGTTGGACCATCCGAACAAGAGGATGACGTCAGACGCGTCCTCTTGCTTCTTGAAAGCTGCGTCATACCACGGGGGAAAATGTGCGCAAAACAGTCTCACAGCCTTGCGTGCCGCTGTTTGCCGCCAGGCTCTCTTATCTCGGCGCCGACATACTTTGACAACACACGGGCGTTCTGACACACCGACTCAAAACTCAGTGTATGAGGTAGCCTTGCTTGCTTGTGAATCTGACACTTGGACATGCCAACACCTTTCTCCGGGCTCAGCATTCTTGCTCTCCGGGAAGTGCCTGTGGCGCTGTGGCTTAGTTGGTTAAAGCGCCTGTCTAGTAAACAGGAGATCCTGAGTTCAAATCTCAGCAGTGCCTTCTATTGGACAAGTTGGACCATCTGAAAAAGAGGGTGACGTCAAAAGTAGCCTCTTGCTTCGTACCACGTGTATGAGGTGGCATAGCTTTTAAATCTGCCACTTGCACATTCTATGTCTTTTCATGGTCTTCGGGCTCAGTAATCTTACTCTCACGGCAGTGCCTGTGGCCCTGTGGCGCTGTGGCTTAGTTGGTTAAAGCGCCTGTCTAGTAAACAGGAGATCCTGAGTTCGACTCTCAGCAGTGCCTTCTATTGGACAAGTTGGACCATCCGAACAAGAGGATGACGTCAGACGCGTCCTCTTGCTTCTTGAAAGCTGCGTCATACCACGGGGGAAAATGTGCGCAAAACAGTCTCACAGCCTTGCGTGCCGCTGTTGGCCGCCAGGCTCTCTTATCTCGGCGCCGACATACTTTGACAACACACGGGCGTTCTGACACACCGACTCAAAACTCAGTGTATGAGGTAGCCTTGCTTGCTTGTGAATCTGACACTTGGACATGCCAACACCTTTCTCCGGGCTCAGGATTCTTACTCTCCGGGAAGTGCCTGTGGCGCTGTGGCTTAGTTGGTTAAAGCGCCTGTCTAGTAAACAGGAGATCCTGAGTTCGAATCTCAGCAGTGCCTTCTATTGGACAAGTTGGACCGTCTGAAAAAGAGGGTGACGTCAAAAGTAGCCTCTTGCTTCGTACCACGTGTATGAGGTGGCATAGCTTTTAAATCTGCCACTTGCACATTCTATGACTTTTCATGGTCTTCGGGCTCAGTAATCTTACTCTCACGGCAGTGCCTGTGGCGCTGTGGCTTAGTTGGTTAAAGCGCCTGTCTAGTAAACAGGAGATCCTGAGTTCAAATCTCAGCAGTGCCTTCTATTGGACAAGTTGGACCATCCGAACAAGAGGATGACGTCAGACGCGTCCTCTTGCTTTTTGAAAGCTGCGTCATACCACGGGGGAAGATGTGCGCAAAACAGTCTCACAGCCTTGCGTGCCGCTGTTGGCCGCCAGGCTCTCTTATCTCGGCGCCGACATACTTTGACAACACACGGGCGTTCTGACACACCGACTCAAAACTCAGTGTATGAGGTAGCCTTGCTTGCTTGTGAATCTGACACTTGGACATGCCAACACCTTTCTCCGGGCTCAGCATTCTTACTCTCCGGGAAGTGCCTGTGGCGCTGTGGCTTAGTTGGTTAAAGCGCCTGTCAAGTAAACAGGAGATCCTGAGTTCGAATCTCAGCAGTGCCTTCTATTGGACAAGTTGGACCATCTGAAAAAGAGGGTGACGTCAAGCCTCTTGCTTCGTACCACGTGTATGAGGTGGCATAGCTTTTAAATCTGCCACTTGCACATTCTATGACTTTTCATGGTCTTCGGGCTCAGTAATCTTACTCTCCGGGAAGTGCCTGTGGCGCTGTGGCTTAGTTGGTTAAAGCGCCTGTCTAGTAAACAGGAGATCCTGAGTTCGAATCTCAGCAGTGCCTTCTATTGGACAAGTTGGACCATCTGAAAAAGAGGGTGACGTCAAAAGTAGCCTCTTGATTCGTACCACGTGTATGAGGTGGCATAGCTTTTAAATCTGCCACTTGCACATTCTATGACTTTTCATGGTCTTCGGGCTCAGTAATCTTACTCTCACGGCAGTGCCTGTGGCCCTGTGGCGCTGTGGCTTAGTTGGTTAAAGCGCCTGTCTAGTAAACAGGAGATCCTGAGTTCGAATCTCAGCAGTGCCTTCTATTGGACAAGTTGGACCATCGGAAAAAGAGGGTGACGTCAAAAGTAGCCTCTTGATTCGTACCACGTGTATGAGGTGGCATAGCTTTTAAATCTGCCACTTGCACATTCTATGACTTTTCATGGTCTTCAGGCTCAGTAATCTTACTCTCACGGCAGTACCTGTGGCGCTGTGGCTTAGTTGGTTAAAGCGCCTGTCTAGTAAACAGGAGATCCTGAGTTCGAATCTCAGCAGTGCCTTCTATTGGACAAGTTGGACCATCCGAACAAGAGGATGACGTCAGACGCGTCCTCTTGCTTCTTGAAAGCTGCGTCATACCACGGGGGAAAATGTGCGCAAAACATTCTCACAGCCTTGCGTGCCGCTGTTGGCCGCCAGGCTCTCTTATCTCGGCGCCGACATACTTTGACAACACACGGGCGTTCTGACACACCGACTCAAAACTCAGTGTATGAGGTAGCCTTGCTTGCTTGTGAATCTGACACTTGGACATGCTAACACCTTTCTCCGGGCTCAGCATTCTTACTCTCCGGGAAGTGCCTGTGGCGCTGTGGCTTAGTTGGTTAAAGCGCCTGTCTAGTAAACAGGAGATCCTGAGTTCGAATCTCAGCAGTGCCTTCTATTGGACAAGTTGGACCATCTGAAAAACAGGGTGACGTCAAAAGTAGCCTCTTGATTCGTACCACCTGTATGAGGTGGCATAGCTTTTAAATCTGCCACTTGCACATTCTATGACTTTTCATGGTCTTCGGGCTCAGTAATCTTACTCTCACGGCAGTGCCTGTGGCGCTGTGGCTTAGTTGGTTAAAGCGCCTGTCTAGTAAACAGGAGATCCTGAGTTCGAATCTCAGCAGTGCCTTCTATTGGACAAGTTGGACCATCTGAAAAACAGGGTGACGTCAAAAGTAGCCTCTTGATTCGTACCACCTGTATGAGGTGGCATAGCTTTTAAATCTTCCACTTGCACATTCTATGACTTTTCATGGTCTTCGGGCTCTGTAATCTTACTCTCACGGCAGTGCCTGTGGCCCTGTGGCGCTGTGGCTTAGTTGGTTAAAGCGCCTGTCTAGTAAACAGGAGATCCTGAGTTCGAATCTCTGCAGTGCCTTCTATTGGACAAGTTGGACCATCCGAACAAGAGGATGACGTCAGACGCGTCCTCTTGCTTCTTGAAAGCTGCGTCATACCACGGGGGAAAATGTGCGCAAAACAGTCTCACAGCCTTGCGTGCCGCTGTTGGCCGCCAGGCTCTCTTATCTCGGCGCCGACATACTTTGACAACACACGGGCGTTCTGACACACCGACTCAAAACTCAGTGTATGAGGTAGCCTTGCTTGCTTGTGAATCTGACACTTGGACATGCCAACACCTTTCTCCGGGGTCAGCATTCTTACTCTCCGGGAAGTGCCTGTGGCGCTGTGGCTTAGTTGGTTAAAGCGCCTGTCTAGTAAACAGGAGATCCTGAGTTCGAATCTCAGCAGTGCCTTCTATTGGACAAGTTGGACCGTCTGAAAAAGAGGGTGACGTCAAAAGTAGCCTCTTGCTTCGTACCACGTGTATGAGGTGGCATAGCTTTTAAATCTGCCACTTGCACATTCTATGACTTTTCATGGTCTTCGGGCTCAGTAATCTTACTCTCACGGCAGTGCCTGTGGCGCTGTGGCTTAGTTGGTTAAAGCGCCTGTCTAGTAAACAGGAGATCCTGAGTTCGAATCTCAGCAGTGCCTTCTATTGGACAAGTTGGACCATCCGAACAAGAGGATGACGTCAGACGCGTCCTCTTGCTTTTTGAAAGCTGCGTCATACCACGGGGGAAGATGTGCGCAAAACAGTCTCACAGCCTTGCGTGCCGCTGTTGGCCGCCAGGCTCTCTTATCTCGGCGCCGACATACTTTGACAACACACGGGCGTTCTGACACACCGACTCAAAACTCAGTGTATGAGGTAGCCTTGCTTGCTTGTGAATCTGACACTTGGACATGCCAACACCTTTCTCCGGGCTCAGCATTCTTACTCTCCGGGAAGTGCCTGTGGCGCTGTGACTTAGTTGGTTAAAGCGCCTGTCAAGTAAACAGGAGATCCTGAGTTCGAATCTCAGCAGTGCCTTCTATTGGACAAGTTGGACCATCTGAAAAAGAGGGTGACGTCAAGCCTCTTGCTTCGTACCACGTGTATGAGGTGGCATAGCTTTTAAATCTGCCACTTGCACATTCTATGACTTTTCATGGTCTTCGGGCTCAGTAATCTTACTCTCCGGGAAGTGCCTGTGGCGCTGTGGCTTAGTTGGTTAAAGCGCCTGTCTAGTAAACAGGAGATCCTGAGTTCGAATCTCAGCAGTGCCTTCTATTGGACAAGTTGGACCATCTGAAAAAGAGGGTGACGTCAAAAGTAGCCTCTTGATTCGTACCACGTGTATGAGGTGGCATAGCTTTTAAATCTGCCACTTGCACATTCTATGACTTTTCATGGTCTTCGGGCTCAGTAATCTTACTCTCACGGCAGTGCCTGTGGCCCTGTGGCGCTGTGGCTTAGTTGGTTAAAGCGCCTGTCTAGTAAACAGGAGATCCTGAGTTCGAATCTCAGCAGTGCCTTCTATTGGACAAGTTGGACCATCTGAAAAAGAGGGTGACGTCAAAAGTAGCCTCTTGATTCGTACCACGTGTATGAGGTGGCATAGCTTTTAAATCTGCCACTTGCACATTCTATGACTTTTCATGGTCTTCGGGCTCAGTAATCTTACTCTCACGGCAGTGCCTGTGGCCCTGTGGCGCTGTGGCTTAGTTGGTTAAAGCGCCTGTCTAGTAAACAGGAGATCCTGAGTTCGAATCTCAGCAGTGCCTTCTATTGGACAAGTTGGACCATCGGAAAAAGAGGGTGACGTCAAAAGTAGCCTCTTGATTCGTACCACGTGTATGAGGTGGCATAGCTTTTAAATCTGCCACTTGCACATTCTATGACTTTTCATGGTCTTCAGGCTCAGTAATCTTACTCTCACGGCAGTACCTGTGGCGCTGTGGCTTAGTTGGTTAAAGCGCCTGTCTAGTAAACAGGAGATCCTGAGTTCGAATCTCAGCAGTGCCTTCTATTGGACAAGTTGGACCATCCGAACAAGAGGATGACGTCAGACGCGTCCTCTTGCTTCTTGAAAGCTGCGTCATACCACGGGGGAAAATGTGCGCAAAACATTCTCACAGCCTTGCGTGCCGCTGTTGGCCGCCAGGCTCTCTTATCTCGGCGCCGACATACTTTGACAACACACGGGCGTTCTGACACACCGACTCAAAACTCAGTGTATGAGGTAGCCTTGCTTGCTTGTGAATCTGACACTTGGACATGCTAACACCTTTCTCCGGGCTCAGCATTCTTACTCTCCGGGAAGTGCCTGTGGCGCTGTGGCTTAGTTGGTTAAAGCGCCTGTCTAGTAAACAGGAGATCCTGAGTTCGAATCTCAGCAGTGCCTTCTATTGGACAAGTTGGACCATCTGAAAAACAGGGTGACGTCAAAAGTAGCCTCTTGATTCGTACCACCTGTATGAGGTGGCATAGCTTTTAAATCTGCCACTTGCACATTCTATGACTTTTCATGGTCTTCGGGCTCAGTAATCTTACTCTCACGGCAGTGCCTGTGGCGCTGTGGCTTAGTTGGTTAAAGCGCCTGTCTAGTAAACAGGAGATCCTGAGTTCGAATCTCAGCAGTGCCTTCTATTGGACAAGTTGGACCATCTGAAAAACAGGGTGACGTCAAAAGTAGCCTCTTGATTCGTACCACCTGTATGAGGTGGCATAGCTTTTAAATCTTCCACTTGCACATTCTATGACTTTTCATGGTCTTCGGGCTCTGTAATCTTACTCTCACGGCAGTGCCTGTGGCCCTGTGGCGCTGTGGCTTAGTTGGTTAAAGCGCCTGTCTAGTAAACAGGAGATCCTGAGTTCGAATCTCTGCAGTGCCTTCTATTGGACAAGTTGGACCATCCGAACAAGAGGATGACGTCAGACGCGTCCTCTTGCTTCTTGAAAGCTGCGTCATACCACGGGGGAAAATGTGCGCAAAACAGTCTCACAGCCTTGCGTGCCGCTGTTGGCCGCCAGGCTCTCTTATCTCGGCGCCGACATACTTTGACAACACACGGGCGTTCTGACACACCGACTCAAAACTCAGTGTATGAGGTAGCCTTGCTTGCTTGTGAATCTGACACTTGGACATGCCAACACCTTTCTCCGGGGTCAGCATTCTTACTCTCCGGGAAGTGCCTGTGGCGCTGTGGCTTAGTTGGTTAAAGCGCCTGTCTAGTAAACAGGAGATCCTGAGTTCGAATCTCAGCAGTGCCTTCTATTGGACAAGTTGGACCGTCTGAAAAAGAGGGTGACGTCAAAAGTAGCCTCTTGCTTCGTACCACGTGTATGAGGTGGCATAGCTTTTAAATCTGCCACTTGCACATTCTATGACTTTTCATGGTCTTCGGGCTCAGTAATCTTACTCTCACGGCAGTGCCTGTGGCGCTGTGGCTTAGTTGGTTAAAGCGCCTGTCTAGTAAACAGGAGATCCTGAGTTCGAATCTCAGCAGTGCCTTCTATTGGACAAGTTGGACCATCCGAACAAGAGGATGACGTCAGACGCGTCCTCTTGCTTTTTGAAAGCTGCGTCATACCACGGGGGAAGATGTGCGCAAAACAGTCTCACAGCCTTGCGTGCCGCTGTTGGCCGCCAGGCTCTCTTATCTCGGCGCCGACATACTTTGACAACACACGGGCGTTCTGACACACCGACTCAAAACTCAGTGTATGAGGTAGCCTTGCTTGCTTGTGAATCTGACACTTGGACATGCCAACACCTTTCTCCGGGCTCAGCATTCTTACTCTCCGGGAAGTGCCTGTGGCGCTGTGACTTAGTTGGTTAAAGCGCCTGTCAAGTAAACAGGAGATCCTGAGTTCGAATCTCAGCAGTGCCTTCTATTGGACAAGTTGGACCATCTGAAAAAGAGGGTGACGTCAAGCCTCTTGCTTCGTACCACGTGTATGAGGTGGCATAGCTTTTAAATCTGCCACTTGCACATTCTATGACTTTTCATGGTCTTCGGGCTCAGTAATCTTACTCTCCGGGAAGTGCCTGTGGCGCTGTGGCTTAGTTGGTTAAAGCGCCTGTCTAGTAAACAGGAGATCCTGAGTTCGAATCTCAGCAGTGCCTTCTATTGGACAAGTTGGACCATCTGAAAAAGAGGGTGACGTCAAAAGTAGCCTCTTGATTCGTACCACGTGTATGAGGTGGCATAGCTTTTAAATCTGCCACTTGCACATTCTATGACTTTTCATGGTCTTCGGGCTCAGTAATCTTACTCTCACGGCAGTGCCTGTGGCCCTGTGGCGCTGTGGCTTAGTTGGTTAAAGCGCCTGTCTAGTAAACAGGAGATCCTGAGTTCGAATCTCAGCAGTGCCTTCTATTGGACAAGTTGGACCATCTGAAAAAGAGGGTGACGTCAAAAGTAGCCTCTTGATTCGTACCACGTGTATGAGGTGGCATAGCTTTTAAATCTGCCACTTGCACATTCTATGACTTTTCATGGTCTTCGGGCTCAGTAATCTTACTCTCACGGCAGTACCTGTGGCGCTGTGGCTTAGTTGGTTAAAGCGCCTGTCTAGTAAACAGGAGATCCTGAGTTCGAATCTCAGCAGTGCCTTCTATTGGACAAGTTGGACCATCCGAACAGGAGGATGACGTCAGACGCGTCCTCTTGCTTCTTGAAAGCTGCGTCATACCACGGGGGAAAATGTGCGCAAAACAGTCTCACAGCCTTGCGTGCCGCTCTTGGCCGCCAGGCTCTCTTATCTCGGCGCCGACATACTTTGACAACACACGGGCGTTCTGACACACCGACTCAAAACTCAGTGTATGAGGTAGCCTTGCTTGCTTGTGAATCTGACACTTGGACATGCTAACACCTTTCTCCGGGCTCAGCATTCTTACTCTCCGGGAAGTGCCTGTGGCGCTGTGGCTTAGTTGGTTAAAGCGCCTGTCTAGTAAACAGGAGATCCTGAGTTCGAATCTCAGCAGTGCCTTCTATTGGACAAGTTGGACCATCTGAAAAACAGGGTGACGTCAAAAGTAGCCTCTTGATTCGTACCACGTGTATGAGGTGGCATAGCTTTTAAATCTTCCACTTGCACATTCTATGACTTTTCATGGTCTTCGGGCTCTGTAATCTTACTCTCACGGCAGTGCCTGTGGCCCTGTGGCGCTGTGGCTTAGTTGGTTAAAGCGCCTGTCTAGTAAACAGGAGATCCTGAGTTCGAATCTCTGCAGTGCCTTCTATTGGACAAGTTGGACCATCCGAACAAGAGGATGACGTCAGACGCGTCCTCTTGCTTCTTGAAAGCTGCGTCATACCACGGGGGAAAATGTGCGCAAAACAGTCTCACAGCCTTGCGTGCCGCTGTTGGCCGCCAGGCTCTCTTATCTCGGCGCCGACATACTTTGACAACACACGGGCGTTCTGACACACCGACTCAAAACTCAGTGTATGAGGTAGCCTTGCTTGCTTGTGAATCTGACACTTGGACATGCCAACACCTTTCTCCGGCCTCAGCATTCTTACACTCCGGGAAGTGCCTGTGGCGCTGTGGCTTAGTTGGTTAAAGCGCCTGTCTAGTAAACAGGAGATCCTGAGTTCGAATCTCAGCAGTGCCTTCTATTGGACAAGTTGGACCATCCGAACAAGAGGATGACGTCAGACGCGTCCTCTTGCTTCTTGAAAGCTGCTTCATACCACGGGGGAAAATGTGCGCAAAACAGTCTCATAGGGTGCCTTCCATGTAACGATTTATATGGCTTCCTTCCTCCCTTGATCCTCGCCCCGGTCATAGCCCCTCCTACTAATGAATTTTGCGAAGGAAACGACGAAGGAATGAGCGGAGGATGGAGGAACGAAGCTTGATGAACTGCGCAAATGAGACGTCCTCGACTGCTTACACACCATTTAGCACGTGCAACGTCAGTGTAATAGGGCGGATCCAAAAGACGCGCCGACATCTGTGTGCATGCAACTGGTCAGCTCTTCTGCTGATAAAAAAGGACATTTACAACATTGTGTTTTGAACTCAACACATAACGCATAATTTAAAATCACTAGGTCCGACATGATGCTTTTTTGTGCAGATACACAAAATGTTTCAATGGCAAATGTTGATAAGGACGTTCAAATAATGAACTTATTGTTCGTTAGGCTACATTTATGTTTCTTCATGAGCCCCTAACATAATCCCACTATAGCTTTTAGCATCAACTTCACACGCCATAAATAACAGACAACATTTCTATATTTCTATATTTTTAAAGGAGTCCTAGAATTCAAAACCACATTCACCTTGTTCCTGTTGAATTTAGGCTGCGAGCAGTGTCCAAAGGACAACACCAAAGACTTTACCGCGTCCCCCGCCTGCTTTCGTATGCAAATTGGGAAATAGAAACAGCCGTGTTGAAATGCTCCAATCTGAACAGAGCTCAGATAACACGTAATAGGCGCCCATCCCCCTTTAGATACACCCCCTCTCATTTGCATACCTTCGATTAATAATTCTTGTTAAACTGCTCTTACGATGCTAGTATCTAGATATGTGGTCTATGGCAGAGACGTTGTAATGCTAGCGTTATTACAGCTAACTTTGGAGAGTTACTATACTAAGAAATGTACTGATAAAACTTACCAATCTAACACATTCATTCTGTTGGGGAATCTGCTGCACTTCATCTTCGTCAGAACCTTCTTCTGACTCGGTTTATACATGTACGGCTGTATTCCTTATTTAAATCCATTGTTGATAGCTTTATCAAAGACTTTGGCTTTATTTACCAGCAGTAAACGTAGTTTCACTTTGCTCTAGCTTCAGACCGGTGGATTGAGCCAATCAACTTTCAGGACATATCGGCCAATAGACCAATCAGCGCGCATCTCATTTGAATATTCATGAACTTGCTGAGTGGGCGGGAAAAACAAACTGTTTCATTGCAAGGCTTATTTATGACCTTGTATTAGGCGATCTAGCAGTGCTCCTGGGGCGTTTTCAGCCCCACAAATTTACATATGACATTATTTAGGCTCAAAGATCAATTTGTAATGGTCAAAAAATGCGTTCTATGACTCCTTTAAACGTTATACAGGATACGTCATCCATGCGTAGCCACAGAACGCCCATCTCCGAAATAACACTTCCGCGTGGGATGGTCTTATGTTTCCTCTCGTATCGGGATTGCCACCTCCCTCCTCTGTCCTCGGTCTTGCCTCCTCTGGTTGCAATTACATGAATGAGATGTCCTCGTGCCCTCGACTGTGAGCGATTTCCGGTGAACGAGGATCGAGGGAGGAAGGAAGCCATATAAATCGTTACATGGAACGCACCCACAGCCTTGCGTGCCGCTGTTGGCCGCCAGGCTCTCTTATCTCGGCGCCGACATACTTTGACAACACACGGGCGTTCTGACACACCGACTCAAAACTCAGTGTTTGAGGTAGCCTTGCTTGCTTGTGAATCTGACACTTGGACATGCTAACACCTTTCTCCGGGCTCAGCATTCTTACTCTCCGGGAAGTGCCTGTGGCGCTGTGGCTTAGTTGGTTAAAGCGCCTGTCTAGTAAACAGGAGATCCTGAGTTCGAATCTCAGCAGTGCCTTCTATTGGACAAGTTGGACCGTCTGAAAAAGAGGGTGACGTCAAAAGTAGCCTCTTGCTTCGTACCACGTGTATGAGGTGGCATAGCTTTTAAATCTGCCACTTGCACATTCTATGACTTTTCATGGTCTTCGGGCTCAGTAATCTTACTCTCACAGCAGTGCCTGTGGCGCTGTGGCTTAGTTGGTTAAAGCGCCTGTCTAGTAAACAGGAGATCCTGAGTTCGAATCTCAGCAGTGCGTTCTATTGGACAAGTTGGACCATCCGAACAAGAGGATGACGTCAGACGCGTCCTCTTGCTTCTTGAAAGCTGCGTCATACCACGGGGGAAAATGTGCGCAAAACAGTCTCACAGCCTTGCGTGCCGCTGTTGGCCGCCAGGCTCTCTTATCTCGGCACCGACATACTTTGACAACACACGGGCGTTCTGACACACCGACTCAAAACTCAGTGTTTGAGGTAGCCTTGCTTGCTTGTGAATCTGACACTTGGACATGCCAACACCTTTCTCCGGGCTCAGCATTCTTACTCTCCGGGAAGTGCCTGTGGCGCTGTGGCTTAGTTGGTTAAAGCGCCTGTCTAGTAAACAGGAGATCCTGAGTTCGAATCTCAGCAGTGCCTTCTATTGGACAAGTTGGACCATCCGAACAAGAGCATGACGTCAGACGCGTCCTCTTCCTTCTTGAAAGCTGCGTCATACCACGGGGGAAAATGTGCGCAAAACAGTCTCACAGCCTTGCGTGCCGCTGTTGGCCACCAGGCTCTCTTATCTCGGCGCCGACATACTTTGACAACACACGGGCGTTCTGACACACCGACTCAAAACTCAGTGTTTGAGGTAGCCTTGCTTGCTTGTGAATCTGACAATTTGACATGCTAACACCTTTCTCCGGGCTCAGCATTCTTACTTTCCGGGAAGTGCCTGTGGCGCTGTGGCTTAGTTGGTTAAAGCGCCTGTCTAGTAAACAGGAGATCCTGAGTTCGAATCTCAGCAGTGCCTTCTATTGGACAAGTTGGACCATCTGAAAAAGAGGGTGATGTCAAAAGTAGCCTCTTGCTTCGTACCACGTGTATGAGGTGGCATAGCTTTTAAATCTGCCACTTGCACATTCTATGACTTTTCATGGTCTTCGGGCTCAGCATTCTTACTCTCCGGGAAGTGCCTGTGGCGCTGTGGCTTAGTTGGTTAAAGCGCCTGTCTAGTAAACAGGAGATCCTGAGTTCGAATCTCAGCAGTGCCTTCTATTGGACAAGTTGGACCATCCGAACAAGAGGATGACGTCAGACGCGTCCTCTTGCTTCTTGAAAGCTGCGTCATACCACGGGGGAAAATGTGCGCAAAACAGTCTCACAGCCTTGCGTGCCGCTGTTGGCCGCCAGGCTCTCTTATCTCGGCGCCGACATACTTTGACAACACACGGGCGTTCTGACACACCGACTCAAAACTCAGTGTATGAGGTAGCCTTGCTTGCTTGTGAATCTGACACTTGGACATGCCAACACCTTTTTCCGGGCTCAGCATTCTTACTCTCCGGGAAGTGCCTGTGGCGCTGTGGCTTAGTTGGTTAAAGCGCCTGTCTTGTAAACAGGAGATCCTGAGTTCGAATCTCAGCAGTGCCTTCTATTGGACAAGTTGGACCATCTGAAAAAGAGGGTGACGTCAAAAGTAGCCTCTTGCTTCGTACCACGTGTATGAGGTGGCATAGCTTTTAAATCTGCCACTTGCACATTCTATGACTTTTCATGGTCTTCGGGCTCAGTAATCTTACTCTCACGGCAGTGCCTGTGGCGCTGTGGCTTAGTTGGTCAAAGCGCCTGTCTAGTAAACAGGAGATCCTGAGTTCGAATCTCAGCAGTGCCTTCTATTGGACAAGTTGGACCATCCGAACAAGAGGATGACGTCAGACTTGTCCTCTTGCTTCTTGAAAGCTGCGTCATACCACGGGGGAAAATGTGCGCAAAACAGTCTCACAGCCTTGCGTGCCGCTGTTGGCCGCCAGGCTCTCTTATCTCGGCGCCGACATACTTTGACAACACACGGGCATTCTGACACACCGACTCAAAACTCAGTGTTTGAGGTAGCCTTGCTTGCTTGTGAATCTGACACTTGGACATGCCAACACCTTTCTCCGGGCTCAGCATTCTTACTCTCCGGGAAGTGCCTGTGGCGCTGTGGCTTAGTTGGTTAAAGCACCTGTCTAGTAAACAGGAGATCCTGATTTCGAATCTCAGCAGTGCCTTCTATTGGACAAGTTGGACCATCTGAAAAAGAGGGGGACGTCAAAAGTAGTCTCTTGCTTTGTACCACGTGTATGAGGTGGCATATCTTTTAAATCTGCCACTTGCACATTCTATGACTTTTCATGGTCTTCGGGCTCAGTAATCTTACTCTCACGGCAGTGCCTGTGGCGCTGTGGCTTAGTTAGTTAAAGCGCCTGTCTAGTAAACAGGAGATCCTGAGTTCGAATCTCAGCAGTGCCTTCTATTGGACAAGTTGGACCATCCGAACAAGAGGATGACGTCAGACGTGTCCTCTTGCTTCTTGAAAGCTGCGTCATACCATAGGGGAAAATGTGCGCAAACCAGTCTCACAGCCTAGCAGAAAGTTGCTGCTACATTTGAAAACGAATGAAAAATTTGAATCTCTTCTCTTCACATGCTTCTATGGGCCGGACATTAATTTCTTAGAATCAGGATAAAATATGCTGACAACTGTGAAACCACCCTTAAACTCTACCTGAGACAAAAGAGTCACAGCATGCTTTTTTATGGATTTGTCAATGGCAGAGGAATTTTCTGTCACCTCTGAAAAGAATCTTAACTTCACGTGGGTCAGTCATATCCATGCATTCCATTAAATTACATGGTCAAGTGTGACAATGCTTTCTCTTTCGAACCTCATGACACTGGTCAAACCACCTTTGTTATCTCTGAGCTGATAAGTGTGTGTGGGGGGGGGGGGGGCAGTGTGTGTGTGTGACTAGTTACTCACTAAGATGGCCTTACTTGCCGCAACTGTTTTGTATTCAATCATTCACTTTACATTTCAGCCCTAGAGTGAGGAAGAAGGATGCAGTACTGTGTTGTGAATAGGCCATGTGTCCACAGATGAGTGGGGGTCGACCAGCTGCTGTGTTGCAGTCATTGTTATCCACTTACATAGTGCGCAAACCTGAGAGAATGCGCCATCTGGTGGACACAGTGTGGTATGTCATATGTCCATGTCTTACAAAGCACATATTCAGTCATGTTACTGATTCTAAATTCATGCGTGTCTCTAAAAGGCATTCAAAGACATCTCAAACTCTGGTGTCCAGGTGGACACTCACTGACACGGGTGGGTAAGGTATGATTATGCTTATGTATGGTTTAGGTTAGGTATGGTTATGGTGATGGTGATGGTGATGCAGCTATATAGGTTAGGTATTGTTGTAG
Source organism: Sardina pilchardus (assembly GCF_963854185.1). Classification (NCBI taxonomy): domain Eukaryota; kingdom Metazoa; phylum Chordata; class Actinopteri; order Clupeiformes; family Clupeidae; genus Sardina; species Sardina pilchardus. The sequence continues at coordinate 26,278,274 of NC_085005.1, forward strand.
TTATGTATGGGTTACGTATGGTTTAATCAATGTTGCTAATTAAGTGTATATTTATTATAATGATTCAAGTAAGGGCTAATGGACGACACGGTTCGTTCGACGCCGTTTGGTTATACAAAGTTAATGCACATTCTAGATGGTAAAACGGCCCGACGCGAAGCGGAAGGACGCTCCCTCTAGAAAAGTGTTTTTTACCTGCTTTGCCATGTTTGATGAATTTTCATATGTTTGTTTTTATGTGTTTGTGAACACAATTTGTTACCATGGACACTTGCAGTTTATTTTCTAGTGTGTTTGACGGTAACCTCCCCAGCCTGCGCATGTGATGCTGACACATCTTCAAATTAGCCCTGTGAGAGAGCTATGAGTGTGTGCGTGTGTGTGTGTGCGTGTGTGTGTGTGTGTGTGTGTGTGCGTGTGTGTGTGTGTGTGAGAGGGAGGGAGAGGAGGGAATCCTCAAAGTATGCGGCATCAGTGGAATGTAGTTGACCAATACAGACAAAGTGATATGGTGGTTATGGTTTCTGACATTACGGTCCACACACTACTTCATATTCATTACAATGTAACTGGTATGAGACACAGCATAAAATGTTGAGAACTCTGATGTGGTAACATAAAAAAGATTATTTATACTTGATCAAAACAAAAACAAGAATAGTTAGGCTCATATCCTTTTAACCGTTGCCATGTTTAATTAAAAGGCTTTATTCTATCCTTTTTGAAGTGTGTGCCTTTTTTAAGTTTTTACAAGAACAGTTTTTTTTTATCAGGGTGCATAGTGTCCTGGACACATGAAATAACTGGCATTTAAAGAAATAAAACAAATAAAAATCTGTTAGCCTCTATGGGAATTTTAACACATACTGTAGGTTAACATAGGGGTTCCAATACTTATGACCCCTGTATTTTAAGAAAACATTTATTTATTTACAATACAGCACTGTATAATATTATACATACTGTATAATATTAGAAGAAACACATGATGAATTTGGTTGCAAAAGGCTGTATCCACCACTTTAATGAATTTTCATAATTTGTTTTCCCAGTAATTTCAGTAGAAATATATATGAAGAGTTGAAGCTTTTATAGCTTCAAAGAGTGAACAGACGTCATATTAAACCCAATGGGTTAAGAATAGGATGTGACTGAAGTTCATATGGGGGTCAAGGCAGGTGACCCAATTATTTTGGCAATATTGTGTGTTTGTGTATATATACTGTATATACACACACACACACACACACACACACACACACACACATATACACATATACCTGTCAAATATAACCACAAAATAACATCTGACTGACCACACAAGTCTATATGCCGGCTAGGCTGTCCATAAGTCACTGTGGCATAGTTTGGACAATGAAGTGATTCAATCTTAAGCCAGTCTGTCACTAATATGGACACTGGGTCGTGTCTGGCCTGGACTCGTTTCTGATTTACTGTTTGGAGGCCATTCCGTTATAAATGAGTGGTTTTCTTAGCAAACCGTTTAAAGAAGTGGCATAGTTGTGAAATATTACTGACTGCCATACAGTGTCTATACTCATTTGGAGTAGGAGTTAGGCCTACAGAACGGACCCAACATTAATCACTCAGCAATCCAATCAGCTGTGATTGACAGGCCTTTTGGTGTAATTACAGTAATTGACCCAAGGGAACAGATACACTATTAGTCATCATTATTGACACCACGCCGAATTCAAGGAGATGAATTAGTAAACCAATCCAAACATTCATCTGGTAGTGTGTCAGCCTTCGTGCAGTCTGTTTTGGATCTTTAGCTTTAAGTAGCAACAAAGTATATTTCTGTTGTTCAAGGTTTTTTTTTTACTAAATACTGTATGTACAGTGTACTTCACATACTATTGTTAAATGTTTGCCCCCTTTGGACAAAAGGCATCAGTGAGAATTTAGCCCAGAGTTTGGACCTTTACTGTAGGTTGACTGCAGGTTGTACGCCTCTGTCTGTCTCTTATACTACGAGCCCATAGCGTAACATATACAGTGGAAACAGTGGCTCTTCAGTAACAACAATATCAATATTGTATCAATAGCTAAACGTTATAAATGTTTTTCTTTGTTGTTTATTTTTTTTGGTGGTGGTGAACATTGAGAGAGGGATTCATGAATTTTGAAGGAAGTGGCCATTGATTCTGAAAGATTGTTGAGCTGGAGTGCTACCTGGAATTTGTGATAGTGCTAGATGGTGCTCTTTGGTCAAAGGCTTACTTAGTATCAAAAAAAATGGAAAGATACCAAGGCACTCATCTAGTAGAAAGTTTAAAAAGCCTTTATTCTACTTGGCAATACATGATAAAAACGCACTCCGATGTGTTTCGGCTGGAAGCCTTCGTCAGGGAGTGAACCAGGGAGTGGCCATTGATTCTGTTTTGTTTGATGGCAATGCAAAATGACACACAGATAAACTCACATATTCTACCAATATGTGAAAATGGTAAGTGTTTTACAAAGGTGAACAACATGGTATTGAGTGTGAAAATGACTAGAAAAAAAAAAACCTCTTAAGATCTTTTTATCATCACACTATGTCATCATATCAGCCTCAGGCATCCCTCTGGCAACAGTGATTCCCCCTGTAGTCTCCTCTGTGTCTTCCTCTTCCCGTACAATGGTGCTGAGAGCTCTATGCTAGAGAGGCCTGCCCAGAGACTTGCACAGCACCCAGAGGTATCTGCGGCCGTAATTGCATTAGAGTCCCGCCGGGGTTGCCAAGTCAGGACATGTTTATGAGTCCACAGCCCTTTGGGTCCCATGACTGCTGCTGGCTGGGAGCAGCCCTGCAGATGAGGCACAGCAGTCCTGGGACAGCAGTGAGAGGAGCCTTCTAATTCTTCCTCATGACCCTCTCTCTCTCTCTCTCTCTCTCTCTCTCTCTCTCTCTCTCTCTCCCTCTCTCCTTTCTCTCTCTCTCTCTCTCTCTCTCTGTGTCTTTCTCACTCACTCACTCACACACACACACACACACACACACACACACACACACACTTACACACTCTAAGCCCCCTTGGCTTCCTCAGTTGGAAGGCTTCCTCTGGGATTATAGATTCCTATTGTAAAATGGATATATCAAGTTAAATGGACACAGACACGTGCAAAAAAATGCATGCCTTCCTCCCCCGATCTCTCTCTCTCTCACACACACACACATACTCACTCACACATACACACACGCAAACTTGGTTATAGAGGAAGAATTTTTAGTAGTCACAAAGCTAAGTAGAGGCACAATAGTGTGGTTTGTGCAGGTAATTTCAATGTTGCCATGGCAACATGCTATCAGGTTCAACATACCTCTCTCTTTCTTACACACACACACACACACACACACACACACACACACACTGCTTGGTATCCCTTGAAATCATCCCGTGCATTCCTCAAAATATAAAACAGACTGATTTCCATGGCAACCCACACGCACACACACAATCCCCACTCTTATGAGGCCCATCATCTCCAGGAGACTCAGAACATCACCCCATCAGCTGGCCACTCCATTGCCGTCATGCCACCCTAGTCAGTCGTGCTAAGCACTCACTTTGCTACTTCCTGCTTACAATTCAGTGGAAGGGGAACTCTTCTGAGATAATACATCCACACCATGACCCTTTACAAAGGCCCTTTCCAAGCCCTGGATCTCTGTCTGTCTCAGGGATAAAATGACTGGTAAAGCAGGAGAGTGAATATAGATTATTATTATATGGCTCTCTAGAATGTTGAGGGAGCTCCCATTCACTTTGAATGGGCCTCTCAACGTTCTACCGGTCCGTTATATCTGCATATTGACCGCTCCGAAGGTATAATGACCGCTGCCAATGGCAACGGGTTCACTCCGCTAGTTGTTGCGGAAGCCACGAAACGATAGCCAAGTCATTGCTAAAGACACATTGAGATAAGTTGATTTTCTCGTTTTGGCAAGTAGCCATATAATAAGCGCGATAATGTATAGAACGCCGGTCATTATCTGAAAATAATTCCCTTCAGTACGAAGCAAAACCCCTCCGCTGCGCGTCGGGGTTCTGTCCGTCCTGTCGGGAATTATTTTCCGATAATGACCGGCGTTCTATACATTATCCCTTACATATTCAAGGTGACATGCTGTGGTGACTTGGAATAAGCCTACATTACAGTACACAACGGGCCTCCCTTGCTCATAGAGCAGTCATTCATTCAAATACTTTTTTTTCTTTTTACGAAATCAAACAATGAGAGTCCACATTGAGGTTTAAGTTAAGAGATTATCAGACATCTGGATTTGGCCTGTGTCTGGGTACTTCAGTCATTCAGCTGATGATCTAACCCAAGAGTCAATTTATTTGGGGTGAATGACCTTACTCAGAGACAAAATGGTGGGATCAAACTCACAAACCTCACTCACACAGATCCCTGACCATACAGAGAGGGTCATGGGTTCAAATACCAACGAAAAGGGTGGTGTAAAATTGTGAAAGTCCCCGAACCCGGGTCGCCGGCGTGCAGTGCAGGTGCCCCAGCCAGTTGCGCCACGGCTGGGGCCAGGACCCAGATATTTGAGGTTTTCACACAGGGTCATCCCACCACCAGACCCCATGTGGCAGGCTCATCCCACCAGACCCTATCACCGCTGTCTTTGGTGTTACAGCTGGGGAGGTTCAGATCTCTACATCCCAAACATGTGCAACTGCATTTGCTTCACTTTTAGATGGTCTAATTTAATTCCAATTTTGCAATGATCAGATAGCCTGGTTAAGGCCAGAGTCAGACCAAATCTCAATTGCTAACAGGTTTCTCTGGGTTCTACCAGAATGTTCTGATGAAGAATCTGTTGTCACCATCATTACCACAGCCAATTCAGCGAAGTTCAAATTGAACTTCAAGATGGTCTATCGTATTATTGCATTTAAAGAATCAAAGGGGGTTAAAAGTAACAAGTACCTTATGCTCATATTTCAAATGTAGTGGAGTCAAAAGTACAATATTTGTCTTTTAAATGTAGTGGAGTAAATGTCACAAGTTTCCAAAAATATTAATACTCAAGTGAAGTACAGATGCTCAAAAATCATACTGCCATGTACATAAATGCACTTAGTTACTGTCCACCTCTGCTAAACTGCTGGTAGTAGTGATGGCAGGTTTCCTTGTGTGTTTGTAAACAAGCTCAGATGTACAGTGAGGAGATGATCATTCAGATTGACACAGCAGAATGTGAGATCATCCACCCCGGGTGTGGCAGTTCCTGAAAACTTTGAGAAGTTTAGAAAGAGAGAGTGAGGGTAGGATAGAGTAAGCGAGGATGAGAGAGAGATAGAGAGAGAGGGAGGGACTCCTCAGAGGAGACAGCTATAAGAGTGAGTGTCTGTGTGTGTGTGAGAGAGTTTGTGTGACCTCCGAGTTTCTTTAACTGTGCCAGTCTGTGTTTGTGTGTGTGCGTGCATGTGTATTCTCTAAGTATCTCTGACAGGTCAACTTTGGACAGCACTGAGACAGCTCCTCAACAGGTAAACATTGTCATTATTATCTGAACTGACCCAGAATTTTAACTTTGAATTTATATTCATTCTGTTGGGCTTTGTGTTCTACAACATTCTGTTTTGTTTCAAAGTAGTCCATTTTGGTGTGGAAAATCCTATTTTATAAATTGTATAAAATAAAGTGATTTTTATTCCTTTGAAGAGACAAATGCATAAATGTTTTCAAACTGTACTGCACTACTGGTTTTAGGTGAAAGAACCATGGTATTGATAGATAGCACATGGTGATTGTTTGGATTGATAGATAACATACACGTTTGTGTGTTTACAATGTACTACTTTCTCCCGTGACAAAAATATGGACAAATGTCCTTTAGTAAAGTCTACTTGATTTAGATCTATATAAAACACTTTTAATTGCCCTCATATGTTCAAGCTATTGTATAAATTATTGTTATGCCTTGTCTGAATGACCTCTGGAAGCATTGAAGGGTTTGAGTTTAGAATAGGTGAGCAGTTGAATAACAGCTGTTGCTGGTTCTGATTGCGTGTGGACCCAATGATAGCAACAACAATAAAAGTATTGGATGTGTGTGATGGAACAGTGCTAACATTACCACCTAATAATCAATTGACCGGGTTCCGTTTGCCAAGTCTGTGTCACTTTAGATAAAAGTGTGGAAGCGGGTGCGCACATCTGAATATTTTAAAAAGTAGGTGTTGGACTCAAAAAAGCAACAGTAAAAAGGACAGAAAAGTCTGCACACTAAAGCTCCACTATTCTTTTTTCTTTTTATTCACCACATGTGACGTTTCGGGACACACTGACTGAGTCTGAGGAAGGGTGGTGAATAAAAAGAAAAAAAGAATATTGGAGCTTTAGTGTGCAGACTTTTTTGTCCTTTTTACTTTCGATAAAAGCATCTGCTAGATACCAGGCAACTATGTCTTTATAACAAGAAACTGTCATTTTGAAAGCATTATTACATACAAGAGTATTTGTTTTAGCTGTGCTTAAACCTTTTTGCAGTAATGCATTTCAGAATTGACTGCTACAGTATGTGGGGACTTGATTTAAGTTCATCCTTTGTCCAAAGTGTTTATGAACTGGCATAAATCAAGTCGAGTATGTCTTCATGCTATAATCCTGAGCAAATCCTCATGGTTTTGAGTTGAGTTTGGTGCCAGTGTGATGTTAGACATATCGCCATGCCAGCAGCCTACTCAAAGAGTGTGATTTGTAGGCTGTGTCTATATCCAAGGGATAAGATATTCAAATGTGAAGAGAGATTCATAAGCTTGCTCCGTGACCAGGAAATGGGATCAGTGAATATGCACACTTCATCACACTGCTTCTGTTTGAGAGGGTGTTTTTAAGCTTCATCTACTGTATGTCTAGAAAGTGGATATATGAGTGAGGAGAGTGTTGTTGCAACTTTCTCTGTGTCCAGGAGATACATTTTTTGGGCTGGGTGGTTAGTACTGATTTAATTCCCATCATCCGCTGTGCCAGGGATGGGAAACAGAACAGTGGTTGTGAGGAAGAGGAGAATGGCCTGTGTGTTCTGCAGGGAAGCAGGACTCTGTTCAGACATGTTGCTTAGGTAGCAGAGTGCTACACATCAATCGCCATAGAAACACACAATCAGAAGACTTTAAAACACCATCCATGAATACAATATACAGTGTTGTGTCATATTTCTGTAACACGTGTAGGTATTTGTGTTATATTTTAGTGAAGTATGTAGGTATTTGCAATGATATGTTTGTGCCACTGTTTAGATTATTTTTACACTTTGTATGGTGTAGAGTGATTTTGAAAGCATCCTTACTTTTACCTAGCCTACTCATTTTTTAATATGTGGCTATAACATGCGCATTTGTTCACAAATAACATAAACAAAGGAAACGTGTCGTTTATGTCAGTATCTCTTTGCCTGTGTCACATTTGTAATCCATTCATTCATTTAACTGACAGTCATGATTACCAGTCATTGGAGAAAATGATGGCTTTAGGGATTATCTCTGAAATATGAGATTTGTTAGTGTATGTGGATTAGTGTGCATTTGTACATCATCCATCTTTGTGTGGTCCAGGGCGGGTGTTCTGTTAGCCCTCTAGTGGACATAGATGGTATGAAAAAATATATATGTGTGTGAAAACTAGTGTCATAATCTCATAATTTATCTCCCTAATGTCCTTCTTTTTCTGTTCTTCCCAGATAAAATGGATGTAAGTACTAAGTCTTTCACTAGTGTATCAGTAGATCAGTAACCTCTCTTACTACAAAGGATAGCCTGTTTTTATCTTGCAGCTCATTTTCACAGTGTAATTAAATGATAACATGTATGATAACATGAACAATTTTATGTATATCTTTCTATCCATACATATGTGTGTGTGTGTGTGTGTATGTGTACTTTACTTTACTACATTACTTCACACCAATCCCTGGCTCCCTTCTCTCTCTTGCTCTCTCTTGATTTGCCCAGCTCGCTGACGCTCTCACCGGTTGTCCCGGCCACCAGGGGAATGGCATGTGGCCTGCTCAGCCCTGCCCTCAGCCGGGGCAGCCGTGCTGGCCGTGCCCCCCCAACCCCAACTACCCCAACTACCCCCCGACCGCCTGGCCTGCCCCCACCCAGCCCGCTCAGCCCACCTGGCCCATGCCACATCCCCAGCAGCAGCCCACCGCACCCACCCAGCCGGCCCAGCCTGCCTGGCCCATGCCACCTCCAGCCCAGCCCAGTCAGCCAACTCAGCCCAGCTGGCCTGCTCCAGCCCCAGCCCCAGCCCCAGCTCCAGCCCCAGCCCCAGCTCCTGCCCCAGCCCCAGCCCCAGCTCCAGTTGCCCCTGCAGGGCAGCAGACTCACCCCACTCAGCCCAGCTGGCCTGCCCCCACCCAGCCTCCGGCTCAGCCACCCCACCCCAGCTGCACCCCCTCCAACCCCTGCCCCCCAGGGTACATCCCCGGCGGGGCATCCACCTCTGGCTGGCCTATTAACCCCGGACAGCCCGGCTGGCCCGGTCAGCCAGCGCCGGTACCGGTGCCAGTGTGGCCTGGACCCACACCAGTTGGTCCAGTGGTAAGAACCGATTCACTCCTCCATGGGTCTGTTTTCTAAACAAGGCTTAAGCCTACAGTTGTCTGAGACTAAAATGTTTTTCACTATTTAGATACTACTAGTACTGTTTAAGAACCAGGACTATTTAAGACTATAACAATCCAGGTGTGGGAAACCAATCTTAAATACTTCACCTTCCTTAAAATGACCCACTGTGTTTTTTATTTAGAGTCTAAGAATATTTCTGGTTGAGGTAAAACATAGATATATATATATTGACTAGATGTCGCCTTGACTACTGCTGTTCAATATATATATATATCTATGGAGGTAAACGTAGATCTGACTGATCTAACTGATATGTTTTAAAACAGATCTTACAGTTTTTTGTACACAAATTTCAGCAGAATTTATGCAGCAGAAGTGCTGAGGTCGTTCACATCCTGGTGTTCAGTGTAGCAGCATTTTACAGATTCATTGTACTTTTCTCTTCTCATGAAAACTAGGGCTCTGGTTCTGGTTCTTGATGTGTCGTTGGACTGCAGTAGACTGGTCTTGTTTTTGTCATCCACTAGGGAGTCCCATACAACCTGAACTTCCCCAGAGGAGTCTATGACAAGCTGATGCTCACCATCACAGGGCAGGTGAAGCCCATGGCCAAGATGTAAGTACAGACCCGGATAGCAGCCGACTCCGGACCGGAACTGGCCCAGGGCTCAGACAGAACTCACCCATACCTGGGCCAGAACTAGGCCAGAGCTAGGTTAGACCTGGGTCCGGGCTGGGCTGGGCAAGGCTAACAGCCAGGCTACACTGAGCATGAAACTGAAGCGTTGAGTTTCACGGAACATGAAAATAGTTATAGCGGACTTTTTCAAATATGTGGGCTGCTATCATGGCTGGTGTATCCAGTTCCACTAATTACAGTAGCTCACTGTTGCAGCACTTGTTCCGTCTACAGAATGCTTCAGTTGTGTTCCTGTTGTAGCTTGCCTGATAGACTAGTCCTGATCCAAATGTGGCCGAGACCTTGGCTGAGCCCAGAACTGGCCCAATCCAGAGCCAGATCTGAGCCAGCCCTGGAACCAGGCCCGCTCCGGTTCTGCTGCTATCCGGGCGACCCGTTTCTCTCTCCGTCCTCTCTCCCCCCCCCCCCCCCCGTGCCTCTCTCCCCGACACCCCGCCCGCCATGGCTCACGTGCAGCCCCTTCCTGTGTTCCCTGGCGCTGCAGGTTCACGGTGAACTTTCTGCGTGGGAACGACATCGCGCTGCACATCAACCCGCGCTTCAACGAGGGGGGCAAGCAGATCCTGGTCAGGAACCACCGGCAGGGGGAGCGCTGGGGGCGGGAGGAGCGCAACATCCAGGGGCCCTTCCCCTTCGCCCCTGGCCAGCCCTTTGAGGTGAGCTGGGGCCGCCGCGGGGCCCGACTCTGCTGCCCGCTGGCACAGCTAGCGCGCTATCTTAGGGGCCTGTGGAGGGGGGCCACGCACCCCAGGGACAAGACTCCAAAGAGGTGGCTCAAGGGGGCGTTCGCCAAAGAGCACTTTTGGGTGGCCGCCTCCCGTAAACTGAAAAGGTGAGCCCCCAGCACGTGCGTGGCTCCCCCCCCCCCCCCCTCCCCCCCACACAGTCACACGATCTGACCGAATTTGACCTAGATTGAAAGAGTGTTAAATTCAGCGAGCACTTCAAATTGGTTTTCTGCTAAGATGATGCAAGTTTTGCATCAGTCAGTCAGAGGCCCCTCTGAGAAGAAACCGGTAAAATCACTTTACATTTGAAAAAAATCGGACTAAATGTTAGGACATTTACATGTATGTTCGGCATAATAGTCCAAATGGCTTTTACTATAATTAGTGAAAATTAGCAAAGGCAGAAAACTCAGAAACTCTTTTGAAATTAAGATTTTGGAAACATAGAGGACTGTGCAAACACTTCAGGCACAAAATGCTGTGAGGGAAGGATGCCTTTATCCATCAGTAATAGCATTATTTTATTTTTATTTTCTTCATATTACATTTTGAAGATATACGCTTTTAAACTGTTTCATTGTTGTACTACATAACATGTTTACTTGAAGTTATTGCAGAACAGCGAAACTGACTGTAATGCAAGAGACAGGAAGTTTGGTAAGGGAGAGTGCAAACCTTGTGTGAAAAGATTAACTCCGTCACCCTGGCTGTTTCAGATGAAAATCCTGGTCACGTATAACGAGTTCAAAGTGGCGGTGAACGGAGCGCAGGTGTTTGAGTTCAAGCACCGCATTCGAGAGCTCAACCAGATCGATCGCCTGAACATCCTACAAGACATCAACCTCACGTCCATCAACCTCAACACCATGCCCTGAGAGCCGACCGAGCTCTCAAACGCAGCATTTTATTTCACTGTTTGCAAGCCTTGCACTGACCAAATCAATGTTAGGATATAGTTCATGTGTGCATTTTGATACTGCATAGTTAAGTAGAACAGTTCAGTAGTAAGACATTTGGATAGAAGTGTTCTTGTGCCGTACCGTATGTCATCTCCATCAGCATTCTAGCATCTATTGTTTTTTGAATGGCAACACTTGTTAGCAGTATCAGTGAGAGCCTTGTTGGTGTTTACTTTATAGAGATAAGCTTGTTGGTTTTTACGGTACACTATAGTTTGAATCATCATACCATACTTATATATGTTCTGTAAAACAGCCTAAGTTTCACAGTTTTGTTTCACATAATTCCAATGCGTAAGTATTGTAATGTAATGTAATATAGTTTCATTACATGTTAATATGTGAAGTTTGGGAAAGGGGGTGGTAGAAATAGCAATCATATAAATGTGGTGTTTATCAGTGTCCAAGCAAACCATAACCATCTAAATAAATGAAATCATTAAGTCATTTGGTGGTGAGACTTGACTTTTATTTAAATCACACCACACTACAGTAGTCATCGGAACTGCAAATGGCACAAAATATAAATGACACCAAAAACAAGTCAATTAAAAGATATTTCATAAGAAACACAAATATTCCAAACATATTAATGCATACACACATCTAGTCATAACTACATCTGTTCATAAAAACCACTTCAGTCACCATTAAAAACTGTGCATTTCCACAGGAGGTCAGAACAACAGAACGTCCACTCAGGGCCTTATTTAGCCATTTTAAAGTCAACATGTGCAAAATAAAAGTGGTGCAACACAGCTTTCATATTTCCAAAGCTCTCCACACAGTCCACACTATTGAGTGTGTACATAGCAGTTTGCTGTACTGTATGTATGAATGTATGTATTTATTTCTGTGTATGCCAGTGTGTCTGTATGTAAGTGTACTTATACTAGCACTGTGTGTATGCATGTGTGTGTGCGTCAGGGATGGAAATTAGCACCAGCCACCAGCCAAATGCTGGTACAATGTGAGAGTGGCTGGTAGATTTCAGACACAAAGTCATATTTTAACATCGAGTGGCTGGTTAATTTGACCAGAAATCTGCTATTGGCTGATACATTTTCACATTTTCAAATTTTAATTTCCACCCCTGGTGTGCGTGTGTGTGTGTGTGTGAGAGAGAGAGAGAGAGAGAGAGAGAGAGAGAGAGAGAGAGAGAGAGAGAGAGATCTGAGGTGCATTCAAATTTGGCAAACAGTGGCGAACGTTCGTGGTGAACATGTTTTCTTTGAACAGTTCAATTTGAGCGATTTGGTGTTAACATTCCATTCTAGCAGTAATTGCATTGTTGCGTTCGTCAAACTCATGTCCAGTTCCACTGTATGTTCGCGGCGCACCACCTCCTCAGACTGTTTGCGATTGCTAGCAAACGTTCGCCAAAAACTCAAGGCTAACGGAATACTGTTTGCGAACGATCGCAAACGTTCGCCTACGTTCACCTAAGCTCGGTGAACTTGAACGCACCTCAGACCTTGCTCTCCAGTCGCTGTTCCACAGATTTGAGCAGCAGCTGAGAGTATTGCTCCAGCAGAGCCAGGGCCACCCCCCCTCCTCCTCCTCCTCCTCCTCCCCCCGCCGGTCCCTCCCCCACCCTGGGCAGTGTTGCGGGGACGCAGTCCACCACGGAGCGCACTCGGCCCAGCGCCTCCCCCAGCACGCGCTCCATCTCCTCCTGCTCAGCACCCCCACGGCAGCCCCCGCCGTTCACCTGCCGGCGGAGACAACACACACACACGCACACACACGCACACACAAACACACAAACGTGCGCGCCGCACACACACACACACACACACACACACACACAGTTGCATTAGTGTATGACTATAGACACACACACACAATCTCCCTGCCAGGGGTGCATGCATGGGTGAAACAGTGTAAGTGAAGTACAGTGCTAATTTCCCAACTAGTAGCCGCGACTTATACATTGATTTCGCTAAATTTCTTCAGCTATGAGGTTAATACACAGGGACAGTTAATATGGTATTAATATTCTTTTGTTTATTCTAACTTGCATAAATCACTGTCTGGCGGCTTATACACAATGTGGCTACAGGAAATGACTGTAGACGTGCATACTGTAGATTGAGGGAAAATAAAGAGGCTGCCTCCTGCTCACCATCTTGTAGAGCTGCATGGTCCTCTCCACCGTCCGCTGGAGCTCACCTGCGGCCTCGCGGCACACCTCCACGCTCACCGCCGCGCCTGGAACACAACAGAACACGACGGAACTCTCTTAGCAACGATACGGCACAGTCTCAAACAGTCGTGAGGCATCAATGGATACTGAGAGCCTCCAGAACTCTCTTAGCAACGATACGGTACAGTCTCAAACAGTCGTGAGGCATCAATGGATACGGAGAGCCTCCAGAACTCTCTTAGCAACGATACGGTACAGTCTCAAACAGTCGTGAGGCATCAATGGATACTGAGAGCCTCCAGAACTCTCTTAGCAACGATACGGTACAGTCTCAAACAGTCGTGAGGCATCAATGGATACTGAGAGCCTCCACAACTCTCTTAGCAACGATACGGTACAGTCTCAAACAGTCGTGACTCCCAGCTGTACCCCCCCCCCTACGGCCAATAGCACTCATTGATACACTTATTGTGTTTTTGGTTTATTGTTGTAAAATTCTTGTTACAATTGCTCTTAAAAGCTTAAAAATGTTTCAACCATGTTGTAAGTGGCTTTGGTTAAAAAGTATCAGCCAAATGCAATGTAATGTAATGTTAGTGGATACGGACGGATGTAATGTAATGTTACGTGTTACAATGTAATGTAATGTTAGTGGATACGGAGGGATGTAATGTAATGTTACGTGTTACAATGTAATGTAATGTTAGTGGATACGGAGGGATGTAATGTAATGTTACGTGTTACAATGTAATGTAATGTTAGTGGATACGGAGGGATGTAATGTAATGTTACGTGTTACAATGTAATGTAATGTTAGTGGATACGGAGGGATGTAATGTAATGTTACATGTTACAATGTAATGTAATGTTAGTGGATATGGAGGGATGTAATGTAATGTTACATGTTACAATGTAATGTAATGTTAGTGGATACGGAGGGATGTAATGTAATGTTACGTGTTACAATGTAATGTAATGTTAGTGGATACGGAGGACCTCCAGCTGCAGCTCAGTCCTTGAATGTGTCCATGCAGTTACATGAGCAGTGTCAGTGGGAGGATATTATATGAGCAAACACATATTAGAAAAGAGGAGGAAAGAGGAGAAAACAGTGGAAGGCAGACAAGAAAACAGAGAGAGAGAGAGAGAGAGAGGGAGAGAGAAAGAGAGAGAGAAAGAGAGGAAAGTTTGAGTTTCCATACCTGTGGAGTGGCTGAGCTCCCTGGAGCCCACAGAGTTGAGAGCAGAGACACAAACAGGCCAGGAGGCAGAGGGGCAGCAGAGAGGAAGAGGAAGAGACGAGTGCTCGTGAGGAAGATGAAGAGGAGGAGCAAGGTGGTGATTATGAGGAAGATGGTGATAAGAGGGAGGAAGATAATAGTCATGAGGAAGATGCTGTTGAGAAGGAGGAAGATTATAGTTGTGAGGAAGATGCTGGTGAGAAGGAGGAAGATTATAGCTGTGAGGAAGATGATGGTAAGAAGAAGGAGGAAGATGATGATGATGATGAGGAGGAGGAAGAAGAGACGCCATGATGATGGAGGACGAGCGGCGACGGAGCCCACCTGCACCGGACGAGTCCTCGGTCACCACGGAGAACGCCTGCACGGCCATCAGGGGGCGCTCTTTCCCACAGTCCTCCACCCGCTTTCCCACAAACCCTTGCTCCTTGCTGCTGTCCAGAAACGCCTGGCCGAGCTGACTCATCAGGCCCTCCCTGGTCCCGTACAGCGCCGCGTACTCCTGAGCCTCCTTGACATTGGCTGAGAGAGCGTGGCTGCTCAGCCTATCAAAGCTGGTCCCCTCCACGGAGAGGCGGGCCCTCAGCGGTGCCTTGGCAGGGCTGCCCAAGCTGGGCTCCAGGGCTCCGGGGGACCCGAGGCCACCCTCGGCTGAGCCGCCGCCCAGGTTGAGGCCCTCTCCGACGGACACGGAGCGGCTGACCTTGGCCTTGGAGCTGGTGGTGGGGCTCATGTAGGAGCGGGACCTCCAGCCCTGGGGGGGGGACGAGGGCGTGCCGACAGAGGTCGCGCAGACGGAGGTCGCCGAGGGCGACGGGGTGCGTTGAGGGGAGGTGGGCGGAGCGTGTTGTAGGTGTTCTCTCCTCAGGCGAGACGGCGTGAGGGCTCTCCGACCTGCACGCACACACACAAACACGCACGCATGCACACACACGCACACACACACACACACACACACATACACAGACACGCACGCACCACAGAACACAGAGAACCAGTTCAGGATCACGGATACACACACACTCTGACCTGTTCCCACATAAGCACTCGAGCGTAGAACTCTACCTCTACCACTTAGAATTCTACCTCTACCTTAGAACTCCACCTCTACAGTATCTGTCTTTGACGAACCCTTTTGACTGCCTTTTCTATATCAGCTTTTACTGCCCAAACACACCCATCTGATTTGGTTTGGTAGAGAAGTTCATTCAGGTGGTAGACAAATAACAATATAGACAAAAAAGGAGTGGTATATGGCATCACACAAGTGTTAATTGTTGTTCAAGTCACTTTCATTTGAATTACGAAATAAAAGTGTTCCCTAACAAATGGCTGCATGCCTCTGCCATTTTTCAAAAAAAGGAAACTTCTGGTATGACCCACACACTTCACTTCTTTGCAAAACATCAGAAAAAACACCAGACAAATACCAGAAACAAGACGCCAATACCAGATATAAGGATAAAAGGCCCTGGTGCTTCAGGAAAAAGCCTCACACACCAAAGCCCCATAGAGAATGAAAGTCAAGTCAAGTCAAGTCAAATGTTACTTTCTGTAGCACGTTTACAGACAGCTGAGCCGCACCAAAGTGCTTCACAGTAAAGTGCATCAAGTGCAAAGAACCAATAAAAGACCTTAAGGCACAAAACAAGAAAAAAAGAGCAGGGCTACAGTTAGTGTACAGACAATGACAGTAGTAGGAGTTAAAATAATACAAAAGGAGAGACAATTAAAAAAGGTAACTGAAAAGAGAGAGTCTTACGGCAGAGAGATGGACCATCTCCAGACAGGTTCTGGGCGGAGAGGGACTTCTGCAGCAGCGGTGGGGCCCGGGCGTTGGGCCCCATCACCCTGGTGGCGCAGGCCCCCGGGGTCCTCCTGCGCATGGGCACGGCTCTGGCCGCGGTGCCCCTCTCCAGACCCTGGGCGTCGGAGCCCCTGCACTGGCCCTCGTCTGTCAGCAGGGGGCGCACGGCGGAGACTAGGGGCTGCGCGTTGACACTGTGGCTCTCATCCTTTCGTCGCGGGATGCGGGACATGGGGGAGTGACTCCTGGAAGAGAGAGGGAACACCCGTGAGAACGGTTCTAGAGTGGCACACGGTCCTCTTGATGAGAACGTTCTACAGATCTAATGGTTCTCTTGATTCTTTTCTATGTCAATGTCAATGTCAATTTATTTGTATAGCACATTTAAAAGACAACAACAGCTGGCCAAAATGCTGTAAAACAAACAAACAGACAAACAAGAAACATAAGACAAAAGATGCTAGCCGGAGTGGCGTAGTCGCCTGCGTGCCCACATGACACCAAGACAAAAACAAACAAACGTACAAAATAACAAATCATAGGCTACACACAAACAATTAATGCCAGACGGAGCAGCGTAAACGCCGGCGTACCCGTGACACTAAGACATACAAAGACAGACAGCAAAGATTCTATGGTTCTTTTGATTAGAATGATAGAGGGTACTAAGGGAGTGTGACTCCTGGAGGAGGGGGAAAACGGATGGAAGTCAGAGGGGGGTGTCTGGACGAGAGAGACTCCAAGGGCAGCGGGTTCTTGTGAGACAAAACAGTGACGGTCAACAAAACGGTCCAGGAAAGAGAATTGGCTCACAGCAGGGATTGAGGGACCGATGTTCTGATCAGTGGCGCTTCGAAAGCCGAGGGACTTATCAAGCGCGGTCAGGACAGGACAGAATTAGACGCCGTAGTTGGCCGTCCACTGACACAGCCGTGGCCACTTGGCACACAGCAGAACCAGGGCACGGTCAGAACACTTGCGCTTGTGTCTAGGAGACAGACGTAGACGTGGAGGCTTTGTGTCTGTGTCAGTAGGGACAGCAACAGGCTCAAGAGCTGCCTCTGACGTTCACATGGGGTCATAGAAAAGTTAAGACTTGTGGAAGACGGTGGATTATCGAACACACACACACACACACACACACACACACACACACACACAGACACACACTCATCCTATGTGTACTGGTGAGAGGAATGTACACACATGCACACACACACACGCCCTATGTGTACCGGTGGGAGGAAATGGAATATGATGAGAGAATGCACACACACACACACATATCCACACACACACACACACAAGGAGTACCTGGCGGTGTGCCCCTGAGCTAGGAAGCGAGCAGAGATGGTGGTCCTCTGCAGTGGTCTGTGAGTTCCAAGAGTTCTCCCAAGGCTTCCTACAAGTAAACAACAACAACAACAACAACAATAACAACACGTTTCAGTACAGCAGCAAAGCTAAGACATATGCATGCACACACACATACAGTATTCACACACACACACACACACACACAAAAATATGCACACATAAACACACACACACACACACACACACACACACATACACACACACACACACACACACAGACACAATCAATACATTTGTCTCTGTAACACTGTCAAGTATTACATTGTGTTAAATGTCAAATATTGATCATTGCCCTAGTGACCTATTTGGGTAGATAACCGAATCAATAGCTCTTCAAGTTGCGTAAGTTGTGTAAGAGGAAGTAAGATGAGCAATGTGAGCAATGCAATGATTTACAATTCAAAATGCAAATAACTTGCTGTATTGCACAACATTATAATACATTAGCAAACGCCACATAGTTTTATCAAGTTATTTGTGTGTGTGTGTGTGTGTGTTTGTGTGTTTTCCTTACAGTATATGCAAAAAGAGGGTCCACACTCTAAAAACTATGACCCTTCTACTTACAAAAGAGAAATAATAAGAGTCTTGGCGTTTGAACTCTCTTTCTACTTTTGTGCACATTAAACACTTAAAGGGACACTTCACCGATTAGCATTAAGCTTTGTATCTTTAGAAAACCAGTCATGTTTTTGAATGGTCGTGCATCATTCCCTCCGTTTGCCTTGAGATGGGAGAAATACGGATTTCAATGTTTGACTTCCTGCTTTCAATGATGTAAAAAACATAATTTTACATCATTGAAAGCAGGAAGTCCTATTCATGGGTTTCATTGAAATCCGTATTTCTCCCATCTCAAGGCAAACTGAGGGAATGATGCACGAACATTCAAAAACATGACTGGTTTTCTAAAGATACAAAGCTTAATGCTAATCGGTGAAGTGTCCCTTTAAACGTGGGCTGTGACTTATATGTGCCCACATCTAATCCTGATGCTGGCATACCGGTGCTGCTTCTGAGGTCGGACAGCTTCTCAAAGCGAGATTGGAGGAATGTCTTCGACTCTTCGTCTTCCTCATCATCTTCCTCTGTGCTGGAGTCATCCGTGTCTGTGCTGAGGCCCTCCAGGCTCTCAGAGTCTACAACAGGGATGTGGAAAGGGTGCGTCATTGAAGGGTGTGTTTGTGTGTGTGTGTGTGTGTGTGTGTGTGTGTGTGTGTGTGTGTGTGTGTGTGTGTGTGTGTTTGTGTGTGTGTGTGTGTGTGTGTGTGTGTGTGTGTGTGTGTGTGCTAGCGGCGTCTCACCGAGGTTCCTGTGGTCGGGGCTGGACACGCCGCTGCAGTAGCCCAGGGAGCCGGCGCTGTCCGGGCTGCGGCTGTGGGAGCCGCGGGAGTCCTGCGAGTCCTGGCTGTACCTGTGGCCCGCGCGCACCTGGAACTCCGTACCGCCGCCCCACTGCTGCTCGGGGTACAGGACCACCCCCTCGGGTTCAGGGGTCAGGGCAGGGGCCAACCAGGCGGAGTGGGGGCGTGGCCTGCGCCTCTTGACACTCCCCCCCGGGGGATCCTGAGGAGCAGAGGGAGGAAATGAGAGAGAGACAGAGGAGGAGGAGGAGGAAGAGAGGAAGAGGAGAGGGAGAAAGAGGAGGAGCAGGAGGAGTTTGACCTACAGTAAGGCTTTCAAGGTACTGTATGATTTGATATCTTCAGTATGCTGTGCTTAAACTTAGTTTTTGACAATTAATTGATCAACATCAAACATGCAGCGCAGGTGATTATTAGTAGTACTTTTTACATTGTGAACAGTAAGGCATTAGGGTTTTTTTCCCCCCAGGGAAACAAAGCATTGTGCTTTGGTCGGTGTGTTCAATAATTCTGTGCAGCCTTCCTGTCTTGACCTGTGATTATGGTTTAGGACCACTGGGGGGCAGTATTTTACATAGGAACTTTAGACTGAAGGCAAAAAAATGCCACTGAAGTGAAAGGGATGACCACACACTGGTCCTGATGCTGAGTTCACAGTAAGGCCTGCAAGACACCAGAGATGCTGAGCTCACCACTGCCCCCTTCTGGATGGAAGTGCAGTGCAGAGCGGCTTCCGGGATGTTTTCCTCCGGGTCGGTTTTGGACAGCAGGTCCAGCTGCCTCAGCTCCAGCATGGACTGGACCACCAGCTCCATGGAGCTGACCCGACAGGACCAGCGGCGGCGGGGGCGCGATTGGGTCTCGACCGGACCAGCAAGCTGTGGGGCATCGTCAGCCCCTGTTTGGACCTGAGGACAAGAGAGAGAGGGGGGTGGAATAGCATAATTAATCAGTGTGTGTGTGTGTGTGTGTGTGTTTGTTTCTGTCTGTCTGTCTGTATGTGATGTCTCTTTGTGTGTGTGTGTGTGTGTGTGTGTGAGTGTGTTTGTTTCTGTCTGTCTGTATGTGATGTCTCTTTGTGTGTGTGTGTGTGTGTGTGTGTGTGTGTGTGTGTGTGCGTGTGTGAGAAAGAGAGTTTTAGAGGAAAACACAGACCTGGATGGGCTCCCACTCAGCAACGGCATCTGAAGCTCCTGAAAGGCAGAGAGGACAAGTGAACACCTGTCTGACTGTGCGAGTGTGTGTTTACCTGCTTACGCAAGTGGTGCATATGTGCATGTGCGCATGTGTGTGTGTGTGTGTGTGTGTGTATGTGTGTATGCATGCCCACGCATGCCTTACCCATGTCTTCCCCTACACTGTTGTCAGAGGCAGCGCGTTGCAGGCCATCTCTCTGATTGCTGAGTTCCTCCTCCCTTGCCTCTTCTCCCTGATACACCTGGATCTCTTCATCATCAGCATCCTCCTCTTCCTCCTCCTCCTTCTCACTGTCTGTGTCCTGATAACCAATCAGTGCTGGAGCACTGTGCAGCTCTTGCCTACACACACACACACACACACACACACACACACACACACACATACAGCATACGCACACAGACCAAAAAAAACACGTAGTTAATCAGTGCTTACTGTAGTACTTGTACTTGATAGTAAGAAGATGTGTTTTTGATAGAAAATATTTCTTTATAGCAAGACCATTTATTGACCACTTTTGGACAGGACCAAGCTGCTGAGACTGGCTGTGTAGTGACCGCAGATGCCTTGCTTGTGTAACTACAAACATAACCATTCTGTATTCAATTCTATATCATAACTATTTTTTTGTGTTTTCTTTATGTTCTACCTGCGGTGTAGTCTTGCTTGTGTGCGCTACAGTATATGTCATGGGGCCAAAGATGAATTTCCACAGTAGTGGATAATAAAGACTTCTATTGTATTCTATTCTATTCTACTGGGTTTCATCGGGTCCATCAGGTGTTTTAATCAAGCACCATGCAGTCTGCATTGATAATCAAGGTGCTTGATTTCATACACCTGTGGAAAGGGACCTGTTGAAACCCATGAACTGTAGAACAATTCTACTGTAGATCTCTAGCCTGCTGTGTATGTGGGATCCGTGCCAACGGTGTTGTCCTGCCAGCCTGCATGGATGTAATCCTAATCGCTCGCTGTCCTGTTGACAGCGTGTGATCTTGCGCACCTGCCAGGTGGCGCACATACCTGACTCTGGGACTCTTGCCCGCGGTGCCAGTCTGTGCCTGCTTGCGCTGGGCCATGTGCTCCCGCATGGTGAGGGTCAGCTCAGGGGCCAGGCGCCACACAAAGACGCAGCTGAGGAAACGACAATAACAATAACTATTACGTTTATGTTTACATTTACGCTTACTCATTTAGCATGCATTTCATCCAAAGCCATTTACCAAGTGAAGATTAGCATGCAAGCTACAATTCAGCGAGGACATTTGATAATGATAAATACTAAATAATAAATAATATGAAATACGTATAGATGATCGATACAGATGATAGAGACAATAGATACTACTGTACTGAGGAGGCCTTAGGCAACACACACTACAACAATGAATTCTACCAACAGAAGTTTAAGTGCTACAGTAATTTCCCGCTAATAAGCCGCATTGTGTATAAGCCGCAGGACAGTGTTTTATGCAAGTTAAAAGAAACAAAACCATATCAACACCATATTAACGCCCCTCCTGTATTAACCTCATAGCGGAATACATTTTGCAAAATCAATGTATAAGCCGCGGCTAATAGTCGGGAAATTACGGTAGTCAAGTGTATCAAAGGACATAGTGGCATCTCGTCAAGATGTAAGATGAGAGGCCTAAAAGGCAGAGGCATGGGGGCATGAGCAGAGAGGACAGGAGAGAGAGAACACAGAGAAATGGAAGAAAGGGGAAAGGAATCCTCTGGCAGTGAAGGTGAGTCAGCTGCATTTGTGTCCGTCACTTACCTGTCTCCAGACACAGAGATCAGGTGCCTGCAGTCACTGGTGAACTTTATGCCTG
>NC_085005.1:26312730-26357730 GCF_963854185.1 Sardina pilchardus
AATAAGGCCTAGTCTTAAGGCCTCGTTGAAAATCAGCCTCGTCTGACACAGTCCTGCTAGACCCGGTCCACTCAGGCAGGAGGCTACTGCGGGACACTGAGGGGTGGAGACGCTGGTTGACAGCACCCTGTCCCTACTTTAGCAGAGCAACAAGCGCTGGATCAGGTCTGGGCCGTGGGATTAATCGGTTAATTAATCCGATGTGGGGGCCGAAGCCTAGCGCGTTAGTGAGACAAATGGGGCTGAGTGGATCGGCTGGACATACACACACACACACACACACACACACACACACACACACTTCCATTCCTCACACACACACACACAAACATGGACAAAAACACTTGGGCAACCTGCCACCAACACCACAATGTTCCTGCTCTGCTGGATTAGGTTTATGTGTGTGCGTGTGTTTATATTGTGTGTGTGTGTGTGTGTGTGTGTGTATGTTTAGGCTTTGCGTTAACAAAGTGATGTAACAAAACAATTCGATTCAATTCAGTACATTACAGTACAGTGACTGCCGTGAGAAAAACAAGTCTTATTTATTTATGTCTGTTCCAGTGCAGACCTAGCAAAGAGCCAATGTACTGTAAGGATGCACTGAAACAGATCAAAATCATTACACCGTTTTGCACCATCTGGACACATGCAATTGAGCTGATGTTGTAAGAAGGGCGATAAGAAGACAGGAACACAAAGCAAAGAGAGGAAGGGAAAAGCTTTTACCTCTCCTGTGACCAGGTACTTGCCATCTGAGGAGAAGGCCAATGTGGTGACAGCTTTCCTGTGAGGGAGACAAGAAGACTTCAGAACCGAAAGAAGAAGAGCCTCTGAGGCTGAAGAAGGCTCTGGCCATGACGGCCTTTAGGGTGGACACTGCCCTGCACCAGATCCACCAGGGCCAGTTCAGTCCAGCCCACATGCTACTCAGACACCTGGGAGGCCTTTCAAGAGTGTGTTTTGTGACAAACCTCTTCATTAAGGTGACCAGATGTCCGAGACCAAAACCAAGGACTTAAAAAAATGTATCTACAAAAATCCCCAAAAAATGTATCTATAAAATCCCAAAAATGTAATACAAGTTTTATCTTCAAAAAAATGGGATCATAGGTAGTATTTCTGTATTTTCCCGGGGACGGGCAACCAAAAACGGGGACTGTCCCCTGGAACCGGGGAAGTCTGGTCACCCTACTCTTCATAGCCCCATTGCTTCATTCTTTAGGCCAAACGGCTCTACTTTTAGGAGAGTTATTGGTTGACGTCATGATCTGACAGATTTAGTCAAATAGTTTAAAATCAGGGGATGTAGGTGCCTCTCACCGTGATGTGTTGACGATATGCTGCTGCCTGTTCTTCTTTGGGTTCAACAGCACAACCACACATCTAGAGACATGGACATCAAGAGTGTCAGAGAGTTATGCTGTGCACTAAAGATATTAAATACAAATATCTATCAATAATTATAAAAAATGTACAGTGCATACACACACTCTCTCTCTCTCTCTCTCTCTCTCTCACACACACACACACATACGCATGCACGCTCACGCAAACACACACAGCAGCAGCATAATCCAAAACTATCTTCTGCTGGGAATGTGCTATGGCCCTTGTCCATGGTCCTGAAGGATTCCCCCAGTGCTTCACTACTGCACCTCAAAAACAAGTATATTCTCTCTCTCTCTCTCTTTCTCACACACACACACACACACACACACACACACACACGCCCCACATCATGGCATAGTGCCAGGCTGTAGCCCTAGTTCTCTCGTAGGACCAGACACCGCCCTCCTCTCAAACACTGCATGCTTGACCTGCATAGAGATTATCTACTCCGCACAATGGACACAATGTTTAGGCAGCACACACACACACACACACACACACACACACACACACACAAATGCAAAACAAACCACTGAGACAACAGCTATGTGTGCTGCAATATTATTCATACAGCTTGATAACAGCCTTACAAGCTGTCATTCCCCTTATGACACATGAGTTTTAACCTACAGTAACTCAGACTTAAGCTTCTCAGTACAGCTCTGGTACTATACAGTACATGCTCTGTGTAAGGCTGTCTGTTGTCACTGCATGGTTTACAGTTCTGCAAGTCGGTGAGCCTTTATCAGCTCAGCTCATCCTTTGTAGATCAGCACTCATTCTGGCTGCGGTTAGGCTGCTTAGTCTGCTAGCCTCAGAACTTGTGTCCGCTCAGTTCCACGTTCTTTAACACATCTCGCTCTCTCTCTGTTTATCTATTTTCTTTCTCTCTGTCGGTCTGTCTCGTTCCGTCTATCTACTTTTCAGACTGTCTGTCTGACTACTTCTGTCAGCTCAGTTTATACTTAACGTAAGGGAACCATATTCCGCATGGTGCCCAGGCTCTAACAAGATTTCGTAATTGTCACTTGTGATGGAATTAAGCAATAAGTTCCCCCCCCCCCCCCCCTAGATGTTCTACAATCAGCATAAGCTATGAACTCGAGTGGCTTATTGCTTAAGTGTCAATTGTACGGAATGGTGTTACATGGGCACCTTATGGAACACGGTTACCTTACCATACTCCTTCTCTTTTTCATCTTTCTTTTGCTCACACACACACACACACACACACACACACACACAAACACAAACACACACAGAGGCACACACAGACACACACACACACACACACACACACACACACACACACACACATCCTCTCACCCGGCTGGGTAGGCCACCAGGCCAGTGTTGGGGTCACAGGTCAGACCACTGTTCCCGGAGGTCGTGATGCCTAGCACCCTCTCAAGGGTCACCTGTTGGTCACAGAAGGTGTGACAAAATTCCACAATCACCATCACGCAACCATTAACACATGATCATCTGATGATCTCACACTCCTGTGGGTCTAGAACATATATATTTATTTCAAAGGTGACGCATTCCAATATGATACTAAACATAATACATATGCATCAGGAAAGGGAAATTACGCTCAACTGAATATAAATGAATATGAATATAACAATGTATTGATTATTTTAATTTACACTGTAATATAAATCGCATAATGTTGCAGTCACACTTTATCTGTGTAAAGGCAAATAACAAATTCAGTCTTGATCATGTTAGTGAATTTATTTGACGACACAAGAGGTTGGTGACTTGACAAAAAAAAGACAAATCTGTGCAACATTTTCGAGATAAATGCTCAAATAAACTGCCAAGAATGACAATGATATCTGAAATGTGCAGGACAACTACCTAAGCAAGGGCATAACTTCACACAGTCTCTCTATCTAATGATATAACCATAACGAGATTAACCTACTCAGAGGATAATGTTGTTAAACAGAACAAATGTCACATTGTTTCATTCACTCAATGAGATCAACAATCCTTGCTGAAGATAAAAAGCTTTGGCGAGGTAAAGAGTGGTTTGAATCATCACATACAAATGGACATATCTCTGACATTTAGATGACCAAAAATTATGATGAGAACTACTAATTGTTCGTTGCACAAAAGCGACCAGGCGCAACTCTTCAACACAACTTTGCCCACAGAGCACGCAGTTGATTGTCATATTCAAAATGCACACCGATAACAGTCATTTAGGTAGGCTACGATATCCTAATGTGTGGCTATGGATAGGTTACATTTCAGGAGTGAGAGGCTCACCTTCGTTGTTAGGTTTTCCTTCGTGCGACTCCTTTTCAGTTTGATGGAGGGCGACCGGAGGAAATTCGTTATCCGATTTTTTATTGTAGTCCCATCTCCAGCCATAGTGCTAAATTTAACTTCAAATGATCTGAGACGTGATTAACTGCAATGAAATCTCATCAGCCTGTCATTGACGCTCATTAATCAAGTTTTGATCAACTATAATTCTTGAAAACTATGTTGCCTCGGACGACCGGCCTCACGGAGAACTGATTGTCTGCAGTCCTGCTGAGAGGTGCCTGTTCATCATTCTGTTGGTTAGTTCACCTTCATTCTGTAGACTCCAGGAGCTGACGTCGGATTGGCTGGCAGTTTAGCAGCGCTCGAGAGTTCTCTGCTCCACCTACCGTGACCGTGCGCGAGGCAGAGACGAAATCAGATTTGGCAAACATGCTGGCACTGGCAATACACGTTGTCACCAGGCCCGAACACCCCAGGTGCACATTCCTCTGTCGTACTTCGTGTGTTTGGGGTGGTTCCCATGGACAACAAAGTTGGACTTCACAAGCTAATAGTGTGGTAATGATCATATCAACTCCTAAAATGCATGTCTGGCGTAGCGCCACCACCTGGAATGGCTGTGTCAATTGTCAATGGTCTTACCTCTACCATTCCTAGATTTTGCAGATTTGTTTCATGCTTGGTGCATATTAAACTCACAGGTGTCCTGATTCCATATTGTTGTTGTTGTTGTTGTGTGTGTGTGTGTGTGTGTGTGTGTGTGTGTGTGTGTGTGTGTGTGTGTGTTCATTTTCTTTCCTTGGTGATGAACAATGCAATAACACATACAGTTTGAAGAGCTTCATCATTTGCACATGGAATTATAAGTGTACTATACAAGTGTCAGAATTAACTTTAGGTCTTGCATTAATGCATTACAGGTTGCTTTTTTGAAACCTTACTAACCAGAGAACCTTACAGTATACCAAACCAGCAAAATATCATAAATGCCTTGCAAAAGTACATTCTTACAAAACTCTTCTGGTTGTATCTCTAACGGGGTTCACAATAGCATGTCATCAAGGCCTGTGGAGTATTGAAATTGGCAAAAAGATTTGTACCTTTTTGAAAATCGGTTCATATGGGACAAAGCATGTAGGCCTACACTGGTCTGAGAAACTCAGAGTTCAACTGACGTCCATGTGGAAGTGAAACTCTGCAATTGACATAAATTCATTCTTGCAACAACATGATAGCCTACTCAAAGGCACCATTTGAATTATTCTTCTAAGTCATTCTAAGTCAGTAACAACAAACTGATTTGCTTGATAAACACTGTCATTTTTACAATATCTGTTTTACTATTGCAAGTAATCAGTATAGCCTGCTGTATGTTACTGTAATGCAAGCAAAACAAAAATGAAACAAAAACTAACTAGAAAATGTAAATGTAAATACATAAAAATATGTATATATACACGCCTATAGCAATGGATGGGGTGGCAGGTTAACAAATCTCATCTACAATTGGAATCTGGCATCATACAATGCAATAATGCAATGTTGTCCCAAGCTAAGCAATGGAGAAAATATCACCTTGTGTGCCATATCTAGAGGTGGAAAAGTCCAGCTTCAGAAAGTAAAGGTCTTACCACATCTGTGCCAACCATTCATTTCAACAGCTGATTCTAATTTGCACAACTCTTCAGCTAGGTAGAGCAGCTAATTAGTGTAATCACATGCGTTAAGTCACAGGTAGAACCAATACATGGTTGGATTTTTACTTTCTGAAGCTGGACTTTTTCACCTGTGTGCCATATCCACCCTTGAACTGATCACACCTCAGTGTCTCTGCATACCTCTTTCATTGCTTGCAGAAGAGACATGCAGGTGTGTGTGGCTGGTGGTCATAAAAGAATGATAAGTCCGCACACCAGAATATACTCTTTAGCGTTCTTTTAGAAAAACAATTAAATTGTTGGTGAATCAGCAGGCTACTGTGTGGAACAGAGCAGATGTATTTGTGTAACAAAATTGCAAACAGAGTATGAACAGTTAGTTGTGTAAGTTTCACAACTTGTGATAAACTAAGCGTTAAATCAGTGAATGTGCTTTTATTTTGGCAAATTGGATTGGTTACAAATGATAGTAGTTTCAGCAATTTTGCTTCAAGAATCACTGTTTTGAATCTGGCTTTGAAGTATTCCAAAAAACAATGAGTTATATGTCCTCTGGCTATCACCATAGTGTGCAACCTTTTAAGACTGAACACTAGTCTGGGGAGTCTGCGCTTGATTTCTACTGCACAAAAGACTATGCATTTGGATAGTCAACCAATCAGACCAACAATCTGGGTGCGCCTTTTGGATAAGCTGATTGGACCCAGCAAACGTGGACAGGAAGAAGGAGAGATAATGTGCAGGTTTCCAGTCTGAGATGTTAGGGCAAAATCCAAACTGCCGGCAGATCAGACTGGGTTTACCCACCCAGCCCAAGTTGTGGGCCTACCCTCACTTCTCTATACCCTCATGACAAAAAATACTAGTGCCCTATATAGGGCACTAAAAAATACTGGACAATATCTCCCTCTACTGGTGAGCCCAAGCAAACCTATTTTTCTGTTCTGTTTAACCATAACAAACAGCATCTTTAACAGCATAGAAATGTATTAAACAATAACAATAGTAATCTTAAAAATGAATGATTAACCGAAAACCTTAAAACTTTAAAATAAAAGTGTCCCTCTTTTAACTCATTATCAAAAGGAGCATTTCACAAGTCTTACTCAATGATTCACTCGACTGAATAACGGGGTTATTCATGATTCGTCACCAGACGAAATCAGGGAAGAGAAACTCCCATGACTCTACAAACACACCTAAACAACAGCTAAAAACGGCTTAACATGTATTCCACAAACGCGTTTGTTTAGGCGTGCCAGTGTAGCCTACTGTAGTGTGGCAGTTTTTGACCCCCTGCAGCTATAATTTCTTTGTTTCCTGCTTCACTGGGACGTTTCACACGGCCAGGTAACTTCCCTAGCTTCCTACCACACCTGGGTTAGCTGCGTGGACGCGCCCTGCGCAGCTGTGCAGATGTTGCGAAGAGCCTGAACGCACCTCAGCAAAGAAAATAATACAGGGAATACTGAGTTTAATAATACACAGGTAGGTTGAAGTTGAATCTGTTTGAGGTTTTGTGGTCAACTAACTCCATAACTTTACATTTCATTGATATATGAGAAGCAACCGCGCGATTCGGTGTTCAAAACTTTATTTGAAGTTGGAGGGCCTGTTGTGAACTCGCAGTCAAGTAGCCTATTTGGAATGATTTTGCAATGTGCATTGTTTTTATTCACTTCTCTGTACTATCACGACTAAATGAGCAACGCAGTGAAGAAGTTTGCACATAGGGTTTGGATCACACATGACTATTTCAGGTGTCAGATTTCAGACCTATCCGATTACCACAAAACATCTGAAATTGTCTAAACTTTCTAAATTCGGCTGTTTGTATCCTCTCAAGTATAATGTAAAGTGGCATCAGTCATACGGCATCTTAGATTGGTAGACTACATGATGTTGTTGAGGTGCAAGTTTATGGACACTGAGCTGTTTTTCCTTCATGCGATTACTCTTCAATAGTTTACTAATCTTTTATTGTCGTTTCTGTCCTGCGTTGGCGTCGTACCTTCCTAGTAGCATTAAGCAATCACAGAGTTCCTGCCTGGACGCTGTGCATTCCTCCGCAGTCGACTAGTATTCGCCCCCTCAGGTGTGTCTGCGAGCTGTAGGCTGTATTTCGCCCGTGTGCTTTGAGAAGTGTAATGACGTGAAGGTTCCTAACAGTCAAAGCTTAGCCTACTTTTCATGATTGGGTCAAGTGGAATATGGGCTATGGTAGCCTACTTCTACCACTACTTCAGTGTGTGAGAGAGTAAGATCGCAGAATGAAGGAGCAGATAGTGGAGATAGTGGAGACACTAGTGGAACAGCAGGGGTTGGAGTCTTGTCTTCACCAAGTCATTGTTATGTGTGATTACGTGTAGTTGGGTGTGGAATGAGGTAGCCTAGTCTATATTCTTCTTCGTCAGGTGATTTTTTCTCCCGCTGTGTGCTGTTTAGGATCGTGTCTTGGCACGCCCGGAATGTGTGGGATTAACCCGGAATACCCAAGATACGCTCATTTCGCAACCCCTCTCTCTCTCTCATTTTCTTTCTGTCTTATTGTGGGTCTCCCTTTGATTGTAGTAGTAGCTCAAGGGAGACAAGACATAGGCCTATCAATTACAGCACAGTGCGATTGCGGTGTTGTTTAACGCAGCCTTCAAGGTTGATATACAATGGTATTTTAGCAGTAGGCCTAGATACAAGCAGAAGTTGAAAATGTTATAGGGGTTCCCATACGCCTCAGAAATGTCTATAGGCCTATTGCCATCACTACGAAATGTGATGTACTCAAAGTTGCCTTAAATTACCCTTGAAACATACTAAACAACTATTTATTTAAATTAAGGGGCCCTTATTTTGTAAATCAGGCCCTTAATCTGACCAAATTAAGGGGGTTGTTTCAAAGTGCATTAGCTTTATTTTTTTGTCTGAGAGTCTGCTCAAAAGAAACAGACAGATACACACTCACACACACACATGCACGCAACATACAGCAATATTATGGTGTTTTAAATATATGTCATCCCTTCATCAACTTCACAGGCACACACACATGCCCAGAAGCACAAGTCACATACAACAATCCAAGCTATCCAATCCAATCTTCTTGGAATTTTCTCAGTCCTCACTCACCAGATCAGCCCTCAGATTCATCTGGTCACTCATTTCACACTCTCGTTTCCTCGTGCAGGAGCGGGCAGCCATGATCAAGGCTGCGGAGATGGGCCACAACTCGTGGGAGTTGACGGTGGTGGTGGATCAGCACGGTCTGGAGGAGAGCATGAAGTTCAAGATGAGGGTGGAGGGGACCCTACACATCGGGGGCCTCATGCTGAAGCTGGTGGAGAAGATCAGTGAGTAGCCTAGCACCACTTTGTTTCCCATTTAGAGACAAACATCAATACAATGTGTAATCAACATTGAACGAACATCTAGGGGACCATGTGGAGTAGTCTAGTAACCACTGAGTTGCTGTGTGGTATTAGAGTCATGGGCTGAACCTCTTAATCCAGTTTACTGGGACTACAAACAGAAATGGGAAGACTGGGTACATTTGATGTTCTTACACCTTAAAGTAAGTTGCTTACACCACACATGTTCAACTGATTGTGACACAGGGTCCACCATTCTGGAGGATCACTGTTGTGTGATAGAAGGTAAAGAGTGGCCCCTGTTGTGGCGCAACCGGCTGGGGCATCTGCACCGTATGCCGGCGACCTGGATTCGATTCCCGCCCCGTGGTCCTTTCCAGATCTCAACCCTTCTCTCTCCCATTCAGTTCCTGTCACTCTCCACTGTTACTATCATTAAAAGTCACAAAAAGCTCTGAAAATATACTTTTATATTTCTAAACATAGAAATATAAAAGAGAAGGTAAAGAATGTATCACAATACAGCAATTCTGCAATTCTCACTATGCTGCAAAAGATTTGCCTACAATACATCATGATGGCTGTGCAAAAGCTAAAGTTCTGTATTTATTCACTGCATTTCATAACAGTTGTTACAGTTGTGAATCTTTTGCAGCATAGTGAGAATTGCAGAATTGCTGTATTGTGATACAGTATTATCGTCGTTCATCATGTAGGCTATCATGTGTCACTTACAGTACTGTATGTGGGTAAAGTATTGTGATAGAATCTATTCATGAGATATTCTGCACTGTAATTCAAATCCCTACTGTCTAGCACAAGTGTCTTTCCTTTCAAGCAGCTGGCTTATGTGTATATGTGTGTGCGTGTGAGAGTGAGGGAGAGAGAGAGAGAGAGATTTTACCACTCCCTTATTTGCTGTGGTTAATTGTTCTTAGCTCTTTCTTACCGCTGGCTCTAAGGGTCAAAGTTCACAACACATGCCTGCTTCAAAGAAAGACTACTCGCATGGTCAACCAATCAAATTACGTTTACGGTTATGATACTTAGCAGACGCCTTTGTCCAAAGCGTACCAAACACTCTTTACTGACATATGATCATACTGGTTTGTTTGTGTATTCGTGAAAACAAGCACGCAAAAACTTTGTCTGTACATTATGTTACAGACATTGTATGTTATACAATGTTGTGTGTGTGTGTGTGTATGTGTGTGTGTGTGTGTGTGTGTGTGTGTGTGTGTGTGTGTGTGTGTGTGTGTGTGTGTGTGTGTGTGTGTGTGTGTGTGTGTGTTTGTGTGTTTTCTCATCATAATTCACCACACTTCCTGGTGTGAGGCCCAGTGAATGTACTGTACATATGACTCACTCTAACATCATCACACAGGTAGACTGGTCATCTGTGGTCAGGTACAGAGACAGCAGCTGGACACACCCCCTAATCTCCTGAAATACGAGTGACTCATAGTTTTGATTCCTCAGGTTGATGTCATACCTGTCTGGACTTGGATGTGTTTTTATTTTACCGTAATCGGATATGTTAGGGGTGTGTGTGTGTGTGTGTGTGTGCTGGGTATGTGTGTGTGTGTGTGTGTGTGTGTGTGTGTGTGTGTGTGTCTGTTTCATTCTCTCAGGTTTCAAGTTTTAAGTTCTTTCAAACTTTGAGGCCTAAGAACATCAAATGTACTCAGTCTTCCCATTTCTATTTGTAGACAGAGTAAACTGGATTTAGAGGTCCAGTCCATGACTTTAATACCACACACCTTTTGTCAGATTCAGTGTTTATTAGGTTACTCCTCATGGTCTTCTAGATGTCCGTTCAATGTTGATTACACATTGGTGTTTGTACACAGTCCCTAAGTTGGAAACAAATTTAGTGGCTCACACTGAGCTGTAAAAGTATTATGTGTGTGTGTGTGTGTGTGTGTGTGTGTGTGTGTGTGTGTGTGTGTGTGTGCGTGTGTGCGTGTGTGTGTGTGCGCGTGTGTGCGTGTGTGTGTGTGTGTGTGTGTGTGTGTACTGTATGTGTGTTTGTGCGTGTGTGTATCGTACAGTATGTGTGTGTGTGTGTGTGTGTGTGTATGCTTCAACCCGTGTGTGTTTACACCCCCCCCCCGTGCAGAAGCGCCTCAGGACTGGTCAGACCACGCGCTGTGGTGGGAGCAGAAGAGCTGCTGGCTGCTGAAGACCCACTGGACGCTGGACAAGTACGGGATCCAGGCGGACGCCGACCTGCACTACACGCCGCAGCACAAGCCCCTGTGCCTGCAGCTGCCCAGCATGCGCACCGTGCGCCTCAGCGTCAGCTTCTCCAGCGTGGTCTTCAAGACCGTGGCCGAGATCTGCAGGATACTCAGTGAGTCCAACTGCACAGGGGGATAATGTAGCAGTAGCAGTGGTAGTATAATAGTACTATTACTAATAATCATTTACAGGGCACTTTTTTTTATCAAACCAAGTAACAAAGTGCTTTACAAAGGCAAAATAAAACAGACATAGATATTCAATCATCTGGTTTAAAAAATAAACAACTATAAACAATTAAGTCTATGCGTGGCATTCTGAAAGTCAGGAAAGGGTCAGTGGTGAAAGTGAGTTTTTAGGAGAGACTTAAAGGGATAATCCGGAGTGAAATGCACTTTGGATCAATTTTTCGGACTACTAGTCGGATAGAGAGTCCAGAATGAATTTAATCGAGTCCGTACCTTTCCGGAAATGTTAATAAAGTGTTGTTAAAACGTTGCTAGCTGCAGCTGCGACATTTCCGGAAAGGTACTGACTCGATTAAATTTATTCTGGACTCTCTATCCGACCACATAAAGACGTGGGGATACTTCGGTTTGGCTTTAGGGACCCTCTACTCACTACCACGTAAGTGTAGTGTGGTTTGGAACAGTAGAAGAGGTATAAAAATAGCGTTTTGTAGCGGCGAAAGACATGCCCGCGTCACTTCCAGGCTAACGAGTTTTGGCTAAAAACGGTGAGCTCGAACTTTCTCAAAATACATCCGAATGACATGATTTTGGTGTCAACTCAACGTATGTAGGCTACTCCCAATAGTCCGAAAAATTGATCTAAAGTGCATTTCACTCCGGATTATCCCTTTAAGATTATGACACCTAAGTTATTCCCGAGCCTAGTTGCCATGACACTGGCCACTGGTGATCTGTTTACATCCAGAATCCCTACGACTACATGTGTGTTTACACATGTATAGGCTAGCTCATACAGTAATTTCCCGTGTATAAGCCATATTGTGTGTAAGCTGCAAAGCAGTGTTTTATGCAAATTAAAAGAAACAAAACCATATTAATACCATTTTAACTGTATTAAACTCATAGCTGAAAAATGTTGCAAAATCAATGTAGGCCTATAAGCCGCGGCTAATAGTAGGGAAATTACCGTGATCAGGCTTTACCTTGTTCACAACATGCCTGAGGTGGAAATAGAAAAAAAGGAGATCGAAGGCACTTATATAAAATATATATACCAAAAATATATAAAAACCCATTATTTAACTGGCTAATTTATTATATAAAGTTAAAAACATAGGGAGAAGCAACCCATGCCTGAGGTGAAGTTTCGTTGTTTTCATGACTGGACTGTAGGCATCAGGAGATCGGAGGAGCTGTCTCTGCTCAAACCGCCAGACGACCCCAAGAAGAAGAAGAAAAAAGACAAGAGCGCAGAGTGGCAGGTGGACGAGATGCTGACCAAGGACATTCTGGACATTACCACAACTGGAGTCTCAGGTAAGAGAAGACACTATACTCAGGTGAACAGCTGAGGCTGGAGGGTCAGTCAAGTTTATGATCTACCCTTGTCTCCCATCAGCGCTAAGGTTTGAGATGAGGAGGCCATCACGTGTAAAAGGACTGCCCCTCAGGCATTCGCTCTCTCTGAGGTTATACTGCAAGTTTACCTCACATTCTCTCTGTCTCTGTCTCTCTCTCTCTCTCTCTCTCTCTCTCTCTCTCTCTCTCTCTCTCTCTCTCTCTCTCTCTCTCTTCAAGCAGTTCCTCACCAGAGAGTAATTACAGTATATTGTTGCTGCTATGTTTATGTTGTTTTCTCGTTGTCTGTGTGTGTGTGTGTGTGTGTGTGTGTGTGTGTGTGTGTGTGTGTATATGTGTGTGTGTGTGTGTGTGTGTGTGTGTGTGTATGTGTGTGTGTGTGTGTGTGCGCGCGCGTGCTTGTGCGTGTGTGTGTATGAATGAGTATCCTGATCCAAGAACGATAAATCTGAAAATAATACCCCCAAGGAACAGCAGTGCTGATGCATCACTTTGTAATGGCTTTCCACCCCCTGGCTGCTGCTGATAGCTCTGGAGGCCGACACTTATAACACACACTCACCTCAGACACTGACTGGACACCACAAGAGTGGTATACACTGCAGTTTAAAGGAGAAGCGTAGCATAGCCTTGTGGGTAAGATCAGTGATCACCACGTCTTTCCACTTTCAAAGGTACTTTGTTTTGTGTACCGGCTGGGAGCCCGTCCACAATAGCATAGAAGTGTAATGATATTTTGAGCCCAGTCAGTGGCTTAAGGTACTAGTGACTTGCTTTGGTGAGATTGCCCTCAAGGCTATGCTATACGTTATTTCCTTGCAAATGCATATTCCTTGTCATATTACTCAAAACCACTCTGACTAATGTAATTTTGGTCCCCAACAAATAAAAAGTTTATAGTGATTATCATCCAAACATAGACCGTAGGTTGTTTTTAGACTGCAATTTTCCTTTAATGCAACTGACAGAGAGAAACACTGAGCGCAGGGGAAATAGACGCTGTCTTGTAAAATCTTACCTTCTTCTCCCAGCGATGCTCTGTGTGTGTGTGTGTGTAGAGTCATCTTGTAGAATTGTTTGGCTATGTGTTCCTTCTCCAGGAAGCCCCGGATTCTACAGCACGAGCATGACGTTCCAGACAGAGAATGGGTTCCACTACAATCCGAAGAACCCTCTGGCCAAATGCCAGCTGAACCTTCCCCCCGATGAGCTCGCTAAGATGTTCCAGCCTTTGGACCTGGAGGATAAAGCTATCATCAATGCTGGGTAAGGCCTGGACAGAAGTGTTGGGCTCAAACAAAGAAGAATCTAATTTTTCCTCACCCAATTTAGAAGTGAAACAACAGCATTACGTTTTGGAGGAAAGTTAGGAAGTTGTAGGAAGTTATCATGGGAGGGGGTATAGCTAAATGTATGGGTGACTGTACATACCACAAATTGGTGGATTCCTCTTGTACAAAGGTGTGTGTATAACTGGCTCATTCAATCTGGCCCTCTAACCATCCAGCCAGTGTACAGTAATTGGCTAATTCATGGCCTTCATCTCCATTCTGGCTATAATGGCCGCCATGCATCGCATCACCCAGGCGGGTGCTACACATTAGTGGTGGTTAGTGATATTCCTTCCCTGAAAAGCATTTCGGATGCCTTAATAAAGCACTATACATAATACTGCAATATGTGTGTATTTCTGTATGTGTGTGTGTGTGTGTGTGTGTGTGTGTGTGTGCAATCATGAAAGTAAGCATTTGTATGCATTTGTGTACATACTGTATGTGCTAATGTATCGTGTGTGTGTGTGTGTGTGTGTGTGTGTGTGTGTGTGTGTGTGTGTGTGTGTGTGTAAACGGAACAGCTGGCTGGACTCGTCGCGCTCTCTGATGGAGCAAGGCATCCAGGAGCATGATCGGCTGCAGCTGCGCTTTAAGTACCACTGCTTCTTTGACCTCAACCCAAAG
The DNA here is from genome assembly GCF_963854185.1 of Sardina pilchardus. Taxonomy (NCBI): domain Eukaryota; kingdom Metazoa; phylum Chordata; class Actinopteri; order Clupeiformes; family Clupeidae; genus Sardina; species Sardina pilchardus. The sequence continues at coordinate 26,327,178 of NC_085005.1, forward strand.
GTGAGAGGTCATGAACTTTAACCCACGTCTGAAACCTAAACGATTCACTCATTAGCCAAGATTCATTCATTGCAATCATTATTTAATCCATATTTGGCTGATATCTGTCTGTCTGCCTCTGTGTGTGTGTGTGTGTGTGTGTGTGTCCAGTATGATGCAGGTCGTATCACACAGCTCTATGAGCAGGCCCGCTGGTCTATCCTACTGGAGGAGATTGACTGCACTGAGGAAGAGATGCTCATGTTTGCGTCATTGCAGGTACACTCAGTGTGTGTGTGTGTGTGTGTGTGTGTGTGTGTGTGTGTGTGTGTGATTGCTGAGGGGGGTATAGTGTTTATGTGTGTGGTATGTGTGATCGGTGGTTTAGTGAAGCGGTGCTGAAGGGGTGGTGTAGTGCTGTGTGTGTGTGTGTGTGTGTGTGTGTGTGTGTGTGTGTGTGTGTGCGCGCGTATTTATGTGTGTGTGTGTGTGTGTGCGTGTGTGTGTGTGCGTGCGTATGTATGTGTGTGTGTGTGTGTGCATGTGTGTGTGTGTGTGTGTGTGCGTGTGTGTGTGTGTGTGTGTACGTGTGTGTGTGTGCGTGCGTATGTATGTGTGTGTGTGTGTGTGTATGTGTGTGTGTGTGTGTGTGTGTGCGTGTGTGTGTGTGTGTGTGTGTGTGTGTGTGTGTGTGTGTGTGTGTGCGTGTGACTGCTGACTGTAGAGACGGTGTACTATAGCGTGGTAGGGGGTTGTATTTCTCCCCCAGAGGAGCATGAAAAGGCTCTGCTCCTGCTCACTCCAGTTCTGACGCACCCCCCTGGTGCTTCCACCGGCCCCAAGCTCCAGCACCTGCATTGCATTGCAGTCAGAGAGAAAGCAGATCCTGTGCCTTTGTCCTCACTGGTTCAGTGCCAACACATCACACTATGCTGGCCTCACTGGCCATGCATGATATACCATCAATTTTATGGTGGTATGGATGGATGGATGGATGGATAGATAGATAGATAGATAGATAGATACATTGGTTGATTGATTGATTGATTGATTGATTGATTGATTCGTTGGCTGATTCATTCATTCATCCCCAAAGGGAGATTATACGGTTTGATCTTAACTGCAGGATAAATAGAGGACTTATTCTCTCATTCTCTCATTCTCTCACTGCCAAATTCTAGCATTTGTTCATTACATCACATCTTTTAAAGGTGAACTATGCAAGTTTTTAGCTTAATTTACCTTAACTGATCAGCTTCGGAGTCATTGGAATGGTTATTTGACTTATTCCGGGTTGAATGATGGCTTTCTCGCTACCCACAATTCAGCATGTCATTGGAGTTATCAAGTGAGCACCCTCATTCACCGATGTTTCGTTAAGTTAGGCCCACGACACCTCATGAAGGCTTAGTTTACAGCAAAGATTCTAGAACAGAGCAAGATGGATCAGTTGCGTCAAAAGAATGAAGTACGGTACAGGGCGCCATTTTGGTAAGCTCAGCAACATTTCTGACACAGTTCCAATCATATAAACCCACCTCAACAGCTGTTTTTGCCGTTGCCAGCTGTTTTTTGTTTTGTTTTGTTACTCGGTAATGATCTGGCCGTGTGAAAGGCACGATTTATTACTTTTCGGCTTACCAAAATGGCGCCCATGGAGCGTTAGAATGTACTTCAAAAAATCCAACGTATTCTCCGGCCAGTGATCCATCTTGCTCTGTTCTAGAATCTTTGGTTTACAGTGAAACCAGCGTCCTGGAGACTATTGTGGCTGTAGTTCCAGATGAGCTCCATCTTCTTATTCTGTCCCTTCAGTACCACATCTGCAAGCTGACCAGCATGTCATCGGACCAGAACAACCGCTCGGACGAGGGGGATATCGACGAGGTGGAGGCAGCTCTGTCTAACCTGGAGATGACCCTGGAGGGGGGCACTGCTGACAGTTTACTGGTGTGCACACAGATACACACACACTCACACACACACACACACACACACACACACACACACACACACACACACACACACACACACACACACACACACACACACACACACACACACACACACACACACACACACACACACACATACAAATACTACCTTCAAATACACTTTGGTCGTTGATATTGCTTTGCTTTCCAGGAGGACATCACAGATATCCCCAAACTAGAAGACAACCTAAAGCTCTTCAGGTGAGGGAAATACCTTGTGCTTACTGTGGCTCAGGAGCTACCTATAGGAGGTAGGAACGTAACGTCACTCTTACGATCCCGACTTCTCCTGCCTTGTCCTTGAGCACAACACTCAATCTTTACACATCCATTGTGCAGGATGGCATCTTGCATACTGTATCAACCAAATATTCTAGAACAGAGCAAGATGGATCACTGGCCGGAGAATACGTTGGATTTTTTGAAGTACATTTTAACGCTCCATGGGCGCCATTTTGGTAAGCCGAAAAGTAATAAATCGTGCCTTTCACACGGCCAGATCATTACCGAGTAACAAAACAAAACAAAAAACAGCTGGCAACGGCAAAAACAGCTGTTGAAGTGGGTTTATATGATTGGAACTGTGTCAGAAATGTTGCTGAGCTTACCGAAATGGCGTCCTGTACCGTACTTCATTCTTTTGACGCAACTGATCCATCTTGCTCTGTTCTAGAATCTTTGGTATCAACCTTCACCATTAACACTGGTGTTTGTGAGTGTGTGTGAATAGGTAAATATGTGAGGCATTAATCTGTTAAGCACTTTTAATGCTTTAAGTGTGATATCAGTGCAGTCCATTTAGGTTTTGCTTATTATTCACAGTACTAGTGACGTGTGATTCACAGATAATTCAGTCTATGTTGTTTGTAGCACTATTTATCTAAACCACAGGGACCACAGATGTAAATTAGCTGTATAGCTAACTCTGGTACAGGAATTGTTCTGTACATGGCCCCTGTCAAATAAACTAATAAACTAAACTAAACTCCCATGTTAGCTCTGTCTAGTAACTCATTACTGTGTCCTGAGGTGGCCATGTACTGTAGGCTGGTGTCCTAGAGTGTTCTTCTCAGATACACAGTCTGTCTCTCTCCCCTACATTGCAGGCCCAAACGTCTGACGCTGAAGCCTTATAAGGACTACTGGTTCGTTTTTAGGGACACTACCATCTCCTACTACAAGAACAAAGAGTCGGCCAATGGTGAACCCATAGAACAGCTCCATCTGAGGGGTGAGGCTGCACATCACACACTCATATACAGTACACTGTCACAGTAAAGGCCCATTCACACCAAGAGCGTTAACTGTAATGATAGCTACATGTATAAACAAATATCACTCTCGTTACTATGCATGATGATGTTATACATATAAACTCTAACGATGAGGTGCACATTGCTTAGTGTTCTTGAGTTTGAGCCTCATGCTTCTTTGCTCATAACTGCCCACTTATTTGTGCCCATCCTCATAACTGCTCGCTGATCTGTGCCCATCCTCATAACTGCTCGCTGATCTGTGCCCATCCTTATGACTGCTCGCTGATCTGTGCCCATCCTCATGACTGCTCGCTGATCTGTGCCCATCCTTATGACTGCTCGCTGATCTGTGCCCATCCTTATGACTGCCCGGTGACTTGTGCCCATCCTCATGACTGCCCGGGGACTTGTGTCCATCCTCATAAGTGCCTGCTGATCTGTGCCCATCCTAGTCTTAACTCCTCGCTGATCTGTGCCCATCCTCATAACTGCTCGCTGATCTGTGCCCATCCTTATGACTGCACGCTGATCTGTGCCCATCCTTATGACTGCCCAGTGCCCACTGATTTGTGCCCATCCTTATGACTGCCTGCTGATCTGTGCCCATCCTTACGACTGCCCGGTGACTTGTGCTAGGCTGTGAGGTGGTGCCAGACGTAAATGTGACGGACAAGAAGTTTGGCATCAAGCTGATGATCCCTGTGGCTGATGGCATGAACGAGATCTACATCCGCTGTGAAGATGTGAGTTTCTCTCTCTCTCTCTCTCTCTCTCTCTCTCTCTCTCTCTCTCTCTCTCTTTCTCTTGCTTTCTTCTTTGGCCAGCTCTCTCTCCGGGTGAAGTACACCTGTTACCACTTGTTGATATTCGGTCTCCTTAACTGTAGGAGACGCAGTATGCCAAGTGGAAGGCTGCCTGCATCTTGGCCTCGAAGGGGAAGACGATGGCCTACAGCTCGTACCGCACGGAGGTCAAGAACATTCAGTCTTTCCTGCAGATGAAGAGTCTGGCGCCACCTTCTGGCCAAACCAGTCCTGACCCTGACTCCATGGACATGAACTCAGAGAGCTTTGTGTCGCCGCGCTATGTCAAGAAATACAAATCCAAACAGGTGAGGAACAGAGCTGGAGAGACTAGACTAGATAGTGAGGGAATTTCATGCTGGGAATATTTGTATTTATTGAAACAGTTAATTTGTTAAAGCATTAAAGGAAGACAGTGAAATGTAACTGAGCCTGCAAATGACATGAAATTATCTATAGACTTGCCTATTTACTAATAGTCAGCTGTTGCTGTTTTGTGTTCTCATTGAATCAAGCTGACCACAAGGATTTTGGAAGCCCACCAGAACGTGTCCAAGATGTCCCTCATGGATGCAAAGATGCGTTTCATCGAAGCCTGGCAGTCCCTACCTGAGTTTGGCATCAAGTACTACGTCGTCAGGTAGCGGCAGTCAGAGTCATATACTGAAACAGCTGATAGTACAGTGATGCTGTACAGCTATCAGTGCTTACTGAGCTGCAAAGCCATGGAGATACTCTTAAGGGCTAAAGCCAGGGAACTCTTGTTAAAATGAATCCTGACCTTAGGCTAACGAGCTAGACCCACATCAAGATGTAGGGTCTAGGAACTCACTATAGCAGCCAGGCTGAATTGGAGGCGTGGGATAAACTGTTGTCTTTCAAATTCCCTCTCCACACAATATGATAGCGCTAAAGGAATTATCATCTTGTTTTCAAGTAGCAGTTAAACCCACCTACCGACTCTATACACGATGTGATTGGCCCGGCCCTCGTTGAAACTGGCCAGCTCCAAAGTCAACAGAGAGTTGCTAGACTACCCCAGCAGCACTAGTGGCGTCTAGATTTCTAGGCTATCCTGACCTCACATCCTAAATACAGATCTGTATGCATCTAGGCTTGGTGAACCCTGCCTGAACTTCCGGTGAATTTGGATTTCGCCTGAAGCTCAGGCTGGTAACCTGCATATCTATCTCCTCTGTTCCCTGCCAGGACCTTTGGCTCCAATCAGAAACTAGCTTATCCAAAAGATGCACCGGATCGTTGGTCTGATTGGTTGAAGGACTATCCAAGCGTATGGAGTCATTTGAACGATGCCCATTGATCACGTTGCCTCTTGTGCAGTAGAAACAAAGTGCAGCCTCCCCATACTAATGTTCAATCTTAACAGATTGGGTTTAGTAAGGTGAATAGCCAGACTAGTATGTATCATGATTAGACCATTCATGCACTGTGCTAACATCGTTATGTTGATCACAGGTTCAGAGGAAGCAGGAAGGATGAGGTCCTGGGCATCTCCTACAACCGGCTGATCCGGATAGACATGTCGACAAGTCTGCCCGTGACCACCTGGCGCTTCTCGAACATGAAACAGTGGAACGTTAACTGGGAGATCAGACAGGTGACGATCACACCAACACACATTTCACTAGTTCACAATATGAAATTTGTGTAAAGACATGCGACAGAAAAGCGCGTTTGGAGGGGTGTGTGACCACTGTCCTGAAGTGTTTTTGTGGGATAAAGAGTCAACTGTGTTCCTCTAGAACAGTGGTTCTCAAACTGTGGTACGGGTACCACTGGTAGTACGCGGACTGACTGTTGTGGTACTCCAAGATGTTTTATTTAATAAATACCGTAATCACTTCAAATGATATAAAAACATATCTAATGAAAAATTGTTTTTAAAAATATCAACTAGTTTTCATCTTTCTTGAAAAGAACTTAACAAAACAATGCAAAACAGTATGTACAATGTAAAATATATTATTGGCCTACGCTACTGTATTTTTAATGCTGGTCATAATGGTGGTACTTGGAGAGTCAATTGTTCTCTGAGGTGGTACTCATTGTGAAAAGTTTGAGAACCACTCCTCTAGAACTTCTAAGCTGCTTACTGTAGTTCTTGGTGTGGACATGCCTTTACTGTTCCTGTCCTGTTCCAGGTCACCATTGACTTCGACCAGAACGTGTCTCTGGCCTTCTCTTGCATAAGCTGTGACTGCAAGGTAGTGCACGAGTACATCGGTGGCTACATCTTTCTCTCCACCCGCTCCAAGGACCAGAACGAGTCGCTGGACGAAGATCTCTTCCACAAACTCACCGGTGGCCAGGAGTGACTGGAGTGGCCATTTTATTTCATTATTGTGTTTCATTGTGTTAAATCTGAGTCCAAGATTGCAAAGAAGAGAGAGCTCTAGAACAAGCTACACCAGCGTCACGCCGCGTCCTAACATGCATGTGACATGTAAGTGAGCTTCAGTGTCAAAATCAGTTTGATAACTTAGTTTTCAAGTATAATTGCCTAAGTGGATGCGAGGTGACTTTTTTTGAGGACTTCTTCCTATACAGCCTAGGTGTCCCATGCAGACAAGATTAGTAAGCTGAAAACATGCTGTGTAGAGAACGATAGAGAAACGAAATAGGGAAATAGTGTGGATGTAGCCTTTGAGACCCGGTTCCACAGGCAAAATCAGGACAATCTGGTAAGGTATGGAAACTAGATCTAAAACTAGACCTGTCTGACATGGAAGAATTGAGGATTTCATTCCTCTGCCTTTGAAATAACTTTCATTTGAGTTTTTTTTTTAAATATAAGTTTATACAGTATGTGTTTAAAAGGTTTGAAGGCCTTTTTATCTTGTCATAGTAGGCTTTCTTTAACATTTTTATAAGTGAATAAAGTGGACCGTTGCTGCTGTTTACAATAAATGCAAATAGAAAAAAAAAAAGTACAGGCTGGTGTGTGATGATTTTAAACTCTTTGGGTCCTAACTGTGCTCATGCTGAATGAAGTGAGACTTCTCTGGAAGGACAGCACCTGCCTTATGTAGCCTAAATTCAAGTTCAACAAGATGCTGTTTTCTCCAGGGGGATTGTTATGGTTCAGCTCCACTGTTGTGCTGGGTCACAGATTCTGGCAAATTTATTCACAAGGGCCTGAGCAACATGCAAGGCCCTATTGTTTTTGGAATGATTATTATTAATAATATTATTATCATTATTATTTGTACTTTGTCTAGCACGTTGAGCGTTTTTCTTTTTCAGGTGATTAACATGTGTCTCAGCTCCATTTGAGGACTTGCTACTGAAATGCTACCATCTTGTGATCCCAGCTAACATGAAAACGGTTAATAGCGTGATCTGTTAAAGTAACTGTAATCAGTTTCCCTGTCACCATGTGCATCTCCACACTAAGTGACTGCCACTTCATCAGTCAGCAAACATTTCCCTCTCAAGTTAAATCAATTTTGACACTTTTAGAAACTCATATTCCTCCATTAATTCACCAGGCTACCATTTCACACACTGCATCCGTCTCTCCAGAGTTCTTGGTGCTGGTAAGGAAGTTTTGCTGCCTGTTCGATCAGCAGCTAAGTGCATTTCCGACGCTGTCTTGTGCCATTGTTTTGGTAAATTTACACTTTTGCCCACCTCTCAATTTGATTTGGCTCACTTAAAAAAATGCAGCAGCGAAATTGATGTTGTGCCAATATCTTGTGGTGCAAAGGTTATAACAGTTCAAACTAAATTTGACATGCTGCACTGCTACCCCAATCTATAGAATAAGGTTATACTTTGGAAAATTGCTTGCATGGGGTGCTGCAATTGACATATTTCACTATCTGAAGACATGCACGAGTCAATATTGTGAATGCATACTGAATCAATCTGAATGCACTCCAAACTCTGCAATTTCGTTCCAAAGGATGTGCAACTGACACATTTTAATTTGTTGCTTAGACCACTTCTTCTGGATGTGGGCACGTGCATCTAATGTACAACCTTTTTACATTAATACACACACAGGAACACCGGCTATGCACACAAGTTTACAGACACGTGCGTGATGCGCGGACACACACACACACACACACACACACACACACACTGGCTGGCACCAAAGCAATGGCTTTGGCTGGCACCTGTCCTGAACATAGACACACACAAACACTGACACACATTGTGAATAATGCACAGCAGCTAGTAGCCTGCTATATGGCCGCCATGGCATAAGTCCAACGCGGAAACAGACGAGAGTCATGTTGTTGCACAATTACACACACACAATCTAGTTCGCTCAGTGTATAGGCTACTGCCATATTGCCTTTCCTTAAAAAAAAGAAGAAAAAAAAGAAGAAGAACAAGAACTAGAAAATGAAAAGACCGGGTATTAGGGAGAAGTCGTTATATATTACGCATGTAAATATATTTTGTTAGGGTATTAACCAAGTTGTGCAGTCGTTTCTCGTATGACCGCGTGGCCTAATGGATAAGGCGTCTGACTTCGAATCAGAAGATTGAGGGTTCGAGTCCCTTCGTGGTCGCATCTTTAGGTGGAACTTATGATTTCGTCAGCTGTAAAACAGCTGTGTAATAACCTAATGTAAGATCATTCACTCGCCGTTTGACATGTAATATCACTCATAAACCTGTTTGAAGGAAATGTCATTGACCCATGTACAATTCAGCAAAGCTATCCGCTACAATAACAACGTTATGTTCAACCACTGCCGTGTAGCATGCTACGGCTTCCATACGTCTTGCATGGTTCATTGTCAGTAGGTTATAGATAGATAGATAGATTTCCCCCCTTACTCTTCTCTTACAAAAATGTATAGGACTAACGTCATAAAGTGTGATGCGATAGTCCAAGTCAAGGAGTAATCACTGCCGCTGCGTTTTCATTCTCTGTGATCTGTTAGCAATCCTGTTCATACAAGAGCATTTGATTAGTCGTGTCTGTTCCCGCCGGTGTTGTAGCCTATGCAAGTTACACGTGGGGTGCCTTGGGCTAGTGTTCACTATTGAAATATCTCATTTGACTCTATTTCTATTGTACGTAAAAGGACATAGGGTTCCTGAATACCACAATACAACTGTCTGGCTAGTTAGCCAGCTAGAGCTGTCACTTTTCGCAATGGCGGACAACGGAGAAGACAAAGATGCAGAGTACAGAATCCGTGATGGTGATTATGTTGTATTGAAGCGAGGTGATGTTTACAAAGCTGCACAGATTCAAAAGAAAAGGTCAGTAACCGATATGTCTTCATTTTGTGTTTGTAATGTTTGAGATGTAGCCTAGGCTATGCCTTTATGTGGTGAAGCTAGTGGAAACGTCAACACTGAAAGTAACGTTAATGTTAACCCTCAGATTAGCTAACTTTGGCTACCTTGTAGCATCACACTTGTTCCTGAGGCTAAACTGATGTGATCGACCTAGGATATAACTCGTAACGTTAAGCTAACTCGTGCAGTAATACCAGTTGTACAATTCCTCTCTCTGACATTATAATGCTCTCATGTCATTCAGAAAAATTGGCTTCGAAAAGCAATGGTTCTTTCTCGATAATGCTGTGGGACAATTGTACGGGACGATATTTGAAGTCGAAACAGGCGGAGCCATGAAACCACTTGCAGCACCGCAAGTTGTCAGCGCTGCAGGTAAGATTATTGTTGCTGTATTCTAATCAATGCCTCCTACCTGCGCTGTAACAGTCGTTGTATATTTTGCGTTATTAAGTCATTTATGGGCCTACTACTTGTGCACTTCGCTATCCAATCACATATTGTATAGTTCCCCTCCCCTCGCTTCACGTTCTCTATCTTTTCCCATAGACAAAGATGAAAAGAAGGCAGGAACTGATAACAGGAATATTGTAGATGATGGCAAATCTCAAAAACTCACCAGGGACGACATTGAGACATTAAAAGAGCAGGGCTTGAAAGGACAGGTAGGTGTACAGCACTCTTGTCTCTTCAGACTGGGTGTAATGCACTTCTAACAGATTGATGATAGCCCTGTGTGTCTTGGTTTGTGTGTGTCCATAATAATACCTCTATCTTTTTCACCATTAGGAGATTGTGCAACAACTGATAGACAACAGCACAACATTTAAGGAGAAGACAGAGTTTGCCCAAGAGAAATACATCAAGAAGAAAAAGAAAAAGTAAGTTAAGAAAGACTGTTTTATTTAACCCGGCAGTGAGACAGACCATTCAACACAGGACATTCTAAACATTTGTCAAACTCCTGGAGTCACTGGATTTGGTCCAGTGCGGGATTGCGTGCGTGCATGCGTGCGTGCATGCGTGCGTGCATGCGTGCGTGCGTGTGTGCGTGCGTGCATGCGCGTGTGTGTGTGTGTGTCTGACTGTGCTGGCTGTGGTTCCATCTACTGCTGATAGGCCAATATATCAGTGCATCCCAACATTTGAAGTGTACATGAAAACTGTGTGTGTGACCGACTACTCTGGTCTCCTTGAAGGTATGACAACAATGTGACCGTGCTGAAGCCCTCCACGCGGATACTGGCTATGATGTACCATGGCAGAGAACCAGGCAAAATATGGTGAGTGGAACAGAAGACTGTTACTCTACCTTTCTATTTCCTCCCTCTCTTTTCTCGCACTTTAACTTTGACTTAGATATATAGATACTTTATTGATCCCCAAGGGGAAATTCAAGGTCCTTATACTTGTATCCCTTTCTTCCTTATGTAACCTTGGTGAAGTCAAGTGGGTCTCCTCTTGTCTCTCTGGTGTATGTGTGTTCTCTCAAATCTCTAGTCACCTCCTGTCCCTTGGGCCCAAATTGAAATGATGGACAGTGGACATAGTGTCTCGTAATGAACTAAACTAAAGCCGTCTGTGCACAGGGTCTTTCTCATGGTATTTAATGAGCAAATCGATTATTTGTTATTAAATGAATGGTTATTTATATTTGTATTGATTTATATAGACTTTAGATTTTGCATTTTGCCTGTCACACTTTTGGTGTGTGTGTGTGTGTGTGTGTGTGTGTGTGTGTGTGTGTGTGTGTGTGTGTGTGTGTGTGTGTGTGTGTGTGTGTGTGTGTGTGTGTGTGTGTGTGTGTGTGTGTGTGTGTGTGTGTGTGTGTGTGTGTGTGTGTGTGTGTGTGTGTGTGTGTGTGTGTGTGTGTGTGTGTGTGTGTGCGCGCGCGCGCGCTTGTTTGTGTCTCTCTTGATTTAAAATGTGTACTGTCTCTTGTCTCCAGTCACCTGCGCTATGACACGCTGGCTCAGATGCTGACCCACGGCAACATCCACGCCGGTAGTAAGGTGCTGGTGTTTGAAACCTGCGCTGGACTGGTGCTGGGTGCCGTCATGGAGAGGATGGGAGGTAAGGATCAGTCACCTGACCACTTTGACCCATACATTTTAACCTTTGAACCCCACTTTCTCACCTGATCTATAGTTACACTCTGCCCTTGTTTGGCTCCATGGGTCAACGATACTAAACTCTTTACCCAGTTAACCTCCAGAAAGGCCTGCAAGATACTGTACCAAGGACTGTTTCGATTTTCTTTCTGTTGCTTGCATCGCTCTGCTATTATGAACGAGAAATATAATTGAACAGAAGGGCATGTTTAACAGATTCAAAGTAGACAAAGTGGATTTCATCGCTCAGATGTGTCGAGCGCCGCGCACCCAACGCTAGAAGTGCAGCAGTCAACATTACTTTACATCAACACAAATGCAACGCAAAGTTTGACTGATGAGGCCTGATAATTTCTCATCTCTCATCGCTCATCGCTCATCTCTCATCGCTCATCGCTCATCTCTCATCTCTCATCTCTCATCTCTCATCTCTCATCTCTCATCGCTCTCTCTCTCTCATCTCTCTCTCTCTCTCTCTCTCTCTCTCTCTCTCTCTCTCTGTCTCTCTCTCCCCTCCATCCAGGCTTTGGCTCAGTGATCCAGTTCTACCCTGGTGGAGGTCCCACGCGGGCGGGCATGGAGAACTTCGGCTTCCCCCCACACTTCCACCAGACGCTGCACGAGTTCCCCCTCTGCAAGGTGAACGCCTTGTTGGCCGGCAGGCTGGAGGCGGAGGAGGGCCCGGAGGCTGCTGGCGAGCCCCAGGAGGAGGCCCCCAGCGGGGCAGAGGGCAAGGAGGAGGCCCCCGAGGAGAACCAGGAGATGGAGGTCACTGCGGAGGGAGACGAGTCCGCGGAGAAGGAAAGACAGGAGAGGCGTCGGGAGAAGAAGGTGAACGAGGCTGAGAAGTTTTCTTCTCTCTTTGGTGGCCTGTAGCTTTCAGTGTCATTGTATGTGGAAGAGTGTTATTCCTGACGTGTGTTGTGTTTAACTATTTAGATATTCAAATGACAGTACATGTGTTTGTCTGTTTGTTTGTTTGTTTGTTTGTTGCCTAGGTTTATGAGAGGAAAGTGAGGATGGAAGAGAAGAGGAAGAAGCTGATGGCCACTGCAGCACTACTGGAGGAAAAGCAGGCAGATGGGTGAGGGTTTTGTTTTTTGTTTATTTTTTATGTATTTGTTTAACTTTCTCTTTCATAATTCTGTCTCTCTCTAGCTTGATGTGTCTGTCTTCTTGTTGTGCCCCCCACTAGCATCCCTCTGTTAGATAAATACTCAGACTGGCTCTCTGGACTGCCTCTTCACCTGACCTCCTGTGGCACAGCGATGCTTTTCTGTAATCAATTCAGAAATAGTTGTGTGATCACCTTTCCTCCTCCTCCTCCTTTAGGTTGGTGATAGCGAGCCGGTTCCACCCCTGCCCGGTGCTGCTGGGTCTGCTCAAGTTCCTGGCCCCCTCCAGGCCGTTTGTGGTGTACTGCCAGTACAGAGAGGTACAGCCAAAGAACCCCCTAGAACCATCCCAGACCTCTAGATCTAGTTCTAGAGCTGTAGGACATCATTCTAGAAGCCTAGCTTAGCTCTCTGCCTTCTTAGGATTTGAATTTTCTCTAGTGTCACGGTGGTTTCAGTCTTAAAGGACAGGCTTGTTTGACATTTTAAAAAGTATAAATACATTAGTTGACCGTAATCCTTGGTTTTATAAAATGTTCTGTTTTCTGCCCTCTCTGTCTCTCAGCCTCTGATTGAGTGCTACACTAAGCTCAGGGAACAGGGCGGAGTCATCAGCATGCGATTGACGGACAGCTGGCTCAGGCAGTACCAGGTGATTTCTCCCAACTGACTCTTATCGAATCAGGCCTCATCCCCATAATTTAGTCACAATGACTACAATACATTGACTACAATGGCTACAGTAAGCCTTTTGCAGAAGATGGAAATGTTCAGTAGGCTTTGAAATGCTCGTGTGTTGCACGATCTGATGTAGATGAAGTTTGAAGGATTTAAAAAAAATATATATATATATTTTCATACTCGTCCGTAAAAGCTATTGCAAGGTGAATAATTATCTTATAGAGACCCGTCACTGCTTTATTAAATTGGGTTATTCACCGACTCCCCTAGAGGGAGACAAGTGAGCAAAAGCATTTGTGTCTCCGTGGCATGCATGCGTTGTTTTAGTGTGGCAGTGCCCTCACTGTCTTAGCTCAGCATTACTCTTTGTAGCCTGCTTGTTCACAACGAGTACAAATGGCAATGAAGTGCAGGGCAATGCAGCGGTGATGATCTCGGCAGGTATTGACTTATGGGACTATATTGGGGCTAAGCACTGGCAAAGCACTGCTACTTGGATGCGGAAATATCACACAACACATGAGTACTTTGGGCCCTTCTCATTCGTCTTTTTATCTATCCTCCCAGTCCCTTCCTTCCTTTCTCGGTCCTCCGGCTCGTTCCCACTGATCTTTAAAGAATGATGGGGCGGCAACAATGGGATAGTCTATCCAGTGTTCTTTATAGATCAGTGGGAATGAGCCAGAGGACCGAGGAGAGACGTTGAGAAGAGCCTTTCTCACTCACCACAACACAGACAACCTCTGTGCCCAAGTAGCAGTGCTTCGCCACAATACAAGGTGCTTCTCATGCAGCGTTTATACGTCCTCCCTCGCTCCTCGGGCCTCGATCCTCACTGATCTACATAAAGAATGATGGGGGGGAAACAATGGGATAGTCTATCCAGTGTTAGTTATAGATCAGTGGGAACGCCCCTCGAGGATCGAGCATCGAGGATCGAGGAGACATGTTGAGAGGCACCCATAGTCCCAAGTCCCCAGACCAAGACAGACGAGACTCTTTCTCTGTCTCTCTCTAACACACACACACACACACACACACACACACACACACCCAGTGTGACTCCTCCATGTCTATTCTACGCAGGTGTTGCCCAACCGGACACACCCTGTCCTCCTGATGAGTGGGGGCGGGGGCTACCTCCTCACCGGGACCACCGTTGCCACGGATACTGCCAAAGCCAGGACGAAGCAGGCTAAGGAAGAGGAGCCAGCGTCCAAGAGGATCCGTCTGGAGGAGGTGGATGGGGCAAGTAGCAACAACTCTGCCTAGCACCGCAATCTGATTGGACAGATAAGTGCAGAAATGGACGCCAGATCCGTGCCAAATCTGTGTCTGAATCGTCAACTTCTTGTCCAGGTGTCACAGAAGCTGTCACACAATCACTTGCTTATTTTTTTAATACTACAAGGAGTGTTTTTATTTTTTTGTTTTTGTGTCTTGCCTCCCACAATGCATTGCGGCGTGTGGATTGTGGGTTATTTATGTTTTTGAGACAGGAAGTGCCATAGTAAAACTAAACTAACAGGCATGTTCGTTCACTCCTGGACACATTGCCTGCATGTACAGGACTTTAAATAAAACAGAATATATAAAAAAAACTACCAATTGTTTCCCACTTTATCTTTGAGAGTATTCTTCATTTGCCACGTTATTATCTATGAAAAAAATGGTTTTAGTTTGTTTTGGCCATTCTAGTAATTTGTTTACATCCTAAAGACGGTTACCAATCCTGTGCAAATACACAGTTGCTGTGCATTTCTATAAAGTAAATAATATGTATTTTGAATAGATATATAATAAAAATAGTTTTTTTTTCTTGTACATCTTTAGTAGGTCTTTTGGGAACTCCAATTACATGTATAGTGACATACATAAAACATAGAAATGAACGGTGTTGGAATTTGGTCCCAGAATAATTCATTTTATTAAATTACTTCATCAACAACAAACTTGGAAACAAACACACACAAACATACAGAACACCGTAGAGATCTTTGAACATACAAGCAAAGAGCATAGTCATCACAGAATTCAGATTGGTTAACCATTCCCATGCTGTTACATTTTCTCAAACGTCGAAAAAGTTTCATAAAGTACAAAGTTTAACACAGTAGAGGTATTGGCAAGACGTGTGTGTTTTATACAGTTTTCCTGTCATTTCTTGTTCAGCGTCATAAAAATAAGGATGTGGCTAAACTACTAGTTCCCATCACTGATCTCCAGTCAGTCCTAGGTGTGCAGTCCGATTATATAACCCATCAGCAGCCACAGGCACACCTGTGATTGAAATGTTGTCAAACATTCTAAAGAACATCTGGGATCATCCTGTCATTCAAGAATCTTAGATGCTGAACGCATTCTTTAATAGAATGCTCAAAACTCGTCTACTGAATGGTTTGTAACCACCACTTTTCCAGAGCAGTTCTGTCTCTGAGATCTGGCCCGTATCCACTCCAGTGTCCACTACAAAGTTGCCCCACCATGGAACAGTTTGCTCTGGAAAATTAAATTGGTAATTATCAAGTAGAAAATGAATAAGCGGGAACACCATACATGTTGCACATCCAGATTTGTAAGTGTCACAACTAAAGCAGGGAGTCTACGAAGGCTTTACCTGAAACAAACAAACACACACACACACACACACACACACACACAGACAGTGAAACCGAAGAGCGAAGAGACTGTACGTAGATGATGTTGCTGTTTGCTTGATTTTCAAACAAACTTTGCCTTAAGTCACGATCACCACAGCAATGGAGGTTTATATCTACAGTCCTGCTCCTGGAGGTCAGCACACCTTGGTCGGGTCATGGAGAACAGCGAGGGGAACCCCAACTCATCTGGCCTCTCTCACCAGTGTTGGGTTGGGTTGTTGCCCCTCCACACCCATCACTTCTCCTGGCTCTTGTGGATCTTGCTGGTGATCTCCTGCAGCTCCCGGTCCATGGCAGCCAGGTTAGCCAGCTCCCTCTCCTTCAAAGATAAAAAAAAAAGAGCAAATTCACCATTTCTCTCCCCATCAATGATTGGACAACGCCCTCTGGATTAGATAGATAATAACTAGTAATAACTATTCCAGTAAGAATGACCTCACTGTCTTTTGCAGAATGAAAAAGGGAACACTCTGAGTCATCTCCTTCCTTCAATACTGAAATCATTTCAGCTTCATCTCTCTCCTTAAATAATATAGTAATACAAATTCAAGTTAGAGAACTCATTTCAAAAAGAAAAAGATTCATTTCATCCTGACAAAATAAACCATTTAAAGTCAACCTTCTCTCTGTTACAGAGATAACTAGAATCAATTTGTCTTTGTCAAGCTGTTCTTCCTTTAAAGACAAAAAATATATATATTTTAAAGATAGATGAGCCTGTTGCCTTCATCCTCATGCCAGAGTGAAAAAGAGTCATTTTTTATTTCATTGTGTCCCGAAATCCCAGCAGCTCTTCACATACAGTACACATTACTCTTCAGTCACTTGGAAAGGTGGAGATAAAAACCTATTAAGGTGTGGATAAAAAGAAAACACCTTCTCTCCTTTCTTTTTGTGTGTGTGTGTGTGTGTGTGTGTGTGAATACTGTACACTATTGATGCTGCTCTGAAACTCTCATTTTTCTCTCATGATCAATTTCACCTTTATTGTCCCAGTAGGTGTAATGTGTAATGAAACTTTGTGATCCGTTCCTGTTTCCGCCGCGCCGCAGCCTGCGAGGCGTAGCGTCGTAACACATCCCTGAGCTCAGCTCTTTTGCCACTACGCCGAGCAGTCGCCATTATGAGCGCATCGCCGGGGAAAAGTCCCCACTCAGCAATCTAGCTGCTCAGTCGCCACTTGAATGAATGGAGGACAGAGAGAGTCCTTTGAGTTAATTTAAAGGCTCTACTCCCATACAGATATCAGGACAATCCGTTGTAATTTGTCATATTTATCTCCACTGTGTTGTTTCTCTCACCATGCAGTCATGTGTACTACTGCAGGGCATATCCCCGTGTGCTGGCGAAAAATAAACTACATTTTTAAAAGAGCGCCAGCCCCTGAACATCTCTTCAGATGTATGTGTATGTGTATGTGTATGCAGGTATGTCATATGTGTATGTTTGTTACTTTTATGTTAGCAGCATGTAGCAATGTTGTCCAAGACAAATTTCCTTCGGGACAATAAAAGTATATTCTATTCTATTCTATTCTATTCCCAACAAACATCTCTTCCTCCTCTTCCGTCTTCTTTTCTCTCATAAGGCAGAGAAGCTGACTGGCAGCCTCCAGGAGCAATCGGCCCTGTTATACGATGCACCGTAACCTCCGTCTCCAAATGCAATCCATTGTTCAGTGGAGGCAAACAAACGTGTGCCCACTACCACCAGGTATTAGCGAAACCCACTGATATCAGAGTTTGATCTCTAGCGCAGTTTTTGTCCAGACTGCTAAAAACAGTTTTAATTGGACTGAGCCTTGACTCTTCTACTGTTCTATCTCCTTTCCTTCTAAAAACAAGAGAATCGCTAATTGGTGCAAGGGTAAGACCCAGGGACCCCATTTTGCAAATCAGAATAATTCTCTCTCTCACACACACACGCACACACACACACACACACACACACACACACACACACACACACACACACACACACACACACACACACACACACACACACACACACACACACACACACACACACACGCAGCAGTAGAACGCAGGAGCAGAGTGGTGTGTGTCTGCAGAAGAGTATGGCTCAGGGCAGAGTGACTGCCTGGCTGAAGAACTGTTGGCTCAGAAGGGAGCTGTGACATCAACACTAGCTACCCATCTAGAACAGTTTTTTATTTCCCTCTATTTCTCTCTTTTTCCTTGTCTTGCCGCATTAGCTGCTTAGAACACACACATGCTCGAGTGCGGATGACATTTTTACTGAAACACACACACACACACACACACTCAAGTTTTCCTTTTTCTTTTTTCCCCTTTTTCTTCCTCTTTTCCTTCCTCTCTCATCCCTCCATCTCTTACACTCTCTCCATCTCTTTCTTCCCTTTCTCCATCCTCCTCGATATATCTTTTCTCTCCTCATCTGACCTCATGCTTTCCCTGTCTCTCTCTCTCTCTCTCTCTCTCTCTCTCTCTAGCAATTGCTTCCCCCCTCTTCATCTCACGCTATCCGTTCATCTCTCTCTCTCTCTGTCATTCTCTCTCTCTCATTCTCTCTCTCTCTCGTTCTCTCTCTGCTCTATTGTTCTGTGGTCCGCTGGTGTTGTGTGTGTTGTGTGTGTACAGTCCTCTTTGCTGCTGCAGAAAAGGAGTGAATTTGCTGCTGCTGCTGGAGTCCACTGCTGCAGCTGTATCTCTTCTCCCCTCTGGTTCTAGGAGCTGTGAGCTGCACATCGCATCACTATAACATTAATTAGACAAATGTTCTCTCTCTCTCTCTCTCTCTGTCTATCTATCTATCTCTCTCTCTGTCTATCTATCTATCTATCTCTGTCTCACTATTATGTAGGGCATGTAACTAGACAGCCTCTGGGCTACATAACACAACTGTCACATCTCACATAGCCACAAACTGTGGAAGAGACTTCCCTGCCAACTAAGAGCAGTGTCAACGTACACAATTCCAGCTAATGCGCATGATGTTTCAGGAGCGCAGGAGAGAGGGGTGCCATTTCCCATTGGCCGTCGAGTAACAACCTTTCACCAGAATCACTCTTATCTTTGATAAGTCGTTCTTGGACTTTTGAAAGAAAGCGTCCCTTACCTCCTCTGGGGTGAGTGGTCTTTCCTGCAGGGCCACGGCGCCCCCCTGTGGCGCCGCGAGGCGTGACAGCTGGGTCCTCTTGTAGTTGAGGAGGCGGGCGAGGTTGTTGGTGGCGGCGGCGCTCGCTGCGGTGCTCCTCTTGTACCAGGCGGGGTGGTAGAAGCTTCGGAAGACCCAGGGGTTGCGCTTCTCCTGCTGGTGCGCCTCCTCTTGCGCCTCCTCCTCCAGCAGGCGCTCCCCCAGCTCCTTGCCTCTCTGGGCCAGGTACCTGAGTGCCTCCTCGCGCTCCTCGTTATCTAGGACCCCAGGATCGACCTCCTCTTCCTCCTCTTCAGCGTCTTCTCCTCGTTTGTGGTGCCTTCTTTGGTGTTTTGTGCCTCTCCAATTTCTTGTCTCTCTGTCAAGCTCGTCTTCATCCTCATCCTCCTCCTCCTCTTCAGCGTCTGCTCCTCGTTTGTGGTGCCTTCTTTGGTGTTTTGTTCCCCTCCAGTTCCTCCTCTCTCTATCCATTTCGTCTTCATCCTCATCCTCTTCCTCCTCTTCAGCATCTGCTCCTCGTTTGTGGTGCCTTGTTTGGGATGGGCGTGTCGATCTCCAAGACGACCTCCTCTCTCTATCCATTTCGTCTTCATCCTCGTTCTCTTCTTCCTCCTCTTCAGCATCTGCTCCTCGTTTGTGGTGCCTTCTTTGGTGTTTAGTTCCTCTCCAATTTCTTATCTCTCTGTCAAGCTCGTCTTCATCATTTTCCTCTTCCTCATCAGATGCGTCTACTCCTCGTTTGTGGTGCCTTGTTTGGGATGGGCGTGTCGATCTCCAAGACGACCTAATCTCTCTATCCATTTCATCTTCATCCTCATTCTGCTCTTCAGCATCTACTCCTCGTTTGTGGTGCCTTCTTTGGGATGGCCGTGTCGATCTCCAAGACGACCTCCTCTCTCTGTCCATTTCGTCTTCATCCTCATTCTCTTCCTCCTCTTCAGCGTCTGCTCCTCGTTTGTGGTGCCTTGTTTGGTGTTTTGTTCCCCTCCAGTTCCTCCTCTCTCTATCCATCTCGTCTTCATCATCCTCGTTCTCTTCCTCTTCAGATGCGTCTACTCCTCGTTTGTGGTGCCTCGTTTGGGATGGGCGTGTCGATCTCCAGGACGACCTCCTCTCTCTATCCATTTCATCTTCATCCTCCTCTTCCTCCTCCTCTTCAGCATCTGCTCCTCGTTTGTGGTGCCTTCTTTGGTGTTTAGTGCCTCTCCAATTTCTTATCTCTCTGTTAAGCTCGTCTCCATCATTTTCCTCTTCCTCATCAGACGCGTCTACTCCTCGTTTGTGGTGCCTTGTTTGGGATGGGCGCGTCGATCTCCAAGACGACCTCCTCTCTCTATCCATTTCGTCTTCATCCTCGTTCTCTTCCTCCTCTTCAGCATCTGCTCCTCGTTTGTGGTGCCTTGTTTGGGATGGGCGTGTCGATCTCCAAGACGACCTAATCTCTCTATCCATCTCGTCTTCATCCTCGTTCTCTTCCTCATCAGATGCGTCTGCTCCTCGTTTGTGGTGCCTTCTTTGGTGTTTTGTTCCTCTCCAATTCCTTATCTCTCTGTCAAGCTCATCTTCGTCACCCTCCTCTTCCTCATCAGATGCGTCTATTCCTCGTTTGTGGTGCCTTCTTTGGGATGGGCGTGTCGATCTCCAAGACGACCTCCTCTCTCTGTCCTCCTCCTCTTCCTCCTCCTGGTGTCTCTTCAGGATGAAGTCTGGGAAAGCCTCCTGGCTTCTCTCCTCATCCTCATCGTCGGCCCGTTTTGGATTAAGGTGCCTCTTCATGGTGTACTCTGGGAAAGCCTCCTGACTGCGTTCCTCGTCTTCCTCTTCCCTCTTGTGTTGGTCTGACAGGTGTCTTCTCGTGTATTCCGGAAACGCCTCCTGACTGCGCTCTTCGGCATCCTCTTCCCTTTTCTTGTATCCTGGAAATGCTTCCTGGCTACGTTCTCCATCATCCTCTTCTCCTCTCTTCTTATATCCTGGAAACGCTTCTTGACTACGTTCTTCATCTTCCTCCTCCCTTCTTTTCTTGTATCCTGGAAAAGACTCCTGGCTGCGCTCTTCGTCCGCCTCTTCACGTTTCTCCTTCTCTGGCAGGAGGCGGTGGCTTCTCTTCTGGTACTGGTACTGAGGAAACTCCTCCTGGCTTCGCTCATCCTCTCCCAGATCCTGCCATCTC
The DNA here is from genome assembly GCF_963854185.1 of Sardina pilchardus. Taxonomy (NCBI): domain Eukaryota; kingdom Metazoa; phylum Chordata; class Actinopteri; order Clupeiformes; family Clupeidae; genus Sardina; species Sardina pilchardus. The sequence goes on from NC_085005.1 coordinate 26,348,374, forward strand.
TTCTTCTTGTAGCCCGGGAACGATTCCTGGCTCCGATCGTAGTCGGCCTCCTCGAGCTCCTTGTTCTCCCTGAGAAGGTCACGGATGGCTTCCAGCTCCGACGCCTCCTGGGTTCCTTCCTCGCCCTCAGGCGGTGGTACCTGTTCCTCGCTCTTCTTCACCAGCTCATTGGGTTTGGAACCTGGGGAGAAACACAGGAGCTTGTCAAAGTCGGGGAGCTAAGACGCAAGCAGCTGCAGCATCTGTACCATACTGTAAGTGCTATAAGGGCCCACAGGTACTACGTTTCAAGTCCGACCTGCAGTCATTTTTTTTTTTTTATCCCACCCCATCTTTTTTTTTATCCCCCCCAACACACACATACAAATAAAGAAATATTCAAAATAAAGGGTTAAAGCCCAGAGATCCAGTAGACTAGTTTTCAGGCATTAACCTGAAGTTTGCACTTGCGTGCTATATTGATTTAAGACTAGCTGAATGTCTTATAATGGAGACCAAATTTATGAAATAGTTCACACTAGTCAGACAATTCACTACTAATAACATAGTATCCAATTGATAACGATTATGTTAAGCATTGTTTACCAATGCAGTATATACTATAGTGTTATTCTGACAGAAACAAAATGAAAGAACATTAAATAATTCAGTAAGATTATATAAGACATGCCAGTACAAAAGTAAAAAAGCCTTAATTAGATTCAGTTGTGCCAATAAAGCTAGATATTTCACATCTAAATCAACAGGCTGTTGTTGTTTGGAACCCACTATGTCAGTGTAGATTATCTTGCAGGACATATCCGAACATACATTTTCAGCCGTGGGTTGAGATCATGTCTAGATGTCTCTTCTGCTTCATGAGATCCCTGCTCTAGGCTACATTGCTTACTGTTGCGCGGTCTGAGCGATGTGCAGTTGTAAGCTCAAAACAGTCGTGTGTGCCGTCGCTGCGTAAAGGACATCCATACGCTGTGGCACTCTGCGGGTATTCGCAGCAGAAAAGCCTGAAAATCAGGCAAGGAAGTCTGTTTACATAACTTGCCTCCTTTGAAGAGATCTCTGCACTCCGAATGCCCTGGCGATGCTTCTGATTTGGAAAGTGCAATGGAAAGGGCTTCTGCCAAGCATCTCTTGAGCTGAAAGTAGTTTTATGCAGGTCAATATAACTACGCAGACGTAAGGAATAGACAGACTTGGTATAAATTGAATGACAAAGTTAATGTTGACCATTGAAGTACATACCAAATCCTCTCGTCTCTCCGATTTTACCGTCGGAAGCGAGTGGTTGTCTATGTATGAAAGAGACTGCATTTAACAGCAATAGGCTACTCACAAGAAGTAAACCACGATCCGAAAATTAGAGCCTCTAGTGATTTAAACCAGCTTGCAAATATACGTACTGCACATGTGTACACAAAATGTTTTTTTGTTTTTTTTTTCAAATATGATTATTTCAAAGCTTAAATATTTTCTGTTAGCTCAGTTGACCGTCCATAAGGTACGCATATACGGAACTATCCATGGTGCTGAAACCAGTTTTACGCAGTATCATTGATCAAAGTTTCTCATTTACTCACCCGCTATAAACGACAAAACCACCACTAACAGAAAGGCCAGTTTCATCTTGAACATATTGAGCAAAGATTGAGCAAAAGATGCATAAACAGCCGAGGTCCGACAGATCCAGTGAGTGGTGGTGACGAGACCTCAGTCCCACTCGAGTCTCGTCTCCACTCTGTCTCCGTTCCGCGGGTGTTCTCCCCAGACGAGGCGCGCCGTGAGAGGAGCACGAGGAGATGAGTGAAGTGCAGGCAGGAGTGGGTGGACTTGCTCTCTCCCCCAGACGCGTGCTGCTTTATCTAGTCCCGCCGAGCACGACTTTTCACACGCACACCGAGGGGGAGAAAAAAAAAACTTCGGGGAGTTTTTTGTTTTTTTCTCAGAAGCTCCTGTCAGTTCGAATCTGACACAATCCCACGTCCCTTACATAATACGGCGAGGCTTTTAAATCAACCCGAAATCACATTAATATGTCATTCTTCCAAACTCATTTAAGAAGAAAACAATTACCCGTATTAGAGGACCATTGATGGGAAGTGGCTTCAGGTGTGTTAGGGGCTGAATTGCACAAGAGCGCCTGCAATGTTTTGCATCTGTAAAGTCATCATCCATCTGCTTGCTTGAACACAGGGTGGCTTGAGAATAGCTAGAAGTTCTGTGAGACCTGACCGCCTCCTATCCCTGCCGAAAGCATCTCGAACATGGCCTCTAAATCTAACCGAATATGATCTGGCATGTTTTATGGTCTTTTCAGCAGATGCTGATGACATTGTTTTGCAACAGCTTGCCCTGCTTGATACATTTCCACAGTGCTTTGTTTGGTGATTTCTTGCTGATTTTGTTAAGAACTGTAATGATTTCACCACACAATCTTTAAACTCAGGCTAATATTTCATTGTTGTAAAATACTTCATGGTTTGTGGCAAAACTCAGAAATGAATGTGGCTGTATACAAACACATGATTACACGAGAACATACACACATATATTATTGATTCTGATTGTTCCACTGACATGATGAACTGGACGTTTCCTCCCGCTCCCATGCCGGGATGTCAACAACATTTAGCAAAATTAATCTCCTATATCACCTAGACTGTAACCCTTTGGGTGTTTTTGTTTTGGCAAGTCAGTCCATTATACCACACAAATCTAAAATTGAAATCTAGAATAAGGATCCAGCCCTCATCTGCTCCAGATGTGGCTGTGCAATGTCCCTCTCAAAGGCTCATATCTGTGGATCAGATGCTCTAGTCCTCTGCTTAGTTCTGGCTGCAGTCATTTCATCAGGCCGTGTTGCTCTTCTGCAACTAAACGGCGTCTCCACAGACAGCACTGTCTCTCCCACTCCCCCTCTCTCTCCCTCTATCCCACTCTCTTTCTCTCTCTCTATCCCTCTCTCCCTTTCTCCATCCGCCCCCTAGAGTTCTAAATATTTCACGCTTCCTCATTTATACTTCTTCTGCCACAACAGCCTCATGCACAGAACTTCACGCTACAACAGACAAGTCCCTGCGTTGCTCGTGTGTATATATGTGTGTGTGAATGTGTATCTATATTCACTTGAGGAACACTTCTGACATAATATGCAATTTTGTTTTGTGATCCAGCCCCGTAGCTATCATGAATAATTCATTCAACAATGCAGAGCGCCGTTCAAATCAAAACACGAAGTCTCTGGACATTTTCACTCCTTGAAGCATCACACTGAAAAAATGCTATGATGGTCCAGGGGAGACCTGGACAAGGACAGCTCCTCGCTCTGTCCATGTTGTCTACTCTAGGTTGTGGACAGTGTGCAGAAATTCATGTCAGGAAATGCCATTGGCTGTTGTAAAAGAATGATTTAATATGAAATTAAATAACTGTTCCTAATCCCCTGTCACTTCTAAGAGTGTTGTGACAAGTTGCAAAAGAGGGGGTTTGTGAGGGGGGGGGGGGGCTGCTGCAGGATCATTCATTTTGTGTGTGTGTGTGTCCGTGCGTGCGTGCGAGTGTGCATGCGCGTGTTTGTGTGTCTGTGTGTCTGCGCATTATGTGTGTTTGCAGAATTTTTCCCGCACCAAACTAAACCCTGCCAGTTTTGGTTGCCATGGGTACAGCAGCATTGTGTGTGTGTGTGTGTGTGTGTGTGTGTGTGTGTGTGTGTGTGTGTGTGTGTGTGTGTGTGTGTGTGTGTGTGTGTGTGTGTGTGTTTCTAACTTAGGTCTGGAGCAGTAGAGAGATGGCTATATCTAATGAAGCATGCCATCTGCTTGTAAAGCTGATGTGGAGGATCACAGGCAGTGGAGAGGACATTCCTTCCTTGTTAACTCATATCTATAGCCGAGTCCCAGCCAGTTCAGCGCCAGCACTGGGCCACATCCAAGCCGCGAAGGCAAAGCCAGTTTATTTATATATATTATACACACACACACACACACACACACACACACACACACACACACACATTCAAAGAGCAGATAAAAGCGGGGGGGAAAAGAGATTACTAATGACAAGAGACGTTCCCTCTTTAAAGGAAGCTTTGGAGCATCACCATAACACACGTCCTTTTAAAGATAATGATGGGGAGATGGAAGATAGCATCACATGAGGGAAACAGAGAGACGCTTCAATTACTACATAGTCCAATCAGCTGTCAAACTGTAATCAGAGACGGTTTATAAAGCAGTAACTAGACAATCTTTGTTGTAATGCTGCTGTAGGTGGCTGCTGTGGCGGCCATCTTTCTTTTGAAGGTCCCAGACATTAAAGGCATGCGTGCGTGCGTGTGTGTGTTTGTGTACAGTATGTGTGTGTGTGTGTGTGTGTGTGTGTCTCCAATTACATGTCTTAAACTGTAATAATACCATCAACATGATCAATACCAACATGCTCAAGACATAAATCCTCATGTCTGTGCATGGTAAAGCCATACATCTTCATAATGTGTGTGTTCAATGTTAGGTTAGATTCTGACCTTTATTTGTATTCAGAAGGTGCCATTCATCCTGTGTGTGTGTGTGTGTGTGTGTGTGTGTGTAGGTGTGTGTGTGTGTGTGTGTGTGTGTGTGTGTGTGAGTGTTCAATTATGTGTTTAACTACAACACAGGCATGTTAAAGCCATACATCTTCATGTATGTGTGTGTGTGTGTGTACTACCAGAGGGCAGCAAGACCCCTGGGACTGTGATGGGATTATCTCCTCCTGAGCACTTCTGGAATGATAGTGCGTCGGTGTGTGTGTGTGTGTGTGTGTGTGTGTGTGTGTGTGTGTGTGTGTGTGTGTGTGTGTGTGTGTGTGTGTGTGTGTGTGTGTGAGAGAGAGATAGAGAGAGTGGGAGAGAGAGATAGAGAGAGAGAGATAGAGAGAGAGAGAGAGAGAGAGAGATAGTGTGTGTGAATCTGTTTTAGAGTGTATGTGAGTGTGTGAGAGTGTTTGTGAGTGTGTGTGAGGATATCAAATCTCTCCTTTCTCTCTCTCTCATTCTCTCTCTCTCTCTCTTTCTCTCTGTCTCATACACACACACACACACACACACACATTTCACAGTTGCAGGTGAAAGCATGATGCTAATATATCGGCACGCACACTGTAAGAATGCATCAAAGCACCTGATTTATGTGCTACACAGCCAGATCACCCTATTTTCTTTTCAGATATACACAGGAAAGAATCTAATATGAAAGAGAAATTTTACATTTCTTGTGCTAAAGGTGGGAGATTTCTCATTTTGGTCTATCAACAAATAAGCCTAGTTATCATGACACAACTTCACACAACATATTTATCAAGAGCACAAACACAACACATAATTGGCTATCACGAAGGCAGTCAGAAACATACTGCATGTTGACGGCGTGCTAATCCCTTATCAAACGTGGATGTAATCGCTTTTTTGAAGTAGGCGGCTTTAGATCTTTTCATGTTCACCATTTGGCTCCAACATCGCCCCTTTACATGGGAATGTGCGCAGAGCCTGAAGCAGAAAGCCTGGTGTGACGAATGAAGCTGACAATCATCACCGTGACCTTAAATCACCCGCTAGCTCAGGATTTGTGGAGCCTAGCCATGCGTGACTTGCTTCATAGTATAGTATACATCTTAGATACTGTAGCACTACACATAACAACAGAAACAACAACAAGAAGACAAAGAAGAAGACGACAACAACAACAACAAGAGGAAGAAGATGAAGAAGAGAAGAAGAAGAAGAAGAAGAAGAAGATAAAGCAGAAGAAGAAGAAGATAAAGAAGAGGAGGAAGAAGAGGAAGAAGAAGAAGGTTGATGTCGGTGATGTTGAGAGAGGATGTTTCATTATGGCTGATTATGATGATGACAAGTATGAAGCAAGCAACAGGAGCAAGTGCAGCAACAAGAGCATCATCACGGACATGAAAGCCACCAGCTGTGTGTCGTGAGGATTAGCACATTCACTGGATGTACTATAGGTATGCGCGCGTGTGTGTGTGTGTGTGTGTGTATATGTCTGTGTGTGTGTATGTATATTTGTGTGTGTGTGTGTGTGTGTGTGTGTACGTGCGTGTGCGTGTGTGTGCCTGCCCTGTGTCTGTGTGTCTGTAGGTCTGTGTGTGAGTTTGTGTGTGTGTGTGTGTGTGTGTGTGTGCGTGTGTGTGTGTGAGAGAGAGAGTGTCTGGTGTCTGTGCCTGTGTGTGTGTGTGTGTGTGTGTGTGTGTGTGTGTGTGCCCGCAAACATGTATGTGTGCATGTGTGTGTGTTCGTGTGTGGGAGGAGGTCTTCAGATCTAGCTAACTACTCATTACTGTGTGTGTGTGTGTGTGTGTGTGTGTGTGTGTGTGTGTGTGTGTGTGTCATGATCAGTGGCCTCATCTCATCTCCAGCCCATTAGGCTCCAGGTTTATTTTAACCGCTTCTTAATGAGTCTCCATGGCAGCCGCGCCGTCAACGGCTGCTCTCGTCGCTAGTGATGTTCCACTACTGAATGTTTCATTATGGCAAGAACTAACAACTTTCTGTCAACAACGACAAAAACAACAACAACAACACACACACATACACACACACACACACACACACACACACACACACACACACACACACACACACACACACACACACACACACACACACACACACACACTACACAACAACTTTCTGATATATTTCACATATAACTCTGAAACATCACTTAGGAAGTGGTCTCAGCAGGACCAGATCCAGTATAATTGCATGCCAGAATAAGCTGACATGACTGACTTCTGATTGACTGAATCACCGTTTTGTGATTGAATGACTGACTTGTGCATGATCGAATTAATCATTTTTCTCCAACCTGTCGATCTACTCATACAGCTGAGATTTCACACATACAGAAGATCTGCAGAATCTGTCATAAATATTTCCCCTCCTCCACCTATAAATATGTGCTACTGCATTTGTCGATGCTGTAATCTATATACATTATATATATTATATACAGTGCCTATAGAAAGTCATCATACCCTTTTGAAATAGTTACTTTTTTTGTCTTACAGCCTGAAATCAAAACCCATTTTTAAAAAAATCTTTTCCAGTTTTATTAACAAATTTAGCTGTACAACATCAAAATAATGAAAAAAAAGTAAACAGTTCTGAAAATTAATAAAAAATGAAAAACTAGAATAACAGGGTTGGAAAAGTCATCATACCCCTGACTTAATACTTTGTAAAGCTCCCTTTTACTTTCATTACAGCCATCAATCTGTTTGGATATGTCTCTATTATAGCTTTGCACACCTAGATAGGGGAATATTTGCCCAATTTTCCATACAGAAATGTTAACATTTAGTCAAATTCTGTAGGGAATGGCGATGGACTGCTATCTTCAAGTCAATCCACATATTTTCTATAGGATTTAAGTCAGGGCTCTGACTTTGCCACTCAAGGATATTCACCATCCTATCCTTAAGCCACTGCTTTGTTCTTTTGGCAGTATGTTTAGGATTATTGTCGTGTTGGAAGGCGAATGACCTCCCCATCCTCAGCTGTCTAGGAGAGGGACGCAGGTTTTCCTTAAGAATGTGGGTGTACTTGGCAGCATCCATTTTCCCTTCTATCCTGACCAATTGCCCAGTTCCCGCTGAAAAGAAACATCCCCACAACATAAAGTTGCCCCCACCATGCTTCACACTAGGTATGGTGTGTTTTGGGTGGTGTACTGTGTTGGTTTTCGCCAAACATTGCGCTTGGAGTTCAGTGCAAAAACACATCTGGAATATTCTGCTACCATGTGGAAAAAGCTTACATGGTCAGATGAGACTAAGATCAAACTTTTTGGAGACTAAGATTGAAGTTTTTGGACTGAGCTCCAGGCGCTAACCAAACACAGTATACACACCCAAACACACCCAAAACACACCATACCTACTTTGAAGCATGGTGGGGGCAACATTATGTTTTGGGGATGTTTCTCTTCAGCGGGGACTGGGCAATTGGTCAGGATAGAAGGGAAAATGGATGCTGCCAAGTACACCAAAATTCTTGAGGAAAACCTGCGTCCCTCTCCTAAACAGCTGAGGATGGGGAGGTCATTCGCCTTCCAACACGACAAAAATCCTAAACATACTGCCAAAAGAACAAAGCAGTGGCTTAAGGATAGGATGGTGAATATCCTTGAGTGGCAAAGTCAGAGCCCTGACTTAAATCCTATAGAAAATATGTGGATTGACTTGAACTGAGCAGTCCATCGCCATTCCCTACAGAATTTGACTAAATTTTAACAATTCTGCACGGAAAATTGGGCAAATATTCCCCTATCTAGGTGTGCAAAGCTATAATAGAGACATATCCAAACAGATTGATGGCTGTAATGAAAGCAAAAGGAAGCTTGACAAAGTATTAAGTCAGGGGTATGATGACTTTTCCAACCCTGTTATTCTAGTTTTTAATTTTTTATTAATTTTCAGAACTGTTGACTTTTTTTTCATTATTTTGATGTTGTACAGCTACATTTGTAAATAAAACTGGAAAAGATTTTTTTTTTAAATGGGTTTCGATTTCAGGCTGTAAGACAAAAAAAGTAACTATTTCAAAAGGGTATGATAACTTTCTATAGGCACTGTATATAATATCTGGCAACAGGCCTGAACCATCCAGAATAAATCCATTCTCATTTGCTATCTGTCACGAAAACATGATATACTTTTGTACAGTTCCATATGTGTTGTGGAGTGAAACACAGTGACATTCTCAGTACTGTAGCTGCAGATGAACAGAGCTTTGAGTTTGTGTTGATGATCCTTAAGATAGGATACAAAAAGACAAGAAAAGACTATAAAAAGACAAGAACACTGAGCTGTGGAAGAGCCTAGCTTATGGATGCCCATCAAGAATTAAGTAAAGAGAGTGTGTGTGTGTGTGTGTGTGTGTGTGTGTGTGTGTGTGTGTGTAGAGAACAGTACAGTATTTTACACTGTTTACATCAGTGCAGCAAGTCCAGAGGCATTTCCTGCTAAATAAATTAATAAAACGTCTTCAGCACAAGAAGAACAGAAATTAGCTTGATTCACGTGGCCAGCATGTATGTGGCTGTGGCCAGGGGAGTCACTAGGAATTAAGGTTTACTTGGGCACTGTGTCATTTGTGTACATGTTTACTGGGGCACTGCGTCGTTTGTGTACATGTAAGACATTTTTTTTTTACTGGGGCACAACTTACAGTATTTTTACGGGGGCACGTGCCCCAGTAAAACATGCCTAGTGACGCCCCTGGCTGTGGCTGTGGCTGTGGTTATGGGTGCCTCTCATGCAGCGTTTAAATACGTCCTCCCTTGCTCCTCGGGCCTCGATCCTCACTGA
>NC_085005.1:26365230-26445230 GCF_963854185.1 Sardina pilchardus
CTGTTCCTTTGTGTTAACATGCATTTTTTACATGAGGAGTGCTTATTTTCTAATGTATGTGTGTAGTTTTGATGACACACTGAAATCGCCCCACACAATGCCAAACCGACAAACGAGCTGTTGTGCTGTTGTCAGGGAGATGAAATAGCATTGATCAGGCTGCCACCCTGAAGATGTAATTGTATTGATCAGCAGTGAGATATGAGAAAGTAGGGATCAATCTCCACAGTCTAAGCTGTCGCTATAAACACGATTGATAGCAGCTGACGTCTCAATAGATCTATCCCCAATGGGTTTAGGTTTGGTTCTGATAGAGGCCCAGGTCAGGGCCAGTTGTGGTTTGGGTCTGGTTCTGATAGAGGCCCAGGTTAGGGCCAGTTCTAGTTTGGGTCAGGTCCTGATAGAGGCCCGCGTTTGGTGCTGAACAGTTTCAGAGTTAACCACTGTGTGAGACCAGTCAGGCAGCAGGTATTCATCAGCACTGATTCATTTTACTGTAACATGAGGCTGCAGTTCTCTGCACGCTGTCTACAGTCTGAGGATGTGAGTCCTACTGGCTCTCCACAGGATGAAGTGGTCTATTATTCTGCATGCTGTCTGCAGCCTGGTGATATGTGTCCTGCTGACTCTCCACAGGATCAAGTGGTCTATTCTGCACGCTGTCTACAGCCTGGTGATACTGCATGTGTCCTACACGCTCTCCTCATGAGCAAGTTGTGCAGCTCGTCTTCAGCCAGAAATACCTTCAGTCGGTTCTTTTTCAACTGATGGTAAATGTTCTATACAGTACGCTCTCCATACATTCATGAGCTTTGTAATGTGCTCTCTTCCTGTGTGTTTCAGTGTGATGGTGTGTGTGTGTGTGTGTGTGTGTGTGTGTGCGTGCGTGCGTGCAGGCGTGTGTGTGTGTGTGTTTGTGTGTGTGTGTGTGTGTGTTTTATGCATGTTGTCTTCAAGACTGGTGGTATGTGGATCTGTGTAGACTATGCTGTGTATTCTGGAGGTTCTTCTTATTTGGATGATATGCAGTGTGTGTTCTGTGAATGGCTCGCTCCATACTGATGTGTGACAAGTGTGTATAGAGGGTGTACGTTGTGTGGATCTCTACTGATGTTGTGATGTGTGTGTGTAGAGGGTGTGTGTGCTCTGCATGGCTCTGTCCATACTGACGATGTGCTGTGCGCGTGTTTGTGTGTGTGTGTCTGTGTGTGTGTTTGTGTGTGTGTGTGTGTGTGTGTATGTTTGCGTATTCTGTGCAGGGCTGTCTCCATAGTGATGTGGTGGGTTGTATTTCCCCAGGCTGTACTTAACCATATAGATTTTTTGACTTGATGAAAGCTGACACCAGTCTGTGCTGCTCTATGTGTTTGTGTTGTGTTTGTGTTGTGTTTGGTGGGGGGGGGGGGGTGTATTAATGGGTGTGTGTGTGTGTGTGTGTGTTTGTGTGTGTGTGTGTATACCTGTGTATGTGTGTGTGTGTGTGTGTGTGTGTGTGTCTCTCTCTCTCTCTCTCTCTCTCTCTCTCTCTCTCTCTCTCTCTCTCCCCTTGCCTCTTGATTGGCGGTGAGTGGATTGGAATGGTTGAAGGCGACTCTCACACTGCTCCAACGAGATGGCCAAACACCATGCTGCCAGCTCTGTCAACTGTCAATCAAATGCCACATAACCTGCCAGGCGCGCCTCCTCTCCTTGACACGATGATGCACAAACACGGACAGGAAATACCCCTGTCACTGAGGATTTACCCAGCCCCCTGACTGGCTGAACAGACACGAGTGTACAGTACTATCACCGAGGATTTACCCAGCCCAACACAAGTCTATGGGTTGAATAGAGTCTACTCAATAGACACTATCACTGAGGATATCAAATGGCTTACACCCCTCTAGCTTTAATAACTGCCTTAATCCTTATTCTATTCTATTGTATACTGCAACTGTCACATTCACATTTATATTTCCCACAGATATTTAAACAGATATTTAATGCATACATCACTCTAAGAATTAGAGGTGCTTCGAGGCACTTTGGGGATTCTCCAGGAACCTTCCCATCTTTGGGGTTCTTTGAGGAACCTGCATGGCCATTGTTTGTCCGCGAGCGTGGAACATTTTGAACTGCCGTGACGGACTTTCCAACGACTTTCCATTCAACGAACAACTCAAAGGTGGGTAACATTAACGTTAGCGAGTCTATACTGGTAAACATTAACTTTTATATCTGTCAATTAATTTTAGACCTAGAAATGTCTAGTGACAACATGTCCGGGGTAGTCAGCGTCGACATTTATTCCCATAGTCCAGCTGCTAAATCGGTTTTGGTTATCACTTATCATAGCTAGCTAATCGTTCCCTGAATGCTAGCTTAGTTAACGTCAGTCATAATACACAAACATACATTTAGCCTAGGCTACTATATTCTCCTATTTTTCCCGTTTGACTAAAGATATGTTTAAAGCTGTCGTTGAAAATGACACCACAGTTTGTTTGATACTTGGGATGCCAGCACCAGCTAGCAATGTCGCCACAGTAGTTCGTACAGTCTGCTGCCTCTGCTAGTTGACAGTTACAAGTAACGTTAGCAGCTAAATGGAAACATTGTTATCATGTTGTTACATTGGACTAGTGTTGCGCAGTGTTGTCGCCACTAGGAATCCTGTTAGATTTTAAACCTTTTTTTATAAAAATGGATTTATTTGCAAAGTGAATTATAGAATCAAAGGGGTGTAGAAATCTGACCTTTTCTTTACCTTTCATTCATTTCAGAATGAACAAATCTGTGGAAGAAGTGTGTGACTGGCTATCTCCCCCATGGGTCTGCTTTAAGCTGCATGTGGTGAGCTTATTGCCCTTCTATGCATTTATCAACTATTCCTGTTTGCTTTTGTTTATGTAAAGCACACTGAATGACCTCTGTGTATGAAATGCGCTATATAAATAAAGTTGACTTGACTTGCCTTGACTTATACAACAGGACTATGGGTCAATTTACGCCAGACTTACACTTTAACATCCAGGATCGTCATGAGTCCAATATTGCTTCTAAGCAGCCGTTCTCCTTGCATAGGACCTCTCAGAACCAATCGTACTTTGCATTAAACGTGTTTTTTTTATAATTTGCAGACTGGACCGAGTAATCAGACAGCCAATGTGCAAGGAGAGGATGCAGCCAGCGTGCAAGGAGAGGATGCAGCCAGCCTCAGGTGTCACCAGGAAAAAAATGCGGGCCGAATGCCTTAAGAAACATCCCAATCTATCCATCCTGCAAGACAAAATGATCCGCACACGAGTAGAGAGGAGAAAATACTTGCAAACTCATTCAACTATGGAGGCCCTTGAAGAATATCCTGGGCTAAGATTCCCAGTTATAGTAAGTACTATAACTAACTATTCCCTCATCAGCTCTAAAATCAAATGTATCTCACATAGTATTTAATATTTGTTTTCTCTCTCTCTGTGGCTGTCTCTCTCTGTCTATCTGTGTGTGTGTGTGTGTGTGTGTGTGTGTGTGTGTGTGTGTGTGTGTGTGTGTGTGTGTGTGTGTGTGATTACAGCTCCTCACAGAATCACAAAGCCAGCTAGATGTTGACATAGACCGCAGCATCATGACAGGAATGGGTCAAATCGCAAAGAAGGTCATAGAGGAATGTCAGCGGCGAGCTACTGGACAGGACCTCTTTTGCATGTATGAGGAGGCCAAATCAATGCAACATGAGGAGTGTCACAGAGGTGAGAGTTCAGGGTATCCTCTCTATTAGGCCTATATTAAATGCATGTGCCATGTCATCTAAGTTAATCTTATGAGTCATTCTTAAATATAATTCAATTTTACATTTGCAAATGTAAAACATACAACAATACACTACATGCAAGCACTAGTGAATGAATGTACATGTGGGAAAGTTCTTTCTCTAATATATTTTGAATTTCTATTTCTCTTTTAAACAAAAGGTCTGCAAGTCATCCTGGGCACCTTGCTCCTTCCATACCTGTTCAGAGAGAACCCCAAAGCACTTTATGTGATCAATAGAAAGGTAAGGTTTGTCAATTAGCCAAAATTATGTTTGTTGCTTGTTATTGATTTCCCATTTGTAACATCTCATTGTCGTTTGTATGTGTGTTAATGTATGCATGTATGTATGTATGTATGTATGTATGTATGTATGTATGTATGTATGTATGTATGTGCTTGCTAGGATCCAGAGGTTCCAACGCCGGTACTGGTCATTACAGGGAACCCCTTCATGGAGGCTTCTTTTGCTGTTCAACTCGACTTTCAGGATGTCCTTACCCAAGAAGTTGATGAGGTCACCCAGGCTTTGGCCACCCTAATGTCTATTTATTTTGTTTTTAATATTGAATACCATAAGAGTGTAAAAAACACCCTCTGTTTCATACAAAAATACCTAATGTCAAACACACCAGAGGGAAAGATCAGCCCCACTGTAATTAAAATGGCCAATTATTTATTTTCTTAATTTGTTTTGTATTGGTCGAAATATATATATCTTTGAGGATATAATGCAAAAAAAAAAAGTACCAGTGACAGAAAAAAGTCTCACACACACACACACACACTCAGAGTTTGACTCTTTGCTCTGCTGTCTCCTTTAGGTAGTAGGTAGTGTTTATTATTAATTATTTATTTATTTTGTTTGTTTATTTTGTAATTATTATTATTATTGTAGGCTATGTATTTATTAATGTATTAACTTTATTCATTCATTCATTCAATTATGTATTCATTCATTTATGTATTTATGTGCCAGGATCCAGAGAATACTTGTTAAATTATTGAATAAAATCTGTGGAAAACATTCCTTTGTTGTCAGTATTGTCAATAATAATAATAATAATAATAAACATAAACATGCATGATAACAACATGCATGATAAAAGGCCTAGTAGTAATAATAAGGCCTAATAATTGAAGGGTTCCTTGAAGAACCTTTCATGAAGGATCCCTGAGGAACCCCTGTGAGCTGAAAAGGTTCCCCCACAGTGGCAATGGTGAGGAACCCCAAAAGGTTCCTCGAGGCTCCTCTAATTCTTAGAGTGTTGGAGCTGATCAAATACAAACCTTTAATGTAGATATTGCATATGCCCTGAATGCTATCTAGAATACTACTGTATGTTATTCATGCAAGCTTAGTGGTTCAAGAACTCCATTTAGAAGATTAAACCAATCATTTGCCAAAATCGTTTTTACATATTTGCCATCTCTACTAATAGTAATCATCTATCTAATGCAGGGTGAACTGTAATATTCTAGTTAAGGCCTGTGTAAATGACACAATATGAAGAGGGCCATTATTCTATTTGATCACATAATACTATTATTTATCCCTTTTGTTTTATCATGAGGACATATTCATCTCTGCATGAATTATGGTATAGGCCTACATGTAATACTTTCATAATGCTGCTCCATGTGCAGCTGTCTAGCAAGTTTTTGTACTTAAATGAGTTTTTGAACCTGTGAATGTGACTCCTATCTCTCCTGCTTCCTGTCCACAACCTTTGGGTCCAATCACAAACTAATCACATCCAAAAGATGCACCCGGATCGTTGGTCTGATTGTTTGAAGGACTATCCTTGAAGGAATACAAGTGTACAGAGTCATTTGAACCATGCCCATTGACCATGCCTCTTGTGCAGTAGAAATAAAGTGCAGACTCCCCTGACTAATGTTCAATCTTAAAAGATTATAGGTATGGGTCTACTTGTATAATGCTGCTCTCTGAACAGCTGTCTGGCTAGTTGTTTGTTAAATGAGTTTCAGAACCTGTGAATGACTCTCTCACTGCAGGCCAATGCTGAAATGGCCTCTTGCTCCTCTGTTGTCCGTTGGTTTGTTCTTGGAGAGCCACTGAAGGGCGTCTCTGCGTTGGCCACCGCAGTGCCTCACCTCAGATGGCTGTCCGGCCATCACCTTGAGTGACCCGCCCGGCCTGAATGAGCGTTTCGCCGCTGGAGCCTCGCTTGGCTTTATTTCACGGTCCCTCCTCCTCCGCTCTCCGTGATGTCGGCTACCCGACAGCTCCTCGGCGTGAACCCCGAGAGGGTCACGACCAAAGCGCCGTCGCCACAGTGGGCTGAGTTTTTGATGTGCAAATGAGCGCCACGCACAGACATCGGCCTGCCGGTCCATTTTCAAGTGTAAATTACCTGTGGGCTGCACTGGCGCAGCTGGACCCGGGTCCCTGCCACCTCTCCATTGTCCGGCTTTCCTTTATTTATAGCATCTGTGAATTCGTTCTAATCAACCATTTGTGCCAGTCAGCATCGAACAGCATCTGTTCACAAAGCAGAGTCTACCGTATTATTTCAGCAGCAGTCTGTAAAGGTTGCTGCTATCCAGCCACGCCACTGCGGGCCCTCGTGTATTATAAATAATAATGGCATGTAAGATGAGAGGAACGTTGCCTTTTGATATTATTCTCTGAGTGATCTCTCATGTATGATATTCAGAATTTGTATATTAGGGTCAAATCTCAAGAAGAGTTTCATCCTTAAAACCTCTCTCCCTCTTAAATTTTAGGTCGCAAAAGACACCAGAAAGGGGGTTCAACAAGGACTCTGAGAGGACAAATGTGTCTATGCATTATCACAAAAGAGAAAAGAGAGAAATTACTTTCATTTGAAACTCATCTGAGCTGGAATCAGACTCAAAACTCTGACATCTGAGAGGTTTTCCAGTTAATCTTTGTTGTTTTTCCTTTTTCAAGTCATTTTCATCTTTATTATAGCTTTACAAATAAGGCAAAAGAAACACAACATAAACCGCCACACTCTCTCTGTTATTATCACAGAATCTTGGAGGAAAACAAGAGAACAACAATATTTTACAGCCTGATTTTACAGCATGCACAACGTACTGTACCAGCCTTCTGATATGAGATATGAGCTGTGTGTTATTGCGTGGACTATTCCTAGAACTGAAGTAGTCACAAGAGGTTCACCACGACCCCTCTCTTTCCATCTTGTTTATGTCTATTTTCATGTTGTAATAAACAACACATCCTCCTGATTGTGAGGGATCACATACAGAAACAGGCGTTTGGAACGAGTAATGTGCTAGAGAAACAGGTTACAGTGACCAAGCTCTCCACCCAAATGCACCTATTAAAACTGCACGTGGGGCCCTAAAGAAACAAAGAAAACACGGGATGATTTATGGTGATGGGGCTGGATGGTGTGTAAGGGGCCTCAGCCCAGTGGCTCATGAAATATGAGGCCTGCTTTTTAAATGAATATTTCTGTGCACAATAGAGGCGGGTGGGTGGGTGGGTGGGGTTTGTGTTCAATAGCATCTGGAAAATAGTCAAATCTGTTTAAGAGCTTAAAGTAATCCACAGTTTCAAAGGCATTGGTGATGTAATATATAATTCTGTATTCATATCACCATATTTCATTATTAGGTATGCAAAGAACACACACACACACACACACACACACACACACACACACACACACACACACACAGTCACAGAACACATACATCTCAATTCATGATCTGGCTAAGAGGGATTGCTTTTACGTTCATTTGTGCAATTCATTATTTTCGCAGTATAAGTACAGCACAATCAGAACGGCGATGCCTTCTTAACTGCCACACACACAGATACTGTATGTCTTCATTTCTGCAAGCTGAATGTTCAATGTTCCCTTTACCATTGCAACATCCTCTTTCCAGTTCTTCCACTAAACAAGAAGCCTGTTGAGTGGAATGTGTATAAAGGACCCTAGTGGGATCAACGCCCCCTCAGAGCTCTATGGGACCTGTGTCCACACACACACACACACACACACACACACACACACACACACACACACACACACACACACACACACACACACCAGGCTCGGCTCACGTGGCATCCAAAGCCACTTGCTGTCATTGTTACAAATCAGTCCCATCAGCGGGTGTCGCTCGCGGGCAACAAATGAGCATGATACTGAGAAACTCACCGCTCACCCCCACCAGCCCCCCACATCTGCCAGCCCCCGCCGTGGGAGTGTGTGTATGGACCCACATGGCCTTGATGTTGCATTAATCATCACAGCAGGTGGCGTGGGATCGGATCACAGAGCCCTGTGATGTGATGAGCAGCTCACACTGATGGCATAGGTGGCCGTCTGCGGCTGTGCTCTGAGTGATGCCACACAGACGGGCAGATGAATCAGCTGGACACGGCTGCTCCTCTCTCTCTCTTTAGAGGGACGGGGTAGAACTGGACTGGTGGAACACTAGCCGGGTCATCCTCCTGACGCTCCAACAGCTTCCACTCTAACCCTCTCACACCACAGAACATACAGTAGTAGTGAGTAGCATGCTTGCTCTCTATTTTGTTCGAATGTCAACAAAAGTAATAATAATAATAATAATAATAATAATAATAAGCTTTAGTTTATTATGACCTCCGCGCTGTGAAGCGCTTTTTTTTCTTTTCTTTTCTTTTTTCTCTTCAGTAATTTCAAGACCAGGGTGCACGAAACTTTGTGACTTGTGAGCATGTAGCCCCACAAGGATGAACCATATTGTTTTTCATTTCGATCCGTCTAGTTTTTATGCATAGTTGCAGGGGGAGCTGTCCAGCCCCTTGGTGCTGAAGTGGTTCAGGGATAAGGCATGGCATGAGAATTTAGATGGTAGCCTAGGCCTAAGAGATACGTCAAATGCATGGTCATGTAAAACAAGTTCAGGGGGCGCCCAGAGAAGATACAATCCACTGTACTAATCATTCAATTAAATTTATCAAATCGACGGTTGCAGTTTTGCAAGTTTGCCCAGGAAACTGCCAATGCTATCTAGCTGAAGGCTAAGCAGGTTTTGCTCTGATAGGCTATTTAATCAAATACTTGGACAGTAACTTTATTTTTTATGGAGATTGTTTTCCCAAGTATTGTAGGCCCATGTCTGGTAGGCCTAAACAGATAATGTCCCGAGTGCTAGCCTCAACACACCCTAGAAATAGTTAACGTTTTTCAATAGTCTCGCACTGTCCGCCCAAATAGATTGGATTTAATGTTGACGTAGCCTACATGTTTATGATATAGAATGCGTTAATGGTTTACATTAGATCACGTATGAAAATGTTTCCCAGCATGTGACGTCTCATGCCAAAATGACTTCAGAACTAGCTGTAGATATGACGTGAGCTTGAATCACCATGGAGATTTCTACGTATTACAATCAGGCATTCTAGAACTGACAAAGTAGAACGTTCATTAAGTTCAGTAAAACGCTGTCTTTGATTTGTATTCACTTTGCTTTCAGACTGCGATCGGTACTGCATGGTGAGTGTAATACTCCACAAAAATAATATTGTACATCGATTATTATTAGCTACATCAACATTAAGAGCATTTTTCAACAAAGTAGTTATATCATATGGTTTTAGTATGAACTCCCATAGCTCTGCCTTTTCTTCGTCTGAAGGGTAGCCTAATGTGTAATGTGTAACCAACTAAGTTTCTATCTTCTAGTTACGATAATCACAAAGCTATGGATCATCGAACTGCGTTTTACATGGAGACCATTCAATATCACAATATTGTCAACTTTGGACACACCACTGGGAATTTTGGGTAAGGACTAGGCCTACACAGCAGCCTTACCACCACGATTCCTCAGCAAATTAGATGTGTTAACCACTAATGCATAACCATATTAATTGTAAATCTGCCCATTATGCATTAATACTATCATGACATATTTCCTTACAGGCACACACCTGTGTCTTTAAAGATGCAGGTGGCGGCTGGTCAGTCTCCAGTCTTCATTCACAGTGGTTTCATGGAGATCAGTCATTACGCCCCTCAGGTACACTAACCACATTACCGAGTCAACATCCTGGCAAATTTCAGCTGTCATACTTACAGAAAGACAACCATGCCAGTAGGCCTATCAATTTCAATAGGGGAGGGGAAACCCTCAAAGACAGAAATTGACATACAGTATTTGGAATGGAGTGCCAGATTAGACACCGTGTAGGCTATGTGTGGCTGAGCCTTTCAGCGTTGCCTTTTGTCAATCCGTATTCATATTTGCATTGTATTTTTAACAACAGGCTGGATCTGTGGTGTATTTGGCCTCTCCACACATGGACAAAGCCAGTCTTCAGTCCTATGGTGCATCAGGTAATTGCAATGACATTCAACAACTACAGTATGAATTTCCAAATGTAGAGCATAAGATTTCAAGGAACATTACTCTAGCCTAGTGTGTACTAGAGAGCCTATTTAGCACTCTTCAGGGATGGGGACTTGTTTAACTCTTATTCCATATCTCAATATTGTTCCCTTAGGCACAAACATGCCAGATTTGATCCAGGATCAGTCCAGAAGGGATCAGTTCGTCCAGGGAACTGACGTGTCGCCCAGGCATCATCCTTATGGAGCATCGAACGCAAGCGCAAAAACAAGTCGACACACTAGGCGACAGCGCAGAAGGACCTGTCGTAACGCCAATTCTCAAGGGAACATGTCTGATCTGGAGGCCATGATCAAGCAGATTAGGAAAGAAACAGACCAGAAACTGTATCGTGACGTGTACACCGTTGTCCCGCGATCCACTGATTTCAGAACAGCTATAGACGTCGAACAATGTATGGGATTACTTGGCCAAATAGCTTTGAATGCTTGCTGATGAAAAATGTGACAGATGGACGACAATGATTTAATGAATATTTAATAAATATTTTTGTAAATGTGTTCTTTTATCCAGTGTGTCACACCATGCACTCTATAGCATCTACAGTATAGACTATGGTTTACACAAGCCATTAGATGACTTTGAATAGACAAAATGTATAATTTTATAAGGATTATGAAACAAGTCTCTCACTATAATATTTCAAATGAGGTCAAGGTAAAGGGATGGTCTGTATATTAGACATTTCTGAAGCTGTATTGTGGCATAATGAGGAGACAAGCAGCACACAAAAGAGTTGGATGTTCAACCTGAGAGTGTGTGTTTATTACCCCCAGTGTTTACACTAGCATTGTTTACGGCTTTGTCTTAGTCAGTGTCTGGAAAGTAAAAGAACAACAACAAGAAATCAAAAACTGACATTATTGTCCTCCACTCTCACTCTCACCACAGTGTATGTTTGTGGACCCTGTGACAAGGTCTGATGCCCAAAAGATGGAGGCTGTTCTTTGAGTCCCAAAGAATGGTCTGGAGCTGTCCAGCCACTAAGTGCTGGAGTGGTTCAGTTATAAGGCATGCAAGGCATGAGAAATTGCTAGATGGTTAGAGATATGTCAAATTCATGGTTGAATATGGTTAACATGAGCCATTAGATGATGTTGAATAGACAACAGACCAATCAATTCAACATCTCCATGTATAATTATGACCATTGCGCAACAAAGTGGCGGCCATATAGGTTTATGCAGAGTTTTTTATCTTCTAGATTATTATTTTACTTCTTTTTTTTCCTTTATAAATATTGTGTCAAGGATTATCGGGACACTGAAAGACCAGGATGCACAAAACAAAAAAAGACGTGTACATTTAGTGACTACACTACGCATTCACACAGAAAACACTCATGAACACATACAAACTAACATATAAAGATACATACACACACGCATGCACACACGCATGCACACTCACACACACAGTAGACCAGGTACACTCTCAGACAAACACATACACACAGGCATACATGGACTTTGTGGCAGTGTTCAAATGTTACCAAAAACTAACACCTAAATCAGTTGTCCTTTGAGTCAAAGTCTTTCTGATTACTACTGAACTCCATCATGATGACTGTGATGACATGACATGATGGCCGTGGCCTCAGACAACCTGAACTGATCATAATGAATAGATGAGGTCAATCATTCCTGAGAGAAGATTCTAGAAATGAATAAACTTCTCAGTCAAAGTCACAGTCGAGGGGGTTGTGTAATGGTGCATTTAGGATTCTGGTGCAGAGGCTTCAAGAGCCCAGAACTTGAATTTTTCACACGCTTCCCTGATAAGTCTTGCTTCTGCCTCTCCCGCCAAGAGAATTGGTTATGAAGAAGAATAGAAATGAGAGATTTCCTATGGGCTTGAGGCATGTGCTTCACAAACACACACACACGCACATGCCTCTGGCTAACACACACCACACCACACACTTTCTCTCTCTCTCTCTCTCACTCTGTCACACACACACGCACACACACACACACTCTCTCTCTCTCACACACACATACACACACCAGCAATTAGGCTAATTAGGCAGAAAAGGGAATACCAAATCTGAACTTAAAAAGCAAAGTCATAACTGGGATCCTCGACAGCTGAAGCGCTACAGTATATGTCTGCACCTTAATGTGGGCAATGAACAGTGCATCATGGGTAAGGCAGAGTGTTCCTGGGGGAACTCTAGGAAACTTTCACTCTCAGCAGAGCAGCCATCACCACTCACACACATGGACTTTGTGTGTTTGTGTGCTTCCTGATATAAAAAGATAAGTGCTGCTTTGCCAGCTTTTGAAATCCTGTTTTAATATGAAATGGCCCCTATACACACACACACACACACACACACACACACACACACACACACACACAAACTGCGTTGGCGAGAGAACATATTAGCTTCTTCCCTGAGACAGAGTGGACGAGGCTCTCCTGAATGCCCTTGCTCAGTAGTGGCATAAGGAACCTGCATGTAAAAAAGAGCAAAAACGTGTCTTGTAAAATTTCACTCTTCACTTTTCAAAGTCAGATGTTGTCAGATGCGTGCGTTTTACTGTTTTATAGAGAAAATACTTAAACCATTTTGTTATTATTGTTTATAATGATCATAATAATCATTATTATTATTATTATTATTATTATTAAGCTAATTCCTTGATGTCATTTTTGGGGTCCAAGGAGAGGAAGTTCCCTAAAGCAGGTCAGCATTTTTACATCAAACAGTTCATAAGATATTGACATGTAGCACCTCCTATGGATGGAATGTAATACAATTCAGTGTGCATCCAAAGAATGTAATACTGATTGTGTATTTTGAAAAGACTCAGCAATCCAGCCCACTTCTAATAACAGGCAGTAAAAGCAGAGCCTTTGATTGGTAGAGATCACCGTTGCCATGGAAATGTTTATGCCTTAACTCCTGCCATGGCAACTGCTTGAACCAAAATGAAGGTGGAGGCAGTCAGAAGTGAAGCATGGCCATCCGATGAAAACGTCTAGTGCATGGTGCACCTGTGACCTGAGTATCCCAGAACCAGTCTCTCCGTGGTCTTCATCAAGTGTGATGTGAGAGCGACTGGCCTGAAGTCGTTAAGCTCACTCGGGTGTGGCTTCTTGGGGAAGGGGATGAGACATGATGTCTTCCACAGTGTTCATTCCATCTCACATTGTTCTTCCCATTGTTCTCCTGCACTTTAAAAACTATCGTTAAACTATTGTTAAGCGAGAAAATGTTTGAAATGTATCATTTCGCAATGGCTGATGGGATGAATGGACTAGACCCTTTGCTCTAGGGGGCTCAAGAGTCCCGACCCCTCTTCCAAGAAAGCTGCTCCAGAAGTAAGCTTCCCATTCATTTTTCCAATCGACATCTGGAAAAATCTGTATATCAGTGTACTGATAATCACATTTCATTTCAAGCAAAAAAACCTAATATAACAGAAAAAGCGTTTTCGACCTAAGGTGATATCTGTACCAACAGTATACCGTTTTGGTTGCAGATACGGGTTCACTGCATTAATATGAAAGGGTTCCTGCAGCTTCCCTAATCATTTTACTGTTTTTAGAGTTATGACCCCTTTCGGCTATCTTGTCCCCCTCTGAAAAGCCTATAGGTCAAGGAGGTCAGCCTGAAACTTTCATATTCAAGGAGATCTGAGTGTCTATGTGGCACCATTGAAGCAAAATAAGAACCTGGAAACTGGGTGGGTGGCAACTTCTAATGTCCTCTAACCATAAACCATTAAACCACTGACTTTGAACAGATGAGTGTAGACAGAGAAGAAAGTGTGAAAGGGGAAACAGCTAAGCTCCCTCACATCCTACTGTTTTCTGGCTCCCTATAGGTCTATCCCATTACACGAGTTTCCTCTACAGTGGGGTGGTGGAGCGACCCTGTTGGGGCTGGGTGGGGGGGCTTATGGGGGGGTGGGGCAATATCAAATATTTATGACACTGCGGTCTCTTCTGTAGACTACACTGAGGTGTATCGAGCGGGTTTTGTACAGTGAGACCTTACCACCACCACCACCACCCCCCCCAGATCATCGATCCAAACGCTGACTCGACTATCTTCCTCCTGCTGCCCACATGATGTACAGAGGCTGTGGGCTCTTCACTTCTGGAAACAACACTAGTGACAGGAAGAATATGCTGCGATAGAGAGAAAAATATATGAGAAATACCCCAAAGGACTGCATGTCTGGGCAGAGTAGGAGCTTTGTTGAATTTGCTCTTGTGGACTAAGCTGGGCTTAGTCTTTGAGGTAGAGATAGAAAGTTAGAATGACAGACAGAAAGAAAGAAAGAAAGAAAGAAAGAAAGAAAGAAAGAAAGAAAGAAAGAAAAATAATTGCACATCTAAATGTGATGTTGAAAGTTGTACAGCCTAATGACCAGCAGAGGGCGTTACATGCTCAGTGTAAGAAAATATTCTCAATGAAAGAGATCAAGGGTAAAGTGTGTCTGAACCTGTATCCACAAGATGCCTCACAACCTTGAGTCCCTCTCTCTCTCTGTTTTTTGATTTGATCTAACCTCACCACTGTTAAGGAACTCAAGAGCTGTGTGGATGTACGACATCGGTCCTGCTGAGAGTGTCACAGTTTGCACCCCAGCATGTGTGAATAGCCTATATGCCTCTACATCTGTATCAACTGTTCTATCGCTCTTTCTCTCTCTGTAGATTTGTGTACATGCGCACGCATCCATCTGTGTCAGCAAATAGGTATGTGTCTTTGTGATAAGTAAGGGCCTTAAGCTTCCCCAGGATGAACAACAGCACTAATGTTTATCTGGGTGTGAAAGCTCAATGTTTGTAGGAGTGCTTTTATCTTTGAATAAAAGTTCAGTGTTGTTCAGTGTTTTGATAGTGGTTAGTTACTTGATTAAGATTCAAGAGTGTTTTTTTTCCCTTTGTGTCAATGTTTTTAGAGTGTTTTCATCTGACAGTGAGAGTTCATTTGAGGATATTTGTGTGTGTGTCTGTGTGTGTCCGTTTGTGTGTGTGTGTGTGTGTGTGTGTGTGTGTGTGTGTGTGTGTGTGTGTGTGTGTGTGTGTGTGCCTCTATGACCCCTGTTACAGTATATGGAATGTTTCAATCTAACTTATAATAGTGGTATGTAAATTGTTGTGTAGGCTACAGCCAAACGCTTCAAGCATAAAACTAGTGAAAGGCTATTAAACTAAAAGGCCATTCACTGGTGTTACTGGGCTAGGCTACTGGATGGAGACATTGCCAGTAATACCATCAGATTCTGGATCCGCTCTGGCTTAGACCAAGCCTGTGTCTGTTCCAAAGTTGGCATGGAGGCGTGAGAGGTTTAAGAGCACATCAGAAACTAGATGACTACTGTAAATGTGCGCACACACGCGCACGCGCGCGCACACACACACACACACACACACACACACACACACAGCAGTGGATAATCTGCTGTGCTGACTAAAGATGTGTTAAGCTGAGCTCTTAAATAGGATATCTGATCTTAGTAACACGACTCTGTCTTGAGTTGCGCTGCTTGTGACACTGCTGTTAAAGATATTGGAGGAATAGCCTACATCATTGTAATCTTTCTACATTCCATTAATGTATTGAAGACTTTTGACTACATTTATGGTAGGCGTTTACCACTACTATATGAATGAACAACGAATCAATTATTTATTTTATGTAGGCCTACAATTTTGATGGGCTATATGGTTTTTTGGTGTAAAGGAATTCATAGCCTACTTAAACGAGTATTTCTTCTCTCTATTTTCCTTCTGGACTTGTTTTTGAGCAGATGAGTTTTTTTTGTCTTCTCTTTTGCATTGTAACACCGTGACTTCTTTCATGTAGGCTAGTAGGCTACTAGCCTACACGAAATCAATTAGCCTATTCGAAATTGCTTCAGTTGCAACTTTGTGAACTGCCAAGTGGTTGGTGAGTAAAATATCCTTCCTCGATAAAACAACAAATTTCAGGTATCAAAATAAATACGCCAAACTGAAGGAAAAGGCATAAAGTATGCCTGCACGTCAATGATTTTGCAGACTATATTCTACACGTGCGTATTCTCTCCATGTTTACCTGATTGTTGGGTTGCTAGAACGCAGACGGACTGCGGCGCTGCAGCTGACGCATGCAGGGAGTGTTTACCAGCGGGGTTAGCCAGCTAGCTAGCTAGCTAATTTCCTCGCAAACGCACGGCTGGCTAGCTAGGGCTGGTTTAAACCGGCTCAAGAGCTACAGACACGCAATCAAACCTATCAGCGACGTACGTCTAGGCAGGACTGGGAGGTTGTTGTGCCACCGGGGTCAGGTCAGCGTCAGATTGACGAGAGCAAGCGATAGCTATGGATTTAAGCCGGTGGAAAAAATAGCTAACATTTAGCTCCATGATCTTTCTTGACGAGAGGTAACCATCATCGCTTGGTAGCAGCGTATATTATGTCTGTGAGGGGTACTGTTAGTTAGCATTAGCTTTTATATCAAGTAACAATCACCAAGTTAGTGTATGGTGATGTTAGCTTGATGGCCTCTGTTTGAAAAAAGATTGAAATTTTGGTCACAGAATGGCTTAAGAGAAACATGCCGCCCTTTTACGTTACCGTTTAACAGTTAGCCATCTTCAGTTTTCACTTTTTGAGTGCTCGGTAGGCACCTAATATTGCTTGATTGAGCGAGTATTGTCTCCTGGATTTTCCCTTCGAAATCATTTGTGAAGGTAAGCGTGATGTTATTCGTTGGTTAGCCTAACTTACAGTTATTCTTGTGTTGGCTTACAAAGATTAGCCCAGGGATTCATCTGCTTCAACAATAGCAGTTAACGTTATCAAAACAGCATTGTAACCAGTCTCTGATTGATCCTTGTTTTCATTCAGCAACTTGCTATCTAACTTGTAAGACGTGCAATTGTTGTCCACATACCGTTTTTCAAAATGTAAATGTTTTTACAGTTGACGCCAACAACATGGAATCAACAGAGGTTATTTTGACTGTAAGAGGAACCACCTCTCCTGGTAAGTTCAGTTGCTGTAAATATCCCGTTCAGTGGGACGACTTTGGAGTATTGTTTACATTATGAACGCAATTTAAGTGTCTCATCTTAGAAGTTGGACATCTTTTAAGATGCAGTGTTACACATTTGTCGATGGCACTCATTTTTAAAACAACTTTTACGGTATTTGTGGCAATTAAGTTAGTGGTTGTTACTGAACCTACTCCAACAGTTATCTTTTCAGTAACCAGTGTTGTCTAATTTTCTAGGCGAAGTCATAGCAGCTGTGGGCAGCTGCGAGTCTCTGGGAAACTGGTGTTACCAGAAGGCTGTGATCTTACAGCCTACAGAGGAGAACGGGTAAATAGTAAACGTTTTTCTCATAGTAAACCATTAATTCTCGTTGTTTTGACTTTTTTATTGATACGACCGTAGTAGTAGCCGTGAGAGGACATCTATGTTGTTTACTAAGCTGCAATACTCTAATTATACTTCAGCACACTCTGGAAGAAGACTATCACTGTTTCACGAGGAGTTGTTACAAGTTACCGCTACTTTAAAGGATTCTTTCTCGAAAATAAGGTGAGGATAATGTTGATTTGCTTGTAAAACGTAAAAGGATGATAGTAAACATCAGTAAAATAAAATAGCTGAATTGTCAACACCTAAGCGCTTGACATTGCTGTTGTGACTTCTATTTCATGTAATTATATATCATGGGAAAGTGTTGACTTTGTCTATGTAGCGTGTTTACATACATGACAAGAGATATTCAAAACCCATATTGTTATCTATGCATGTTGTGGTGAGAATCAAAACCCATCTGTGTGCGTACTCCCCTGAACCCTCCCTGCTGTGAAAAATCTTTTTCTCTGTTGCTTCGTTCCCATCTGCAGCATTGTGTTTGCATGAGTCAAACAGACTTTTCTCTATAGATAAGAAATGCTAGGGATTCATACTTCCTCCCGTGCTTTTGTTTACGTTTGGAGAGGACATGCTGCTGAGTTCTTGGAGTTCCCTGGCTGTTGGAAGTGTGTCAGCTGGCTTTCTGCTTAGATCTACAACAGCTGGACTGGCGTTACAGCCACTGCTGTGTGTGTGTGTGTGTGTGTGTGTGTGTGTGTGTGTGTGTGTGTCCATATCTGTGTGTGTGCGCAAAAAAACAGAGAATTAGAAGCTATTCTTGAAGTATAGGCCTGTAGTTCCAGTCAACAATTGTGTGATTGACTTCTTTGTCTCACGAGAGGATCTTGCAACAAAGGCAGTGTCTGTGCAGTGGGCTTTATTCAGTCAGTCTGTCTTAATCTTCTCCGTGTCCCCTTGAAGGAAAATGATTATTGTTTTGTAGAAGTATAGCCAGAGACATTCTAATAAGGAGACACAACACTCAAAAAGTCCACTGTAGAAATGCATGGGGTTAGTTCATAATGCCAATATGGCAGTTGTCTACACATATCCCGCACCTTTCGCGGGCAAGTCGACACGTTAATACATTAGCAATTGCCAATCATCTGTTGTGTCGTGAAGCCTTGCGCATGTGCAGTTCTGCCTGAGATAGGTATGCGACAAGGCCCCAAAGTTTGTTGCAATATGGCTGCCGCATGTCATGCGTGGCAAGGCATTTAGACTCTTACAAGCCTTTTAAGCAAGTCTGTGCACGACAACCCCACCTATAATGCCTCTTGTGTTAGTGCACACCGTAGGAAGTTAGGGTTATTTGCACTTCTTTGTTCATGGACTCACCCGAAACATACATCATAAGGCAGCGGTTCCCAAACTTTTTTTCCCCACGTACAGTACCACCTTCTACGTCCTGACTCAGCTCGCGTAAAAAGTAACACACTCTATTAACACATTCCAGGCATCATGTTTAATAAGCCACCTTTTAAAAAAAAAAAAAAAAAAAAAAAAACGTATTCTATAGAGTTTACAGATAATTTCCTTTCATGTCTTGTTTCCTGATCGTTGTAACCCGATTCAAAATGTATTCTTGGATTAATTACAGAACATTAGAAAAGTTTTTCTTTTTAACATCTTTCCGGCATAGCCCTTTTCATCTTGTGTACCCCCTCGAAGCAGCTTGAGTACCACCGGTGGTACGCATACCACAGTTTGGGGATCCCTGTCATAAGGCATTCCTGGATGATTTCATTGACACATTGGTGCAGTCATCTCGTGCTAGCCTGATGTCAATGCCTTTCCTGTGCCTCACTAATGAATTCAACTTTTCAGATTTTGCCCTTTTTCTGGTTGGCTGGATCTCTGTGGTGAATATACCAGGTCCCATTTCTTGGCTCTTGCCCAGATCGCTGTTTGTTCTGGATCGGGTCCCAGATCCGGTCCAGATTAATCAGCTCTCTGGGTGAGGTGATGCGTGTGTGAGTGTGTGTGTGTGGAGTGCTGCTTTGAGAGCACTCCAGTTTTATGCTTCACTGATGATTACTTTAACCCCATGTTAACACATTGGTATTGCAGAATGCAGGTGGGCCCTGTCAAGTCATAGTCAATAGATGGGAGACCCATCTACATCCTCGAGCATTGAACCCCACAGGTATATGAAACAAGCTTTAACCTCAGGCTCCCTAAAAAAAACCTAACCTACCTGCACTTTTTTTTATTATTGTGAAAGAGCTGCATTCATAGGACATTCAAATGGCATATTAAAAAATTAAAAAAAACGTATAGCATTGTATTTCCGACATTACGTGTGCATTGCATTTGCTTAAAGCAAACTGACGAAAACAAACAACGAAAAACACCTGCAACAAAGAATCAGTATGCATAGTGTGCACAGAACTGTTCAGAGACACTGTAGCGAGGCGTACAGATATTAGACATTTTCCTAGTCATTTAAAGTACCTCGTTTTGCTGCCAGTCCGATTTCAGGCATGGGCATATCTGCTTACCCCCCCCTGGTAACTTGAGATGATTGATTTCCAATAGACATTACCATTTTGGAATATGATAACTGCACTTAAAATCTTCTTGTACTTTCTTATTTTCTCTTATTTTGTATCAGTTTTTATAAATAATTATTTATTTGCTTTTTTAAATACATATTTATATTTTTATCAGTATTTTTTTATTAATATTTGTGACTCCCACAATAGGTATGTCAAATATGTAAAAAAAAGAGCTTTTTTAAATTTACTTTGGGGGAGTGGTTTTATATACTGCAAGTTGAAATTATTATTTTTTTATTTTTATTTTGACTCTCCAACATTAGAATAACTCTAATTTGACTAATATATGGAATATCTTTCCTCAGCAGTGCTGGTTATGTGGTTGGGGAGGGGGAGGGGGAGGAGGGGCCACAAAACAAACTACCCGTTACCTGCTGTGACTAGCACCTGACCCAGGACCGGATCGGTACCTGGTCTGGTCCAGAGCAGGCCCAGTCTCAGGTCCTACTGGGAGGTTCTGGGGATATACACTTGTAGAAAGGTTGTCACTTGCGCTCAAGCCTTGTCGGTGCTCACAGTCCAGGACCACAGGATCAGAAAAGCTGGCTGGGCTACTTCAAAAAGACTAAACCAGAGATGACCGGACTGATGTCAAGACTCTGAGGAAGACGCAGTGCGTCGAAACGTCAGTCGTTTTTGTGCACCACAATAAAAAGTTGCTAAGTAATCCGAGTGCTCCGGTCATCTCTGGGTTAGTCTTTTTGAAGTAGCCCAGCCAGCTTTTCTGGTTCTGGGGATATACAGTAGTTCAGTTCTGTTTTGGGGCGTGCCATGTTGAAAGCTGTCTTGTAGAGAGACGCATATAAACACCTGCTGTATTGATGTATGGTGCTTCAGACACATCATAGACGTATCAGATTATCACTACCTGCACAGCATTAATGGATGTTTAGAGACCTCATGAGCATATTGGTGTTACAGCAATCTGTGTAAGATGATGCCAGTCAGAAGTTCAGAAAGAAGGGGATATCAGGGGTGCGTTATGTAGCAGCAGATCCTGAAATTGATCTGGCCCTAATCTGGCTTTGATGCGGCATGGATCTGGCAAATTCAGATCGTTCTTGGTTAGATGTAATAAGTTGCAAGAGAGCATGAAATTGATATCTTGTAAATTCCTAGTGCATGTATTGATTGTTCTCTATAAATCAAATAACAGAATAAGGCTGACCGTGTGAGGGTGGGGGGTTGGGGTCGTGTAGCTGTAGCAATGTTTGGTTCTGTTCTGAAAGCTCATCTTCACAGGTTGTGTGACTCTAGCGCTCAACCTCATAACTCATAATGCTTCTCATGCCTTTGCAGGTGCCAACCTTGAGGTGGATGATGGGCAGTTTGGATTCCACAGTAAGATTTTTTACCACTCTTTTGTGCTTTGCTTATTCACAGCTGTTATGTTATGTGTAGTATGCTCATTCTACTGTCAGACAAGTAAGGAGCTAAAGTTGTGCCATCCCCAGGATGAACAACAACACTAATATTTATCTGGGTGTGAAAGCTCAGTGTGTGTAGGAGTGCTTTTATCTTTGAGTAAAAGTTCAGTGTTGTTCAGTGTTTTGATAGTGGTTAGTTACTTGTTTAAGATTCAAGAGAGTTATTTTTCTTTGTGTCAATGTTTTTAAAGTGCTTCTGATAGTGAAAGTTCATTTGAGGATATTTGTGTGTGTGTGTGTGTGTGTGTGTGTGTCTAGATGGCGCCGAGAATGTGGACTCCGGCTGGCTCACCTGTCAGACGGAGATTCGGCTACGGTTGCACTACTCCCTCAAACCAGCCGTGTCCATAACCAAGAAGAAGTTCAAGAAGTCACGCTTCAGGTACACACACATTCCACCACACACACTCACACCCACACCCACATATCAGCAGACTAACACACACACATACACAGCCTTAGGAGTCCAGTCAGGTTGCTTATCTTATTATCCACATGGCAACAGTTTATCATCACAGTCTTTAATGTGTTGACTTCTGGAGTCCTGGAGCTAAAGTCATGTTCTTTCCTCAGCTGTGTGGAAGTGTTTGATAGAGGCTCTATGCTCTGGTGCTAATCACAAAGCAAAGCAAGGCATTGTCCTTGAGCTGATATGGGCTAATCAGCCAGTGGTTGCTAATAGTTGTTGGTCTGTTGAGTGATGTTGAGTGGATGGTGGGTCTGGGCCACACCACACACTCTTCGGGGCCTCAGTAGCCACCTCTTTTCTGCTATTATAACATTTCTGATTCATTGTTCATCAAGTATATTACATATTTAACACACCCTACCCCTGCCCTAGTGTTTTTATGGCACTGTGCACTGGAATCATCGGCCGACCCAGGAGGATTTAAGATGAGCTTTGGTTAGTTGGAGATCACAATTAAAATAGCGAGATGCGAGATAGCGAGACACGGTGTATTTCCGTAATGTTCACAGACATTTTATGGTAGGATTGTTGTTGTTGTTGTGCTGTCTGAATTCATACTGTATGTCCATATCAGTGGCGATTCTAGACTAGATTTTCAACAAGGGCTTAATTCAAGGGTGGCATCTAGATAAACAGATACTCAAGTTGTTCAACTCAATTTAAGTGAATCCATATTTTAGCCCACTTCAAATATTCAAGGTAGCAGCCTAGGCTATACTTGCGTTTACCGCTAAAATTATGTCTAACATGACCTGTCACATAAACATTGTCTATCTATGGCAATGACTGACATAGGTTACGAATAAAGTTGATCAAAATAAGGGTCCAATATTAGATGTGATAAGGTAGCATTTTAAATTTATGATTTTTCATTTATTTTGAACCACAAGCTCCGTGACCCACCGTGAACGGATCCGCAACCTACTTTTGGTTCCCAACCCACCAGTTAAGAAACAATGGCGTAAGCTATGTAAACCTAGTGGTGAGCGCAGTGCATGCTGTGTGCAATGTGATTGGACCTTGACATTTCAAACTAGCGCGCCGCAAGTGCATCAAGAAAGGGTCTCGCCTTCGACTGTTAATGGCGAATCGTAGATTAGGATTTTGGGGTGGCATCTGTGCATCTGTTGCAAAATGTACAGAAAACCTGTCTGAAAACGGCTACTGCTTTCAGCAAGTGTAGTGAAGTAGTACTGTAAGGAAAGGAACCTTCCATCTCTGTATAGAGTTGAATAGCTTTGATTGATCAAAATGTGTTCCCAGGATACATCGAACTGACATCAATGAGCCCAGCATGAGGTTCTGAACAGCTTAGCTCCTTGTCACTAGCATACTGTAATGCTGGCTGTGTCAACCATACTGCTGCCGAACCACAGCAAGCAATAGAGATCAATAATCAACTTGAGCCCTGCCTCACAGCGCATCATTGGAAAGAATAGGATCACAGGAGTGACTCTGCAAAAAATAAGATTATAAGAGTGACTCAGCAAAAGAAACGTGGCAATGTATGTATAAATCATGGCAATGGTTTGTCAGATGAGCTGGCAGGTGAATAGCTAATGAGTATTTTATCTATCTCATTTAACTCAGGCTCAAACTGACATTGGAGGGCGTGGAGGAAGAAGAGGATGATGAGGAAGAACAGCCGAGCCCATCATCGGCGACGTCATGGCACAAGATGGCGTCAACACTGGAGATCAGCCTGATCACAGCGGGCAGCTACAAGTCACGCCACTCCCAGCCCGAGTGTGGCTACGCCCTGGAGCCCACACAGTGGACCGAGTACAGTATCCAGACCATGGATCCTGACAACCTGGAACTCACCTTTGAGTTCTTTGAGGTAGCCACAGTTCCGTTTGCTATTCTAGTCTATCAGTATAGTAGGCGCTTTTTGGCAGCCAAGCAGCGAAGCTGTGAAGGCACCCATTGTGTTTTCTTGCTATTATTATTGGCAACTGGTGAAAAGTTGTGAAATTTGGCGCACTGATTGGGGACAGTCCCATGATGCATGTCACCAAGTTTCATGTCCGCACCTCACACACTCTAGCGCCACCAACAGGTCAAAGTTGGACGTGCGTTCACGCGTGGTTGGCCCCCTCATTAGCATTTAAGTTTAGTCAGGGTCTGGGCAGTTTTCTCTGAGAGGTCGTCTGAGGCCAGAGGAGAAGAATGAGAACCTCTGGGTTCTGGGAGCTCCGTGACTCTTCATATCCAGTTCTAAATCGTAGATCATTGTACAATGATGGTGTGTCATTTGGACGTTTTAGTTGTCTCTCTCTCTCTCTCTCTCTCTCTCTCTCTCTCTGTAAGGACTGAGTTCCCTCTCTGTCTGTGGATGTGTGTGTGTATCATCAGGACATCTGTACTTCCCCACTCTCTTTGTCTCTCTCTCTATCTGTATTATCTGTGAGTGTGTGTTTGTTGCCATTAGGACTGAATTCACGTGTGTGTGTGTGTGTGTGTGTGTGTGCGTGTGTGTTTTACAGGAGGACATGAGTGAGAAGGTGGCAGACAACCATCCCGGGCCGGTCGGCACAGCCTGTCTCCTCTCCTCCTCTTTTGCGGAGACCGGCAAAGACAACGGCCTCGTCACCCTGCCCATCATGAGCCAGAACTCCAGGCAGACCATCGGCAAAGTCCGAGGTGAGTTGTCCACCCCCAGCGCATGTCATGCCAAGGTAATTTGCTCATCACCTGGAGCTGAACTGGAATAAACGTAATGCAGGTAAGGTACAGATTTAGTCGGTAAGCATCATAGCCTAAGCCGACGATACACAAAGGAACTTGTTGAGCACTGTTAGTTGGGCAGTGGTTCTGAGAATTGTTGCGTCATCACTTGCCCATTGAGACTTGGGCAGTTGGTACATTATACATAGAGTACATATGGTTCCCCACCAAATTGCTCAAAAAGTTTTTCTGTCTATCATCAGTTTTGAAGCATAAGCTTCCCTCTTTATGGTCATATTGTAATATCCTTCTAATATGAATTGTATTATTTGTATTATTGTTGTATTTGTGAAGCGGCTTTAGGTGTCATGAAAGGAATTATATACAGTTTTATGTTTATGATTATGGTATTTGGCAGACGCTTTTGTCCAAAGCAGCTTGCAGTATATGAAGACTACATTAGTTGAAAATAATAAATTTGTTTCCAAAAGTTAAAAACCCTACGTAAGACATAATAATAGCAACAACAATAATAATAATGGTATTATTAATTATTAATGAGTTCTCATATCAACAAAAACCATAAACATACAAACATAACTCTGCAAGAGAATTAAGACATAGGCGTTGTCACCCAGCCCATCGTGAACCCCAACTCCAGGCAGACAGGTGAGGTCCCCCCCCCCAAAAAAAAACAACAAAAAAAATGTGCCTATTGCTCATCAACCACGTAGTTTGACAGTTTTATCAGTATGTGTGTGTGTGTGTATGTGTTCTATGTATATTTTAGTGCAAAGGTTTGTTGCCTTTGTAGGTGCTTTTTTGCGTGAGGCCAGTGTTTTACCATTTCATGACATGATTGTCTTTGTCAAGCTATTTCTTGGTCTACAAGACCCCAGTGCCCAGAGTGATGTGGCTGGTATAGCCACACCTGGCTTTACTGGGTGAAAGATTATTGTGGTCAAGAATACAAGTTGCTGAGATGTGCAGACAGGAGTCCAATCATGAGTTTCACAAAGTAGGATAAGCATGGTGCGGGAACGAGTTAAAACAGTAATATCAGACGAACAAGTTAAAATGGTAATATCACTTTTACCCCTTTTTGGTTTCCAGCTGTTTGATCCCCCTCGGTAATCCTAGCTAGCAGTAACATCAGGGCTCCTACGGTCAACTGTGGGGTATTCCAGCATTCTAGCCCAGTGGTAATCCAGAGTAAATGGTAAACCTCATAATAGAAGAGCCCGTAGGTCTTCAGTCTAAACCACTTCAATGACTAAACTTCAATGACTTTCATGACTTAACGTCTTCAATCGTCCCCCCCGCAAGATGTCTTTAGTTTGAGCCCCGGGGGAACACATGGGTCATTTTTATTATCGAATATTATGGTAGACGTGAACTGCAAAATATCGCAGAATCGAATGAATCGCAATACTTGCTGTATCGCAATGTTAAGAATCGCAATAATATTGGATTTGTGGCCCAAATGTCGCAATAGTATCGAATGGTCACATTTTTGCCAATTCCCACCCCTACTGAAGTCCATGCCTGTTTGCCCTGTGTAATGGACTAGGCTGGAAACCTTAACATCTATCTCCCCTGCTTCCTGTCCATAACCTTTTGGTCCAATCACAAACTAGCTTATCCAAAAGATGCACCGGATCGTTGGTCTGATTGGTTGAAGGACTATCTAAGCGTACGGATTGGAATCATTTGAACTATGTGTTACTCTTATGAAGTATTTACTCCATTTGGTGACATATTTAATGGGTGTGGATATTTTGCAAGAATAAGAGTTCCGTATGGTTCTGTAAAGTGTTTTACTTGAGTCTCAGATAAACTGAAGAACTCTGTTCGAACCCACAGCTTTAAACTTACAGGTGGTCGCGTGTCTGGAATGTTAGGGTATTAAATAGGGAGTCTCTGCAACATACTTATAGGCTATAGATTAAACATAAACACTTAGCCTACTATATAACGAATAATATGAGTACAGTATTATACTCTTATGTGCCACATATGCTCATTGATCACGCCTCTTGTGCAGTACAAATAAGGTGCCGACTTTCCATACTAATGTTCGATTTTAAAAGATTGAGCTTAGTATGGTGATAGCCAGACTAGGTCATGCCTGCATCTGAGGGCAAAATGATGACTAGCTCCATAACGCGTGCGGCTTTGGCTCGTTGGTCTGCCATACTAATGTTCGATCTTAAAAGTTTGAGCTTAGTATGGTGATAGCCAGACTAGGTCATGCCAGCATCTGAGGGCAAAATGATGACCAGCTCCATAACGCGAGTGGCTTTGGCTCGTTGGTCTGCCATACTAATGTTCGATCTTAAAAGATTGAGCTTAGTATGGTGATAGCCAGACGAGGTCATGCCTGCATCTGAGGGCAAAATGATGACCAGCTCCATAACGAGAGCGGCTTTGGCTCGTTGGTCTGCCATACTAATAATCAATCTTAAAAGATTGAGCTTAGTATGGTGATAGCCGGACTAGGTCATGCCTGCATCTGAGGGCAAAATGATGACCAGCTCCATAACGCGAGCGGCTTTGGTTCGTTGGTCTGCCATACTAATAATCAATCTTAAAAGATTGAGCTTAGTATGGTGATAGCCGGACTAGGTCATGCCTGCATCTGAGGGCAAAATGATGACCGGCTCCATAACACGAGCGGCTTTGGCTCGTTGGTCTGCTGATGCCTGAAATACTTTCCCTTTGTGCCCTGTGTAGTGGACTACCTGGTGATCCGGCCCATCCAGGACCTGCAGTGCGACATGCAGGCGTCCTTCAGCAGGTACTGGAGGAAGAGGAGCGCTCTGGATGTGGGACACAGGGGAGCCGGCAGCTCACACGCCGCCAAGTGAGTGCAGCGGCCGTACACACACACACACACACACACACACACACACACACACACACACACAGACACACACAGACACACACAGCCTTGAGAGTCCAATACAAATCCAGCAACATCACACAGACCAGCTGGATTGACCAGTTTGTTATTACCACACACACACACACACACACACACACACACACTTAATGGATAATCCAAGCCTCTGGTTGTCTGTGTCTAAGCCACATGTTATCTCTACTATCATAAGCGGTGACCCTGACCAAGCCTGCTTGCACGTTTGGCCACCAGGTTACACATGGCTGTATACATCTGCTCATAGCACTGTGCTACAACCAGGACGTTGGTGTGAGAACGGACTCAGCCCAGTGAAATACGACCATCTGTTATGTGTCCGTTGCTATATGTGTACCATTTTCAAATACCCATTGGGCTAGTTTAAGCTGTGTGTGTGTGTGTGTGTGTACATTTGTGTGTGTGTGTGTGTGTCTTTGGAGCTACATCACGTGCTGACATTTGTTTATGGTTGATACCGCCTGCTGTGTGCTATTGTCGGCATGGCAGCATTCCAGGATATAGGTCGGGAATGTGGGTCATCACATCAGGAGGTTTGAAGGAGCAACGTACAGCGCAGTTCAGAACTCCCACTAATCCTCTATGCTGTGTACATGTATTAGCAAGGCTGGCTTTCATAAGTCACTCTTGGCAAGCTTTGATTCCTAGAGAGAGTTGCCTCAGGGTTTGTAACTCAGGGTTTTGGCAGGCGTTACATGAGCCATCATGTGCTTTTATTTATTTATCAGAAGCTCTCATCAGTGTGAGAGTGAGCACAGGCGTTAGTGTTGCACAGTGAACTGATACTCCACAGGTGTCCCTGAAATCAAAAATGTTATGAGGCCCCCATTTTTACTATACCCGCACCTTTAAGAAAGACATTTTAATCAGGTTTGGATTAAAATCATATTTGTTATGGGTTTTAAGCATTTGTATTGAGATACCGTCATGACACATAACACTAACAGGTATAGGCTCATTATAAGTGTCCCGAAGTCTGACTCCTCTGTCCCATATGCTTTCAGGCATCACAGGATCAGGGAGAACACCATTGCCTCGTTTCTGAGTGCAGCCAATCATGTGAGTACCCAGAATGCCTTGCCGTTAGTAGCCATCATTATCACTCCATTAGTGGTGGCATTATCGTTGTAGATAACAATAGTCATTATGATGTTTGTTTTTTATACAAATAAATGTATAATGTATAAACTCTTTTCAGGGGGCTGCGTATGTGGAGTTTGATGTCCATCTGTCTAAGGACTTTGTCCCAATCGTCTACCATGACTTGACCTGCTGCATCTCCACCAAAAAGGTGTGTGTGTGTGTGTGTGTGTGTGTGTGTGTGTGTGTGTGTGTGTGTGTGTGTGTGTGTGTGTGTGTGTGTGTGTGTGTGTGTGTGTGTGTGTGTGTGTGTGTGTGTGTGTGTGTGTGTGTGTGTGTGTGTGTGTGTGTGTGTGTGTGTGTGTGTGTGTGTGTGTGTGTGTGTGTGTGTGTGTTCAGCTAAGAATACCGCTTCAGCAGAATATAGATAGAACCTCTACAGTCAGCCTCTGCAGTGAGTCCCATATTAGCCTAGATGGGACAAGAGGGTATATCATTGACGGTAAGCGGGTATATCAGTGACTGGCTGGCATATCATTACACGTTTATCGGTCTGTTAATCTTTGCACTGTACATTGTTGTTTTTTGTGCTCGATATGACCTCGTAATTTGAGATAATTTGTTGCTCACTAAGAGTGCTTTTTGAGTAGTGCAAAAAAGCCAGTGTCAGTGATTATTACTATGATGTTTTGTGATAATTCCAAGACTTTTAAAACTTCCATTCCGGTACATTCCCCCCTTCTCTCTCTGGCAGAAAAAAGACGACAAGAACAACTTGATGTTGTTTGAGGTTCCGGTGAAAGACCTGACATTTGACCAGCTGCAGCTGCTGAAGGTACCCGGGCTGAGGCATCCCCATTCCCATTTGTAGTCCTCCTGTTTATTTGTAGGAAAACCAACGTATACCTGTGGTGTTTGCGAGGTGCTGGTCACAGGATGCATAAACATAGATAAAGTGGAGGAGACCGCACACTCTTTTCCTGATGCCAGTGTTATTGGTTTGGAGTATGCAGTCTCTCCTCAGCTTTATTTAGTCCACCTGCTTAGTTACATTTATACTATATTTATCCCTAAAGCACGATTATTACTAGACTTGGTACACCCAGCCTGATCTGCCGCGGTTGGGTTTCGCCCTGCAGCTCAGGCTGGAAACCTGCACGTTTATCTGTCCTGCTTCCTTTCCACGTTTGCTGGAACATATCCAGGCCTGATAGAGTTCAGGCGTGGTGCCTGTATTCAGGCTTGAGCTCGGCCCTGTAACACCGTGTCCTAACTGCAAGCGATGCGACCGAATGCGTGCGACAAAATCAGTTCCATCCCTGTATTTTCAATTGGAATGTCCTGACTGAATGCGATGCGACCGAGCGCGACAAGTTGCTTTGCTATGCGACTTCTTCAACCCTGTTTTGTCGCGCTGTCCGTTTCTATTTTAGTCGCGTCGCGTCGCCTTGACATTAACTTCTTCACAACGTAACAAAGGTTCATTAAAGAATGTTAACGCATACAATGTGGACACAAACTTTCCGACAGTCGCGCAGTCGCTTGCAGTTAGGACACGGTGTAAGATGTCAAGAAAGGCTATATTCTCTATATTGCCTTTTGAATTTGTTTAATCATTTCAGGCACAGATAATTTCCTGTCTATCAGCCCTGCATATCACAAACTGGCTTATCACCAAGGCACACCCGGATCATTGGTCTGATTGGTAGAAGGACTATTCAATGAACTATGCCCATTGATCATGCCTCTTGTGCAGCAGAAATACAGCGCAGACTCCCCAGACTAATGTTCAATTTCAAAAGATTGAGCTTAGTGTGGTGACAGATCATTACAGCCTGGAGGACTTTGATCATTACTAGGAAAATTATCATCCTCGCTCAATCAGAACAGATGGAGCCAGTTATTTGGCTGTCCACGTTGCTCAGTCATATCTATGGCCACCCTTGGAGCCAGTGGTAAAGGGAGCTACAAACAGCACTACATATGTGGCCATTGGGAGCACACTACTAATGACATTCTATCACATTTGAAGTGTCACAAGTGTCTAAATGAATACATGAATAAAAGAAAAAAAGTCCTCTACACCATGAGCTCCTGATCGATAATTTTATGTTGTGACGTTTCGGGGCGTTATGAAGGGCTAACACCCGAAACGTCACAACGTTAAATGATCTATCAGGAGCTCATGGTGCAGCAGACTTTTTTTGTTTATTCATTTGATACCCAGTTCATCCAGCACCCAGTTTTTAGAGATGGGATGTGCGTGCTTGCTTATCTTTATTCTAAATTAATACATGTTGTGTTATGATGGAGCAGACACCTTTTAATCCAACTGACATAACCTGCGTACGTTGAGAATCTAACTCATGACATAACGAGCCGTGAACTCCAGCTGGCTGCTATTACAGACTGCGTTTGTGCTGTGTCTCTTCCAGCTGGCCCACGCCACTGCTATGACTGTCAACGACCACAAAGGTAGGAACTGATTTCACCCCAGTGGAACAGCTCGTTAGTCATGATGAGTCAGAAACATAGTTGATTATGAAGATAAAGAGCAGGATTTAAGGGTGGTACTGCAGAAATAATGTTGAGTTGTAATATTGTCTGACGTGTCGTTGATGCAGATGACGAGGAGGAGGAGATTGACGAGCATCAGCCGTTCCCTACACTCTCACAGGTGTGTTCAGTCACGTCAGAAAACGTAGAAGTTTATGAATAACTGAGACAAATGATATGGGGTACACGACTAGCTGTGCTGTCCACAGCTGTGTAAAGCCTGTTTTAGGGTGCAGA
This sequence comes from Sardina pilchardus, assembly GCF_963854185.1. NCBI lineage: Eukaryota > Metazoa > Chordata > Actinopteri > Clupeiformes > Clupeidae > Sardina > Sardina pilchardus. The sequence continues at coordinate 26,396,751 of NC_085005.1, forward strand.
ACAATATCAGACAGGGGGCAGAAAATGATGCCTCTCACTGCAGAAATCGTGTTCAGAGGTGCATTCAAATGCGCGAATATAGGCGAACGTTTGCGTACGTTTGAAAACAGTTTTCTGGTAGCCTTGAGTTTTCAGCGAACATTTGAGAACAATCGCAAACAGTCTGAGGAGGTAGTTCTCCGAACATACAGTGGAACTGGACGTGAGTTTGACGAAGGTAACAATGCAATTACTGTTAGAATGGAATGTTAGTGCCAAATTGTTCAAATGTTCAAAGAAAACAGGTTCACAACGAACGTTCGCCACTGTTTGCCAAATTTGAATACACCTCTGTTGAAGTGCGACCGTATCCTATCTTTTTGGAAGGTATTCGATACATTGCTTTAAATTGTTGCCCTATTTTGTCCATATCCATCATTTGAAAAAACATGCAAAAGACAAGTGTGAGCATTTTTAGTTGCTTCTGTTTATTTCATTTTTGTATGTCTGTGTTGTATGGTAGATCTTCCAGTCGGTTCCAGAACATGTGGGATTCAACATTGAGCTGAAGTGGATCTGCCAGAATAAGGTTGGTGTTCTGTCTGGCCATGGTCTGGCCCAAGCCATTACAGAATCAGACTCTCTGAGTGGTGTGTACGATTCTCCTCCCTGGAAGTGTGTGTGTGTGTGTGTGTGTGTGTGTGTTTGATGTGCGACTTGGGTGCATCTTTGTGTTAAATGTTTGTATGCGTTTGATTTCTATGCATACCGGTATGTTTGTGTGTGTTTGTGTTAGTATGTATTTCTGTGTGTGTGTTTAATGCGACTGTTTTAATGTTTTATCAGGATGGCAGCTGGGATGGGAACCTGTCCTCCTACTTCAACATGAATCTCTACCTGGACATCATTCTGTCCTGTGTGCTGCAGAACGCTGGCAAGAGAAGGATCCTCTTCTCCTCCTTCTGCCCAGACATATGCAGCATGTAAGCACCGTTGGGCTCTCCTCCCCTGCCCTTCCCTGCCCTGGCCACCTACCCTGCTTCTCTTGTCTAGACAAGCCAGACACTAAACTAAACTAATCTAACCAGTTTTGTGTTTGCATTTGGTAGGGGTAGTGGTGGACGTTGTAGATGATATGATCTTTCATGGGCCCATTTTTGCTATGTACACCTGTGCAACGGGGTGTGTGTGCGTGCTTGCCTGTGTGTGTGCGTGCGTGCGACTTCTATCTGTCAGGAGGGCGTAGGCTTAATGTGTTTCTGAATGCGTTTCTTTTATGGGCCCATCATTTCTTTGTACACGTGTATGTGTGTGAGATAAGTGACCTCTGTTTGCCCCCGTGTCCCCTCCCTAGGGTGCGTCAGAAGCAGAACAAGTTCCCCATCCTGTTCCTGACCCAGGGGGTGACCACCGTGTACCCCGAACTCATGGACATCCGCTGCCAGACCACTCAGATTGCCATGAGCTTCGCCCAGAGCGAGAACCTACTGGTAAGAATGGAAAATTACACACACACACACACACACACACACACAAACAACATGGCTATCCTTGTAACATCCAAATCGGGACGTTTTTGTACACATAAGCTCACAAGTTAAAGCAAAGACGTGGAGTGATGTAAAGGTGGCCATGCTATAATTGGTTTTACTGCTTGGTCAAATGTCCTTCTGTGATGCGCTATTTGGAATGTGCATTATTTTTTATCGAAGTGTAAAAAACTTACCACTTACCACTTCGAACGTGCATTATTTTTCTATAAAACGCACGGCGCGTCGTTGATTATCCCTTACACAGTTCACTTCTACTAAACTAGGCAACATGTAGTGCAGCAGAACAGTCTCCACTGGCCTTACCATTTGCAGTGCCAGCGTATCTCTCTTTCCACTTTCAGAGTTAAAGAGGAATTATGCAGGATTGGCGATTTCATCTCTGGTTTCTGGTATATAGGCTATATATAAATATATAAATTGCAAGCGTGGTTCTTCTTGTTCCTTACGCGTCTCAGACTTCCAGATGTAAACTGCAGACGATCGTCTCCTGCAGAAACTGCAAGGTTGCAATAGCGGATAGGGACACTGGGGGCGGAAGGAAATATTACTGTTTTTGATTAAACTGGTCAGTCAAGCAAAACAACGATTTCTGAGCGATTTTATGACTATGAAAAAGTTGCATAGGGTCTCTTTAAACACTGTTATCGACTCAATCATTGATATGCATATTACTATAACAATGGGTAAAATATATGGGTAAAGATATTTAAGAAGAAAGCTGCAACAGAAAGTTGGCAAATCAAAATATGTTTAAGGATAGCCCAAGCCGAGAGAGAGAGAGAGAGAGAGAGAGAGAAATTGGTGAAAGGATTTACAACAGGTCATGCTTTGCCTGGGTAAACAGATTGACGGAGGGATGAGGCCAAAGCTTCCTGACAGAAAGCGCCAGTGCAGCCAGCCAGCCAGCCACTGCACAGCCCTGGCACATAACCCAGAGGCTCAAGTTCATTCCTGGTGTGTGGGTGGAACTACCGGGTCAACGAGGCACAGAAAGCATGAGAGCAAGCGTTAAACTACCCGCTTCCACAAGGCACACTAGAGTCTCTTCTCATTCGTCTTTTTATCCATCCTCCCTTCCTTCCTTCCTTCCTTCCTTGGTCCTCTGGCTCGTTCCCACTGATCTATAAAGAACACTGGATAGACTATCCCATTGTTGCTGCCCCATCATTCTTTATAGATCAGTGGGAACGAGCCGGAGGAGAGAGGTTGAGAAGCGGCCTAGGCTGCATGGCGAGAGGAGGACTAACTCAGCGCTGTGGACTCTATTTTACGTGCGCTTGTTTTCTGGGGGACTATACACATGGAGATGAGCTGAACCCTAACTAGCAGAACCCTGAAACAGAAGCAGAACCCTGGCAGTGTCCTAGCAGAACCCTGACAGTGTCCTAGCAGAACCCTGGCAGTGTCCTAGCAGAACCCCTGCAGAGGTGGCTACTTCCCCTCTGGTCCGTGTAGACTGGTGCTAGCGTCAGCATCTGGTCATGAGGGAGGAAATGCGCTGGCGGGTCATCTGTTCGAGTTCAGCTCACTCAGCTTTTTCTTGAGTATCTGTGTGCGTGTTTCTGTGTGCTCCTGAGTGTTTCCTCTTTTTTAAAGCTCTCCTCCTTTATTTCTCTCTCCCTCTCCCTCTCTCTCTTTCTCCCTCCTCTGTAGGGTATCAGTGCACACACTGAGGAGCTGTTGAAGAGTATGGAGTTCATATCTCAGGCCCAGTCTAGGGGGCTCGTGGTGTTCTGTTGGGGCGATGACAACAACGACCACGAGAACAGAAACAAGCTGAGGGAGCAGGGCATTGACGGACTCATTTATGACAGGTACACACACACACACACACACACACACACACTTAGCTTCACTCTCACTCACACACACACACACACACACACACACACACACACACACACACACTTAACTTCACTCTCACGAACACACACACATACACAGTACTCTTATAGACATACGGTACTCAGGCATTGCACCAATGGTACCCTGCACATCCAGACAGAAACCCCCCCACCACCCCCCTTTAGCCAGCTACAATCCACACCCCACCCTAAAACAGGAAAACAAACTTCAACAGCACAGAACAATGAGACCAGAAACACATTCAGCCTACGCCCTCCTGACAGAAAGAAGGCACACACACACAGACACACACAAGCCGCTTTCAGACAGACTACACTGAAAAAACGACACTCTTCCGCTGTCAGGCATGAACAGCTGACAGCGCGGCTGCATTTATAAGGCGTCATTATGTGCCCAGCGAAATTAACATCAATCGACGGAAATTCGAAATTAGATGTGAACAACAGGTGGCTGTGTATACTCCGCATACATTTCGCATATATGCTTCATGTCTGAATGTCCGCTACTATCAGAAATGCGGCAAGCAATTATCACAGAATGTGCAGAAAACCTGTCTGAAAACATCTGCAGAGAGAAACTGAAAGTACAAAAAAGCAGAACAAACACTCTTTCACCCATACACACACACAGTAACTATGCAACCACTTCCCACGGTAAACCACAGGCTGCTCTTAAAGACCTCTTGCGACAACAGCTGATAAAATTGCCTCGTCACTGAACAGTGGGTCTGCAAGAGGATGAATTGCTGTTATTTAGTGTGTTGTGTTGTGTTGTCGTGTGTGTGTGTGTGTGTGTGTGTGTGTGTGTGTGGTGATTCAGCTGTACAGTATCGATGAGCACACCCGCCGTTACACGTGCTGTGTAAACATTGCCTCCACTACCAGAGCAAGGTGCTAACATCAGTTCACAAACTGCACACAAGGCACACACACACACACACACACACACACACACACACACACACACATAGCTAGAGCAAGGTGCCATTATAGCAATAGGCACCTGCCACAGTGGCTGTGTGGTATGTACGTTAAGTAAGCCTCCCTCCCAACACAAGAAGAGACATGCGAGTGGCAGATGCCACTGTAGTACCCCATTGCAGGGGGAGCCTACCTATGTTCCCTGGGTCCTATGTTCCCCACTTTGTATGGGACTGGAGAACATAGGACCCTTTTTTTCTTAAATTTTAGAAAGGGTCCTATGTTCCTCGCTTTTCCAAGAAAGGGTCCTATGTTCCCCGGTATGTATTGCGACCGGGGGAACATAGGACCCTTTTGGGGAAAACCGGGGAACATAGAACCCGGGGAACATAGGGATGACCCCATTGATTTAGCTCCCTTGATGGTGCGCTCACCTCCCACCAACCGCCCGATCAGGACCAGGGCTGATTCACGTGGCTAATCAGACACAACGCAGTTACGCTAACTAACATCAGCCCATGTGCTGCTGAAGTCCAAGGAGTCCACACGCTGATAAAATGTGCTGTAAGGTATAAAGCGTTTGCTAATCAAAACCCTGAGGATTTAATAAGTCATATAATAATGAAGTGACTGTTGACGTCTGTGTCAGCATGTCCACACACACCTGCTCTGGCAAGAGACACTGCTGACATCTCTTCCGTTCCGTTCCGTTGGCCAAGAACACCATTATCACCTTACGTTATCAGTAATGCTCTGCCCTTATGTAATAAAGGCAGGTGTGTGTGTGTGTGTGTGTGTGTGCCCTGCCTCATGTTTGGAATTGTTATCGTCTCTTTCGCTTTCCCTCGTTATGTAAAAACGCGGCGTCATTGGTGTTATCACTTGGCTGCGGTGGTGTGCCCGTGTGGCGTGTAGGTCATAAGCGATCGACAGCCGGCAGACTGTCAATAGAGCCACAGTCACAGCAGGGCGAGGCAATGAGCGTGTGTGGACAGACTCCAACACAAAAGTCTTTTGCAGCACTGCACAGCTGTCTGAATAAAAGGCCCTTGTATCAGCAGGAAGCTATAAGCGCATATACAGAAACGTGCCATACAATACCGCTAGTTCATTCTCTCTGAGTGGCGAACATAAAATGTATGTATTGCCATTGTTCTCTTACCAATGGGTCAGTGTTCACATAGAAAATAAAATACACCATGTGGCCTACAGCCACATAGGATTTCCCAGAATTCCTCTTGCTCTGGGTTGGATGCAGAGCTCGTCTGGTGCTGTGGGTTCAGAAGCAGTCTCTGTGGACCTGCTGTGGTCACAGACTTCACTTTAATCCACTTGGCTAGTTGAGGCCACCTACTGTTTTTTTCAGGAAGTACATGTTCATAAACAAACACACACACACACGCACATACACACATACACACACACACACACAGATACACACATACACACAGTGGTGGATCAACAGAGATGAGAGGTGAACAGAGGTTCAGTTTGTCCTGGAGTGACATGACGTCACACACACACACACACACACACACACATGCACACACACCCCACCTCTCTCTTTTTCCCCTGATAGCGCTGTCCCTCTGTCATTGTTAACTCTGCCTTTCTCATTCCAGAATATGTGAAAGCTTGATGCCGCTTGGCAGTCCATTGAGCCCCGCAGACTCCAGTAAAGTTCTCCTGGTTTCCCGTTGTGTTTTTGAGTTTTTTGTTTTGGATTTTAAGTTCCTGCTTTTGGATTGGTTTTGGCACCCAGGGTTGACTTGCCTGAAGACTCACTCACACAAAAAAGAAAATCCCTCGTTTTTTTCTGAATGGTTGCAAAGCTTGCAAGGCAGTTGATCTTTCAAGTAATCGCCCTTCACCCTTTGTGCTGCGGCTTTTAAACGTCCTGAGTTGACAAACGAGATAGTTCAGCTGCCTTCCTCATCACATAGTCCAGATCGTGTTTACTGGTCGTTACGCTCCCTCGCCCCACTTACAACGTTTGGTTTTCATGCTGTGATGACTTGTTTTAACTGCTTCTTTTATTCCTCTTAACTCCCACTACTTCTGCCCTTCTTCACTCCAGCATGTTCTTAAGTGCCTTGGCAAAGGAGCTTTAAAGGGACACTTCACCGATTAGCATTAAGCTTTGTATCTTTAGAAAACCAGTCATGTTTTTGAATGGTCGTGCATCATTCCCTCAGTTTGCCTTGAGATGGTAGAAATACGGATTTCAATGTTGGACTTCCTGCTTTCAATGATGTAAAAATCATCATTTTACATCATTGAAAGCAGGAAGTCCTATTCATGGGTTTCATTGAAATCCGTATTTCTCCCATCTCAAGGCAAACTGAGGGAATCATGCACGACCATTCAAAAACATGACTGGTTTTCTAAAGATACAAAGCTTAATGCTAATCGGTGAAGTGTCCCTTTAATACGTTTGGCCACATTGCTTGCACCCCTCAGACATCATGGCATGTTTCATATTGAGTGATTGGAAAGGCTGCCTGATGGCCAGTTGGCTCCAGACCTGAACTGGTTTGTGTCTTGTCTGAGTCCGCTGCTGTGTTCCCCCCCTGGCTGCATTCATGTGTGTGACTTCTGGCCATCGGCTGCGGAGCACAGGAGTTATCTCAGTGCAGGGCAGCAGTGGATGAACCTCCTGCTTAGCAAGTTTCTCTCAAGAGCTGACCAATGACCAGTCACATGCTCAAGAGCTCACTGAGCACACACACACACACACACACACACACATATATACACACACACACACACACACACATATACACACACACACACACCTACCTATATATATATATATATATATATATATATATATATATACATACACACACACACACATACACACACTCCCTCTCACTCACACATTTACACACAAACACACACAGCCTTGAGGCCTTTACCTCTACAATATCTACCTCTGCCGTTTTCCGGTGAGCAATTCAGTCAGCTGTTGTTTTATTCTTCTCGTTTGCAACATCGCCATTTTTCTGCTTTGAGGTGAATGCTGTCCTCCAGTCATCTAGCATTCCTTACTACGACACCGATGTGCAAACGCCAGGGCTCTGTTGTGCTGTGCTGTGTGTTGTGTTGTGTTGTGTTGTGCTGCTTATTTGTGCAGAATTGATGACTGACCTTTCCTCCTCTCTCTGATCGGATTTGCCGGTTTTCAAATGTCTAGAATGCTCAGATGAGGAGAGTACACTGCGCTTGTGTGGAGACCATCCATACTGGATGCGTGTCGTGACTGACCACACACTGCTCTCTCGTGTGTGTGTGTGTGTGGTTTAAATATGTACCAATAACACTCCGAAATAGATTTGGAGAAAGTTAATTTAATTGAAGGGCAACTGTCAGCAACCACAGCAATGAGCAAAGTCAGCTGTGCCGCAATAACGCTAAATGGATGACTTGGCAAAATGACTTTGCTAATTTAAAACTATGAGCAAGAAGCTAAAGCACAAGCACTGGCTAGATCAGCATGCAGTGCCTCGGTACACCACATCATGGCGCTAGCTCGTGTGTATCAGGCCTTTCACTCCCATTTTTGCAGCCTGGTGTAAATTCTTTCTAAATCAATGTTGTTGTTGTGTTTTTTGTCCCCCTTCTCTCTCTCTCTCTCTCTCTCTCTCTCTCTCTCTCTCTCTCTCTCTCTCTCTCTCTCTCTCTCTCCTTTTCTTTTCTTTTCTTTTCCTCTTTCTCTTCCTCTCGCTCTTCTCTTCCCTTCCTCTCTCTCTTTCTCTCTCTCTCTCCTGCAGAATCTGCGACGACCAGATTGAGCAGCCCAACATCTTCCAGGTAGAGGAGCAGGTGTCTCTGCAGGAGGTGATCCCCAAGGAGACGCTGCAGAGCTGTGCCTGCTCTACCTTCAGCCTGCCCTGTGACGGCGTGCCCTGCCCCAGGAGGGCCCACACTGGCAGCGCCGAGTCCGACTCCGGCCTCAGCTCCTCCTGAGCGGACCGCCGCCGCCACCACCACCACCACGCTACATCTTCAGAGACACACCGACACGAAACTCACCAAACGTCTTCAGAGACCTCCACACACGCTTCACCAGATATCTTCAGAGACCCCCCCCCCACCTTCCCCACCACCACCCTTCCAAAACACACACATAGATAGATACACACTCCTTACCAAATGTCTTCAGAGACCTACAGACGCATACGGACCGTCCGTTGAGACTCAACCTTGGCACAACCTCATAGAACATATACCGGCTTTCTCTCGGTCTCTCACACACACACACGCACGAACACGCAAAACCTCACAGGCTGTCCACAGACACTCATCTCCCACCCCCTTACCCCTAAACACACACGTAACCTCACAATCTATCCAAAGACAGACGCGCACACACACACACAGGCACAGATCATCTTGGGACTTCCACAATGGTCCTGTACCTAACTTATGCACCGTCCAATCAATTAGCCTTCTCCTTAGCGGTATTACCCACTCTTTAAAAACTCATCCCTGGTCCACTTCAGGTAATTTCATCCCGAGCAGGGGTGCATTTCCCAAAACCATAGTTGCTAACCTGTTAGCAAATTAGTTGGTTGGCAATGGGAGATGTTAGAACTATGTTAGCAACTATGGTTTTGGGAAACCCATCCCTAATTTGGTTTGGTTCGGTGGTTCGGTTCAGCCCAGTCTAACCTGCCTAGGCCATGTTTTGAAAACCTGGACTTAGTTCACTTTAGCTCACTTAAGCCTTCGTCCCTTCCTGGCCCATATAGGTCCGGTCCAGGTTGGGTCACTTCAGCCCTGTTTCACCAACCAAGGCCAGCTGGTCACCACTCCCCAGCCAACCAAATGCAGCGTCGCCTCAGTCCAGACACTCATCTGCTGTTTGTTAGGACCGGAGAGAATTCAGGTGCTTTGCCAAAACAGAGTTTGGTCTGACTCGGTTGTTTATTTACTATTATTTGCGTTATTGTTATTATTGCAGGTTTATTTATGTAAAAAAAGCAAATTAATTCAGAAGAGACCAGGATAAGTATTTAACAAATAAGTGATTTAGAACTTTCATTTTTACTATATTAGTTAAGTTGCTGTAAGATAAGTGTTAAAATCATGTAGATACATTTTATTTTTCTTTTGATTCCATTCCGGCTATACCTGTGCCACTTGCTTCAGCATGGCCAAATAATAGCCATGGGTTTTGCATGCTAGAATTTCCTGAACATGAACAAGAAACATACAGTGTGCCATTCAATTTGCACACGTTTGGTTTCACCTGCCTTGGTAACCTACCAGTAGTGCATTGTGAAAGCTGAATGTGAATTTGAATATCTGAGAGAATTAATATTGGACGTCATGTCATATAATATAGAAACAGGATTATTGTTACCCTTACAGGTACAATATAAGGTCGAGCTTCTGACTGAAAGTTTATGTGGAGCAGGTCAAGTTGGACTTGTTGCAATAAAAAAATATGTCAGGTTTTTACGTAGTCTTTGCACAGTAGAAATCCCAAATCTCCCTCAATTCACTTGGTCTGCATCTGCAGTAGGCTAGTCCTTGCCCACTCCTCCATAAAAAAATCAATGTATTGCATTTAAAGAAAAAAACATCTTACTGGAATGTGTTTACTTGACATTGACAACTTTGACAACTTGACATTGGGTATGTGTCATAGAACAGGTTTCGGTGTATACAATATGTAGCCTATGTTAGTTTTTGTGTAGTGAATGATTGCTGCTCTGCTTTGTCCTTGTCATGCATTGAATGTGCATATGTACAGTATATGGTTGCAGAATACAGTATGCGCGCGTGTTTGTGAAGAGAGCAAGATGTTTGACCTTTAAGCAGAATGTGTGCATCCACACTGCGAGAAATACTGCAATGAACCTTTTGAACTCCTGCCTCAGAGCAGACACTCATAGATCGAATAAAATCATTCAGCTAAATCTGGCGTGTTTATCTGATTACTTTTCAAAACTACTGGGAACTTCTGGTGGTACTGAACATGTGAAGTTGTTCATTAGGGGACTTTCAATGCCCTCTTTCTCTGTTTTGCACTAGGAGTTCTGTTTACCCTAGATCTTTGGCAACGCAACTGTAAATACTATTCTCCTGGCACGAAGGCACGAACGAAGTCACGTTTAGGGGATTGAAAAATGCCAGGTCACGTGGATCACGCTAGGTCACGTGGCTGCACAGGTGTACAAGTGTTTTCCTATATTTTACGGTCTATCTATGGTGATTCCCTCCAAGCTATTAATGATTACCAGCATACACTGCAGGTATCGTTATGGGTAAGTACACTTATTACATAATACTTTTTTGTGGAAATAATAATTAAACCAGGCCATCTATGAGCTACAATTCGAGTTGAAAGATAGTAGAAAGAAATTTACATTACCAGGGATAACAGAGCACGCATGGGTAAACACCATAGACAGTTAAAGATATGTAAACACAGCAATCAGAATGAACTCATACAGGTTGCGGCTTGAGTGAAAACTCTCTAGGATGAGACGTTCAGATGCGAGCTTCTACTGCCACCTGTTGGCCAATAGTTGGTAAGCTTGTGTGTCAGACTCAGCGCAGCAGGAAACTAAGTTGATCTGACGGTCATACACGATTTGGTTAAATCTGCGAGATAAGTCATTGAATAATATGGTTGTCAGACGTTTAAAACTTGTTGTAGAGAGACATATGTATACTATGTGTGATGCATGGCACGTTTTCACAGAAATGCACATGATTTCAGTAATGCGTAGGTGTGAAAAAGCTTTGGTGCTACGTACAGTGTTCATTTGACACCATGTCCACAGACAGGGCTTTCGGAAATAATACATTCGGTTACCCACGTGAGGTTAACTTGTTAGGTTACCCCAAAAAAAGCATATTGTAACTTTATTTTTTCAAAGTTACATTTCATCAAGTATTTGCTGTGCGGCGCTTTCATTCGATGCAGTGGGGGAAGTCAAGCCAGTTGGAAATGTTACGTAACAAGGGTTTGCCACGAATATGGGAGCTGTAGTATATTTTTGCACCAGACACATCGGCTCGGATGGACCGAAAGCAAGGGAAACTACGATTCCCAATAGTCATTGCGAGAGGGTACTCCCACACTAAAATAAACCCATCGACTGTAATCCTTCGTTGTGGAGCCAGAGCTGATGCAGATCCTGACAATCCTTCTATAAACTAAAGCTGCATTTGTAGACACTTTCATCCAAGAAAATGGATAACTCAGGCAAAGAGAAGGAGGCAATTCAGTTAATGGCCGAAGCAGACAAAAAAATAACCAAACAAGGTTCATTCCTCGGAGGAATGTTTGGGTAAGAGAACGTTCAGTAATTTCTATGGGATGCCAAAATAGCTTTCCAGCTAGCTAGCCGTCACACGGATACTATATGATGACAATATCTAGATAGGTGGGGGACGCTTATGTGGATTTTGTTGAGAATAACTTTGAAAAATGATAGTCTTGAAGTGTGATTAGTGTTATAACGTTTGCAAACTTACCTTTTCTCACGTAGTTAGCACTGCGACTCGTAACGCTAAAGTTAGCTGTCAAAGTAGCCCTGATTGTTGTGCTTGTGTAGGATAGCAAGATTGTCCACATAACATTACGTTATGCCTTTATAGTAAATGGATCTGCGGGTGTTATTGGCTTGTATTGCTAATGAGTCCGCTTTAACGTTAACTGTTCCCTTGCTAACCTTGTCAACGACGTGTGAACGTTTTCAGGTTGATCAGATCTAACCCAGTTTGTAAACAAGCAGCTTTATGACAACCACTAGCATTAGCTTAATTTCAGTTAAACGAAATGACGTTAGTTATCGCAAACGCCCTTATCCCATATGCCTTTGACATAATGAGTAAAACTAAAACCCAAGCACTCCTCAATCTAGCAGTGGCTGGTTTGCTCGCTGATGAGCTTGGCACTTGGATTTGGGAACTGTCAGTGTCAGTTTAAGCAACTAGCTTTTTAGCTAACGTTCACGTAGTCGTTCTAACATCGTTGGCCACCCCTGAATATCCAAGAATAGCTGACGCTAGCTAGCGCGATAATGATTTTGCGCAGTTACCTGCTGTGCGGGGTGTTGTGGCAACTCCTGCCTTGAATGTGGACATTTAGTTTAGTTTAGATTAGTAAATCCACACCAGCCAGTAGCCATATCATAGTTCACCTTACCGTACTTCCGTTGCTTCGTACACCATGGATAATATCATATCAAATAAGGTCGTCTTTGTGTGGCACCTTATGTCTGGAGGTCCCCAACATAAACATACACTCGGTGTTCTTAAATAAATTGAATAGCAAGTAAGGTTAATGTCACATGGTCGGCCAAGCCCAGTCCATACGGTGGCTGTTCACCCCTCCCTCAGCAGTTGCTAACATTAGGCCATGAGTGTGTTGCTTGCTGTCTGCTGAAATATTGCGCACCTGTGGGAGTATGGGGTGATGGGAGCTTGGCACGGATAGAGGGGAACTGCATTGCAGGTCAAGCAGGTTACATTCTCGTTAGGATGCGCCTCTCTAATAGCCTGGCAACGTAAACGTAGAAACACCCCGGTAAACTGCTTTGCAAACCATGTTATTCATTCAAAATGTTGTCACGCAAGTCAAAGTGTTGCTTCCAGCTAGCTCTAATGTTTTATCAAGGCAGTTCTTGGACAGTCCCCCCCAATAGAGTGGACCAAACCACTCTGTCCCAAGGTATCTGCTGTTAGGATCGCAGGGTCTTATTTTTAGAATATTTACAGACATGGCCTGCTCAACCTACTTGACATTTCTTCAGGGAGTTTCTGATCAAATTAAATAATCTAGGTTGCCTAGTGCTGTCATCATCACATACTTTGATGTATTTATGATTTCAAGTGTGTGTTCTAAAAACGTGTGCGCAGCGGATTGAAGGGTTAGGGTAGATGTTGTATTTACTGCCTATCCTAGCAGGGACTTCAAGCAGTTCAACAGCCTGATGACACTGGCATGTTTTTTAACGTGAAAATTAGGATATGCCTGTACCAAAACCCGGACCAGATCAGAAGCACATCCAGAGCCAAAAATCAATCTTTTGTCCTTAGAAATTAGCCCATTCACCCCCTTGGTTGTGCACCGATGAGGGTGAAGGGTTCCAAATTGTGTATAGGACAAATCAATAACTGATACTGTGTATAGGACAAATCAATAGCTAATGTAGACTGACAGAAGCACTGGATTGAATTGGCTGTGCGTAGAACATAATCATTTGTTCACAAACTACTGGGGTTAGTCACAGAGATGGATAAAGTCAGTCATTCTTTAAAGTCTGTAAATCTATGTTGGTTCAAAGAAACAAATTGTAGACCTGTAGATAAAAAAATAAAATAAAAGACGGGGTTATATTCTTTATTTTAGTGTGAAGTCACATTGAGATCAAGAACATCTTTGGCAAGAGAGACCCGACCAAGATGTTAGCTGTGCAGACACTCCTAAATCATATATGCAAGCAACATGATAAAAAATGACTGGTCATAAATAGGGTTTTTATTTTTGGGACATGTAATTCCATTCTGTGTTTGATGTTAGATTGTAGTAAACAGTGTTGTTGATGTAGGTTAGCTATGAATAGTCAGCAGTAGGTAACTAACCCCTAGCTCCACAGAGCAGCAGGTTTCTGACCTGGACCAAATCCAGCACAGATCTGTCTCTATGGTAGAATCCATCTGGATGGGTTTGTCACTATGGTAACACCCCCCCCCCCCCTCTCTCTCTTTCTCCATGTTCCCCCTCAGTGGTGGCCAAAACCATAAGATAGAGGAAGCATGTGAAATGTACTGCCGGGCTGCCAACATGTTCAAGATGGCCAAAAACTGGAGTGGTGCGTTCAATTCTACACCACACCATGTACAGTATAAATACATAAGTGTGTGTGTGTGTGTGTGTGTGTGTGTGTGTGTGTGTGTGTGTGTGTGTGTGTGTGTGTGTGTGTGTGTGTGTGTGTGTGTGTGTGTGTGTGTGTGTGTGTGTGTGTGTGTGTGTGTGTGTGTGTGTGTGTGTGTGTGTGTGTGTGTGTGTGTGTGTGTGGGTACTAGGGCTGCACAAGTATCGCTATCACAATATGAACCAAATGCAATTGTCTAATCACAAAGCTGAAAAAGAATCGTGCACAGATAACAATAACTCCTTGACTGCACCACTTCTGGTTGGTTAGCATGCCTAGTGCGTGAGAAGCACGGCACTTCTGATTGGTGAGCTTCACAGTCAATCACGAGTGCTGTACTTTACAATTCATTGACATTGAAAAATCATATTGCAATATCGGTCAGACAATTGCAATTATATATTTCCTCCAAATTGTGCAGCTTTTAATGGTGTGAGTGAGTGAGCGAGTGTGTGTGTGTGTGTGTGTGTGTGTGTGTTTAAATATGTGTGTATGATATGTTTATTTGTGTGTGTGTTTCAGCTGCCGGCAAGGCTTTCTGCAAGGCAGCCAGACTTCACATGCAACTTCAGAACAAACACGACTCTGCAACTGGCTTTATAGACGCTGGCAATGCTTTCAAGAAGGTCGATCCACAAGGTAAGACTGGGGAACTTCTGTACACAGGCACATACACACATGCAAGCAAACAGGCTGCAAACCCTTTATGTGTGTCTGTCTGCATGTGCCTTATGAGAGTATTGAGTTACGTCACGTGTCTGTGTGTGTGTGGGTGCGTGTGTGCGCGTGTGTGTGTGAGAGAGTGAGTGAGTAAGGCCACAAACGGCTTTGTTTTCTGTGTCTGTCATCCCCCTTAATGTATGTAGTGTGTGTGTGTGTGTGTGTGTGTTTGAGATCAAGCAAGACATGAATGCAAGTGTGTGTATTTATGAACGATGGGGAGTGCTCGTGCTACTGTGTGTGTATTTGAGAGAATTACTTTTTATGGAGTCCCAAAATCTAACCCTTGTTTCCTGTGTCTACCACCCCTCTTAGACTACACGTGTGTTTGTGTTGTGTGTGTGTGTGTGTGTGTGTGTGTTTGTGTGTGTGTCTGACCACCAGCAAGTGTTGATACAAGTGTGTGTGTGTGTGTGTGTCTGTGTGTTACTTTCCTTTGTCAAGCCCCTATCCCTAACTTAACAGCTTTGTTAGCGTCTGTTCTAACACCCTCCTCCTCTGTTCTCTTAATGCCAACAATAGAGGCAATCAACTGTTTAAACACAGCGATCGACATATACACAGACATGGTAAGACGTCCAGTGGAAATAGCCCTCACCCCTCACCCCTGTTCACGCTGGCACATGCCATCTCTCTGTGCTGGTGTGTGTCCTGTTGACCGACACAAATCGTGCCATAGACTGCAAAACCATTGCTGTTTAAGGACCAGCCATGAATAACATTGAGATCATCAAAAACAACACATCTACCGCAATCATGTCATTTGAAAGGCACCATGTAGGGAATGTGTCCCTGATATCTGATTTTTCCTGTAAATTCTTCATGCCTTGATTCAGATTATATTTTTGCATTTGTTTGCTTTTTCATCGCACGTAAAATACTGTCTAAAAATGTGAGCTAGAGGCCTGAAACAAGCAAACATTATGCATGTAATGTAATGCACTGGAATCCCACAACCCAATCCCACATGTTCTGCTAATTCATTTCACCACATTCACATCATTGTTGTTAAAGAAGGAGTGAATGTATAAGTGACTGGGTGCCTCTCATTTGGGCTTTTATGCATCCTCCCTCCCTCCCTCCTCAAGCCTCAATTCTCACTCCATAAAGAATGATGGGGCGGCAACAATGGGATAGTCTATCCAGTTGTTATAGTTAGTTAGTTATAGTTATAGTTAGTTATAGATCAGTTAGTTATAGATCAGTGGGAACGCCCCTCGAGGATTGAGGATCGAGGAGAGATGTTGAGAGGCACCCATTGTATTGCACCTGTCCCCTTCATCCTGAGCTCTGTAGTCCAGCCTCGGTAAACGGGTAAACGGTAAACGGGGCAGCTGATGATGCTGTCGCTCTTGTGTCCACCAGGGCAGATTCACCATCGCCGCAAAGCACCACATCACCATCGCCGAGGTGTACGAGTCGGAGCTGGTGGACATTGAGAAGGTAGGTGTGTGTGTGTGTGTGTGTGTGTGTGTGTGTGTGTGTGTGTCAGTGTCAGTCAGTGTCAGAGTTCTTCTGTGGTGCTTGGCTCCTCTGAACACGGGCCAAGTCTGATCTGGGAGGCTTACCCTCATATCGGGCAAACAGCCTAAACATCTGTGTTTACATTTCAGAGTAACTGGATTGTGTGTCTAGTCACTTTTCCACTTCTTGCACCTCCATCTTTTGGGTTAACATTCCTGTTCTGGTATTTGTTCCTGTATAGTTGTTCTATTGCTCTGGGAGTGTTCCACTAACTGATCTGTCTGTCATGGTGGGGTTGTCTCCTCAGGCTGTCGCACATTTTGAACAGGCAGCAGACTACTACAAGGGCGAGGAGTCAAACAGGTAAGACGGACGTGGTGGAGCATTCTGGAATCAGAATCTCAGAACTCTCAGGTCAGGTTCTACATGACTTGATGACATTTGGGTGGAAAGCCAGGGATTTAGCTTCTCAAACGCATTGGCATAGGAATATTTCTATTCCCATGATCCATGTCAATACACGGAATAGGATGTGATTTGTGCAAGTGGTCTTCAGTAGTAGGTTTTGTCCACATCCAACTCTTTCAGAACCATTAAATATACAGTATGATGGGTATATGATGTGTTTGTGAGCTTGTATCCATACGATAGCATCGTTCTTCGAAAAATAGAACGTTCCTCAAGACAGAAGAACGTGACATTTGTATCTGTCCGAGGGTGACTACTCTGTAAAAGGCAACAACAGGATATAGGGGCTGTTGGTACACATTGACATAATCCTTGCTGCGAATCCCCAATCCATACCACACTCAATAAGTTAGAATCAGGTAAATCGACTCCCACACTGACCAGAGAACAGATGTGACACAAGTGCTGACACTCCCTCTCTTTTTCCTTCTCCCTCTCCCTCTCCTTCCCTCCATCTCTCTCTCAACCCCCCCCCCCCTCTCTCTCTCTATATATATATATATATCTCTTTCACTCTCTCTCTCTCTCTCTCTGCCTTTACAGCTCTGCCAATAAGTGTTTGCTGAAGGTGGCTGCATACAGTGCCCAGCTGGAGCAGTATGCCAAGGCCATCGAGATCTATGAGCAGGTAGGCTACGGTACAGGACTGTGCTCTACTACCGGTGTCATGTATGAATTGTTCTTTATTATTATGGACAAAGTCCTCATTCCCTTGTTCAGTATAACTCAGTTATGGATGCTGTGATGCTTGTTATGAGGATTAATCTTCAGGTATACTATATATCCTCTATGAACAGGCACGGCATTTCCTTAGTGCTGATTTGTGTTTTGTTATTTTTGAGCAATGGCCACAGTCCTGGTTTTGCTACTCACTATAAATCAATTATCTATGTTGCAATACATGGACTTTCAATACGTGATGTGTACATCTCTGCCCTGCTGCAAAAACCAGCCTGACCAGCTAAAGGTGGTTTGCTGGTTGACCAGCTTGTTAACCAGCTTATTTGACCACCCTTTGATGGTTAACCAGCTAGACCAGCAAAACTCTCGCGAAAACACACCTTCAGCTGGTTTACCCAGTTTATGATGGTAATTCAGCTGGTTTTGATTGTCGTACCACCTTAAGCTGGTCATTTTAGTTGGTGTTGCTGGTCTACATTGCTGGTTTTTACTGGCCACGCCAGCTTATGTTGGTTATTCTAGAAAACCAGCTTGACCATCTTTGTCAAGCTTGACAGGCTGGTCACCAGCATGACCATCTTAAACCAGCTGTATCCCAAACGCCATCTCTCTGTGCTGGTGTGTGTCCTGTTGACCGACACAAATCGTGCCATAGACTGCAAAAGCATTGCTGTTTAAGGACCAGCCATAAATAACATTGAGATCATCAAAAAACAACACATCTACCGCAATCATGTATTTTGAAAGGCACCATGTTGGGAATGTGTCCCTGATACCTGATTTTCCTGTAAATTCTTCATGCCTTGATTCAGATTATATCTTTGCATTTGTTTGCTTTTTCATCGCACGTGAAATACTGTCTAAAATGTGAGCTAGAGGCCTGAAACAAGCAAAGACCAGCAATAATAACTGTGTTTTGGGCAAAGACCAGCTAAAACCAGCTAAAACCAGCTACCAGCCACCAGCCTAAGCTGGTTTCTTGCTGTTTTTTTCAGCAGGGTGAACAGACATTGAGATCTATAGGGATCGGAAGTGTACTATAGTGTATTGTGTACATCTGTCTGTGTTTGACCTTTAATCCTCTCAACCTCTGCAGCTTTCATCCTCCTCCCTGATGTGATTTGATTTAATGTGATTGCTTTGTGTTACGGTATGTATTCTAGGTGGGCTCCAACACTATGGACAACCCCTTACTGAAATACAGCGCCAAAGAGTACTTCTTCAAGGCCTCCCTGTGTCATTTCATCGTGGACGAGCTCAACGCAAAGGTCAGCTGCAGCTCATCATGGAAGTCACATGTTTTTTTTAGTTTTTTTTTATGAGATTGGCCTTATTCAGTGGGTTGAGCAGTTACATTTCATGGAAGCCTCATGAACGTTTTAAGGGCCGTTCACGCAAGGAATGATAACTATAAATGTAACTTTAGCTATAACACCATGAGTGACCACCACACTGACCTCAGATAAGGGAAGTCTCTCCTTGTGTTGATGAAGGTGACGTCTGAAGTTTGATGGATTCTGATTGGCTCTTTATCGTTTTAAAAAATCACTGAAAGTGATCCCAGAGGATGTTGTTGTTGTTGTTGTTGTTGTTGTTGTTGTTGTTGTTGTTGTTGTTATACGTTTGTGTGGACGTTGACATTCACATTAGCTAGAGTCATTCCTTTTCACTGTATCATTATAGGTATCAGTCTGGGTTTGAACTGCCATGAACACCTCCATTAGTTACATCCAAGAATGTAACCTATTCAGAGCACTGAAACAGCTACAGTAATTCCCTGTGTATTAGCCTCATTTGTGTTTAAGCCGCAGCACAGTGTTTCGTGCAAGTTAAAAGAAACAAAACCCTATTAATACCATATTAACTGACCCCATGTCATAGCCGAAGAAATGTAACAAAATCAATGTATAAGCCACGGCTAATAGCTGGGAAATTGCAGTGTTGGATAGTTGAGTAGCCACACTCGTACGGATTTCCTGGGAAAATAAATAGATTGTAGCATAGTAGCATGGTTTAGTGGCAAACTTGGCTAAACGCCGTGCTGCTGTGTTTCTCTTCTCCTCCATAGTTGGCCGTGGAGAAGTATGAGGAAATGTTTCCCGCTTTCTCAGACTCAAGAGAGTGCAAACTACTCAAGGTCAGTACCAATCAGTGATAAGTGCTATTTTCTTGATGTGTGTGTGTGAATATATGTGTGTTTGTCTGAATGAAGCTCTTGAAGTCCTTGTCTGAATGTGGTGTGAAGACCTGTTGCTAACCGCAGGCATGTCTCCCACAGAAACTCATAGACGCTCATGAGGAGCAGAACAGTGAAGCCTTCACAGAAGCCGTGAGTATCTCTTGTCTCTTTGCCTCACATACTCTATGTTAAGCAATAATAGCTGAAGTGCCCAGTCAAATGCTAGCCATCATTAGCTTTAGTGGGACCTTTTTGATACACAATTATAGTGTGTCTGTATGCTCTTAGACTGTTTTGTATTTATTCAATGCCGATTCTACGTGTGTGTGTTTGTTGTGTGCGTGTGCGTGTGCGTGTGCGTGTGTGTGTGTGTGTGTGTGTGTGTGTGTGTGTGTGTGTGTGTGTGTGTGTGTGTGTCTGTGTGTGTGTGTGTGTGTCATGGCGGCAGTGGAGTGTGTGAGGTACCTGCAAATCGGTTGTAGACTTGAGTCTGTTTGTGTGTGTGTGCAGGTGAAAGAGTTTGACTCCATCTCCCGTCTGGACCAGTGGCAGACCACCATGCTGCTCCGCATCAAGAAGACCATCCAGGGAGACGAGGGAGATCTCCGCTAAGACGCAGCGCACTGGGAGAACAACTCACAGCATGACCCCTCCCCCCTCACACACACACACACCTAACCCCCCCCCCCCCACACACACACACCCCACCACCACCTCCCTTCTTCAAACCGGAACCTTCCATCAGCAATCAACCCTCAACCACTACTCCCCTTCCCCCCACACCCAACTTCCTTTCACACACTCCCTGCAATTTTATTTTTTATGACTACGTATTATTATTTTTGTGCAATGGCCACAGTCTTGGTTCAGTCCCATAGTCAGTATAAGCCAGTTATGAATGCTGCAACTCGTGAAGAGGAGAGGATGATGAAGAACTTACTTGAGTACTGAAGCGATACATTTATTCTGTCTTACCAAATAGAAACGGTGACGTACATTACGATTGTAATCTGTCCGTGCTCAGCATCCCTTCGAGTCGAGCGCCACAGCTGGACCGGTAGTCAAAGCCACGCTAAACAGCCGCAGAGATTATTCCTAATTCCTAATCCCATGTACTTCCATTCTCTCTGTTACTTCCAAACACCGTCTTTATAGTCCTCTCCCGTTCAGGTCCCATTTAGTGTAGTCCAATATGGGGTGCCTCTCAACATGCCTCCTCGATCCTCGATGCTCGATCCTCGAGGGGCGTTCCCACTGATCTATAACTAACACTGGATAGACTATCCCATTGTTTCCCCCCCATCAGTCTTTATGTAGATCAGTGAGGATCGAGGCCCGAGGAGCGAGGGAGGACGTATAAACACTGCATGAGAGGCACCTATGGACTTGGTCCAGATCTGATTCGGGGTCGGTCGGGTCATGACTGGAGTGGGCTCCGTGGCTCCGTAGCGCCCTCTGGTGGGACACTCGTTCAGGGATGATGAGTGCTGCATGACTTTAGTCTGTACAGTATTTTCCCCCCAGAGCATGACGACAGGGTGTATACACTTCACTTTCATCTCATTTACCCCCGTAGTTTGTTTTTTTGTTTCATTTTGTTTTGTTTTAAAGGTGTAATGTGCATTTTTGTTGTTGTTGTTAAAATAAAAAATTCTGGCTCTGTATATAGTTTTAAGCAAACACCAAAAATGAGTTGGCCAATATTGTCACGCTTTCTCATTTGGCTTGATGATTTTTATTTGGATACTTTTTGGATACTCGTTTTTTGAATTTGACAACAAAAAAACTACACATTGCACCTTAGCCATGTCATCTCATGTCAAGTGTGTTTTCCGTAGCCTGTGGGACAAAAATGTGTGAAATTATTTAAGAAGGACGGAATGAAAAAGGGACAAACAACAACAAACTTGTTATTTCTTATTTCGGAAGCCTGTTTTAAGTGAGACTTCTGCACACACGTCTGCACATATCACACTCTGCAGCCAACATGGTTGTTCATACCACTCACTAAAGCCCACCAAAGAAAGAGTGACTCCCTCAGAGCTTTTTCAGTGGTCATATAACAGAGCAAAAAAAGACGTCATTTTTAAATATTTCGCTTATTGATGGTAATATCATCTTTTGTACGGATCTCAATATTACATTACATGACATGATTTGTTTCTCCTTCTAAAAATGTTTCTATATCTTATAAGAGTTCTAAAAAAAAAAAACGAAAAACAAAACACAAAATGCTTTTTCTTGAATCTGACAGACGTTTCCATGGCTAAAGACTGAGACTTTTATGTGTACTGTATGTGCTTCCTGTGTCAGTGTGCTCTTGTGTATTTGTGTATCGTTGTTGTGTATGCACACTTCAGGTCGCTGATAGCGTAGCTAGCCCCCCCCCTCCGCCGCTCATTACCAGTCAGAGCATGTCGTTTTGTGTCCGGTTTTGTGTGCTTTACATATCGTGAGACATGCCAGAGGTTTTTATTTTTCTGTTCATTGTGTCCTCCTCATCACCGGAGACCAGCTACGTGCTTATCAAGGTTTTCTGTCGAAAAAAGTAGTACGCCTCTTTATTAGTCATAGAGTCATGTCTTATGTACGAATGTACAGAAATAAAAAAGAACGTATCTGAAACTTAACTACGTTTGATTGAATGTGTCCTCACTGCACACACAGCTGTCACTTTAAGGTCATTGCAAAGCAGATACTGAGCTATCCGTCCCTCTACTCACATGCCAACTTAGAAGTCACAATTGACGAGCCTCTGGGCCCCAAACACCGGGGTTTTACCCCGTAGTGGAAAGGCGCCACTGTAGTGGTAGTTACCTGGAGGGTATTCCAAGTACGTGGTTTAGTGACAAACCTGGGTAAGTTAACTCCGAGTTAGTGGTAAACCTCCTAATAGAGGAGCTGTAAGACTTTATTCTCGTAACAGAACAATGCCATTAAGTTCTTGTTGTAGGAGGTTTACCATTTACCCTGATTTAACTCACCCAGATTTGTCACTAAACCACGTTCTTGGAATACCCCGATGAACAACAGTGAACACCAGTGTTTTGTTTTGCAATTGCTAGTGTGTATGGAAGAAAAATAGTCATATTTTAGTCATATTTTAATTTCCATAAAGGTAAAAAGACTGAATATATATATATATATGTATAACTGTACATCAGATCATAGGTTTAAACCTTTATGGAGCAAAACATGTTTTACAAAGACAAACACGTGTTATGTGTAGTAATAATAGTGTGATACTGACATGATGGAACTTTGTAAGGACTGTATGCTGTGGTCACTGGTCAATGCATGGTTAAGGCTGGGAAAAGAACATGAAGTTCAATTTGGTCTTGTCTGGTCGAGACAAATCCCATTACGCTGTTTCCTTGGCAACATGTCGCTTTGTGTGTATGTTATTAAGGCTGCAAACAGAATGTGATCTATTTCAGAACAACTGTGTATGCTGTCTATGTAATTTTACTGAAGCGGTTATTCCACACAAACAAAACTCAATTTATAACTGACTGGTGTGTGTGTCTGTGAGTGTGTGTGTGTGTGTGTGTGTGTGTGTGTGAGAGAGAGAGAGAGTTCAACATGGATTGTCAGTGCAGAGAGAGGAGAGTTCCCTTGATGGTTTGGTGCAGTGATGCAAAACTGAGGCTCCCCCCTCCTTGTCTCCTGTCTGTCTGTCTCCATGGCTACTCAGAGATGACGCACGTTGTCGTCGTCGTCGTCGTCGCCTCCATGTTTCCCGCGCTCTCGGCCTCCTGGACGTCCTCCGCCACGGCCAGCTGGACGCTAGAGCCCTCGGCGGCGCCCGACGACGCGGCCTCCTCCTGCGTCAGCTCCGTGCCTCCGACCGTCACGCACTCGATCTCCCCGGCTATCAGCGCCGCCTCCAGGGCGGGCGACGCCACCGCGACCGTCCCCGGCCCCAACACGGCGGGCCTGCGCCCCGTCAAAACCAAGTCCGACGTGGCGGCGGTGGCGATGCTGCTGGACAGCGAGGAGACGGTGGCGGTGGCGGTTACGGTGGCGACGGTGTGCGGCACGGCGATGGGCAGGGAGAGCGGCACGGTGACCGGCGTCCCGTCGGCCGTCACCAGCGGCTGCAGCTGCACGCCGCCGCCGGGGCCTTCGGTCTGGATGACGGCGAAGCCGCTCAGCGCTCCGGGGCCCACCAGCGCGATGGTGCCGTGGCTGCCCCAGTCGGCGGGCAGCGCGACCGTCTCCGTCGTCACCACCGTGGCCTTGGGGCCGTCCGGCGTGGCGGGGGATTCCTCGTCGGGCGAGCTCTTCTTCCTCTTGAGGGCGGGCGCGGCGCGGGGCTTCTTGACGCCGCGGTCCTCCACGTTGTCCTTCAGCACCTTCAGGAAGTTCCTCCACGGCGTCTCCTTGTCGTGGGTCTGAAGGGGACAGGCCAAAAAAGGCCATACGTTACACTCCACTATTTAACATCCTACAGGGTCATGCATTCTACAGATTTGGGTCAGAGGGGGGACAGGCCAAAAAAGGCCATACGTCACACTCCACTAACCATACATTTAACATCCTACATGGTCATGCATTCTACATTCTACCAACCTGCTCATTGGGAGCACTGGGGTTTGGTGTCTTGCCCAAGGACACTTCGACAGGGTCAGGAGGAGTTGGGCTCGAACCAGCAACCTTCCACTTACTGGATGACTCCTCTACCTCCTGAGCCACTGCCGCCCCAGTAGTGGAATATATAACCGTGCTAGTCACGATATTCCTTAGCCAACAATGGGCGTCGCCATGACACCTCAGTATTCAAAAAACAGTTTTCTATTTCCGGCGAAGCTGTGTTGTATCTATTTTAACGTGACTGGTGACAGTGCTTAACATATCATAACGCATATAAAAGTAAACTTTTCTATTTTATATCGGTTATATATTATGCAGTATATCCATGCTGAGGGCAGAATTGTCAACATTTCGAAAGAAATCTAAGTTGAAGCATATTCTAGTTAGCGTACTGAGAACGCACAAAACTATAACCTACTGTATAATGTAAACAGAATGAATGGAAGTTGAAAACAGGCCAGATTTGCGGGTTAACGAATAAAGGCCGTCGCCCACCGGACACATACGCGCCGCGTCGCGACAATAAAACAATTAGAACTCCATTGTTTTCAACGGAGCAAAGCCCACTGGAAAAGTCTGCCGTGCAGCAGCCGCACAGAGATAGAAAACTATTCGAAAATCCTGCGCATCAAGCCCAGACCGCCGAACACCGCTGAACGGCATGTCCGGTGGGCGCCAGGCTTAAGGCGCTATAACAGAGTTGCGTGGTGGTGTTGCCACTCCTCACCATGGCGTGGCGGCGCAGCGTGGACTTGTCGGTGAAGGTGCGGCTGCAGAGCGTGCACATGTACGGCTTCTCCCCCGTGTGGATGCGTTGGTG
The DNA here is from genome assembly GCF_963854185.1 of Sardina pilchardus. Classification (NCBI taxonomy): domain Eukaryota; kingdom Metazoa; phylum Chordata; class Actinopteri; order Clupeiformes; family Clupeidae; genus Sardina; species Sardina pilchardus. The sequence goes on from NC_085005.1 coordinate 26,421,893, forward strand.
GCGCTGGAGCGCGTTCAGCTGCGTGAAGCTCTTATCGCACTCCTTGCACTGGTACGGACGGTCTCCTGAAAACACACACACACACACACAGGGGGACACACAGGGACACACGCACACCACACACACAGAGAGAGACACGCACACACACACACAGGGACGCAAACACACACCCACGTACAAATGAATGAGTCATGAGGGCTAACCGAAGCAGTAAGTTTCTATCAATGATTATCACTTGTGAGGCCAGGAGGTCAACGAATATATACACATAGGTGACCACAGAGGGTCTGCTTATATGATCACACAACATGCGTTGAGTGTTGCGAACATCTTACCCAATAATTGTATGTGTGAGTGTGCAACAGTACATAAATATCCATGAGCGATGTTTAGCTCCTTTGGGCAAAGACTATTGTGTGTGTGTGTGTGTGTGTGTGTGTGTGTATGTGTTTTGTGCATTACCTGTGTGAGTTTTCATGTGCTGGTGTAAGGAATTCCTCTGGGCGAAGGGTCTTCCACAGATCTCACACTTGTACGGCTTGTAGCCCGAGTGTAGCCTGGCGTGGTGCTTCAGGTACTCCTTAGAGGCAAAGTTCTTCCCGCAGATCTCACACATGAAGGGCCTCTCACCTGCACACACACACACACACACACACACACACACGCAAAAGCCTGTCAGACTCCAACTGATTTCAACCAACACACTACCCAACACACTACCCTGTCATTGGTCAGACCAGACTCCACTGTGCATGCGCTTCACACAACTACATATAGAGCTCGACAGTCCCGCCCACTGCCGATTCCGGAAGTAAGAATCCAATACAATTTCTCCATCGACGACTGGAGCCAGTGTATGTTACGTATGTGTACCTGTGTGGCAGCGCTTGTGGTAAGCCAGCATGTGGTTCTGGGTGAATCTGGCGTCGCACTCGTCGCAGGCGAACGGCTTCTCTCCAGTGTGGATCCTGTACAGGCACATCACAGACACAGAGACGAGGGAGAAAAACACCACCAGCGTGAATAAACAACCTCGGAAAAACAACAGGCCCGTACATGGTCCATCGGGGAGACACTGGAGAAAATGGTTAAGACCAAATCTGGTCCGACCTACAGTAGTTGGTCCTGGACAATTTTCTGCTTACCGTAATTTCCTGACTATTAGCCGCAGCTTATACATTGATTTTGCTAAATTTCTTCAGCTATGAGGCTAATACAGGGGGGCAGTTAATATGGCGTTAATATGGTTTTGGTTCTTTTAACTTGCTTAAAACACTGTCCTGTGGCTTATACACAAAGCGGCTTATATGCGGGAAATGACTGTACTATGTACTATGTCTGTGTCTGTGTCTGTGTCTGTGTCTGTGTCTGTGTGTCGGACACCCACCTCTTGTGCGTCTTGAGGGCGGAGCTCTGCGAGAACTTGGCGCTGCACTCGCCGCACTCGAAGGGCTTGTAGCCGGTGTGCGTGCGCTCGTGCAGCTTGAGGGCGGTGCGCGAGCTGAGCGACTTGCCGCACGTGGGACAGGTGTGCCGCTCGCTGCCGCCCTCGTGCACCTGCTTCTGGTGCCGCCGCACGTCCTTCTTGCGCTTGAACGCCTTGCCGCACACGTCGCACAGGTAGCAGCGCTCCTCGCTGTGCACGTGCTGCTCGTGGAACTTCAGGTTGCTGCGGTTGGCGAAGACCGACTGGCACGTGCCGCAGCGGTACGTCACGTCCGGCTGCTGCCCGTGGCTCGTCACCAGGTGCTTCAGGTAGCTCTTCTCGTACAGGAAGGTCCGATCGCACCCCTCGGTCTCGCAGGAGAATTTCACCCGCGAGGTGTCTCGATGGCGAGCTTTCGGAGGAGAGAGGGACAGTGACATAAAGGAATCGTCAGTGTCGCTGTCACTGTCGCTGGTCGAAGACTGTGTTGCCAACAAGCGTTTTTCACTCTTTTCAATGCTCAGTAGAGCTTCAGTTAACTCTTTGCACTCGGGCCCAACCTGGGCAGTGGCGTTCTGTTCAATGCCCAGCAGGGCTTCTGTTAACTCTGTGCCCTCGATCTTAACCTGGGGAGTGTCGTTCTGATCGATGCCCAGTAGAGCTTCGGTTAATTTGGTGTCTTCGGTGTCAACCTTGGCAGTGTCGTTGTGTTCAGTGCCCAGTAGGGCTCCTGCTAATTCTGTGCTCTTGGTCCCAATCTGGGCAGGGTCGCTTGACCCCTCGCTGGCTTTGGGCTTCCCTCTCCTGGGGCGTTTTTTAGGGCGACCTGGAGGCTTCTTGCGGCTGGCCAGCCTGTTGCTCAGTCTCCTGCCTCCTTGGTCCTCTTTGTCGCTCTCCCCAACATCCTCACTCTTCTTCCCTGCATCCTTATCGCTCTTTTTCCTCTTCTGTGGTGTCTTCTCCAGCTCTTTGGAGACCGGGGGATCTTCGCTTGCTTTGATCGTCGCTTGTTTGCTTTGGGTTGGTTTTGCACCTCGACCCTTTGGAGGAGAAGGAGTCTCAGATTTTGGTTGAGTCAAGTCGCCTGGGTGCAGTCTCTCTGTGTCATTAGCCACCGAGAGGCCACTCACTGCCTTGCACGCATCGACAAGGTCAACGCACTCGAGTAACTCGGCCATTTTGAATATGTTGTGTATCATTGGCCTCTCCACCTCGATTTGACCCGTGTACACGTACTGCAGGAAAGCATCGAACGCAGCGGCGGGCACGTCACACAGCAGAGCTTTTTTGACAGACTCCCCCGCCACGAGGATGCTTTTAAAGTAGCCACTCGATGCAGCTAGCACCACTTGGTGGGCCTCGAATTCTCTCATGTCACCCTTGTGGTCCACCTGCACGGTGATGTCACACAGGAGGCCTGATTGTCTCAGCTGATGCATCTCCTCCAGCAGAGTCTGATGGTGGGACAGAGATATGATCTGGACCTGCTCATGGCTCATGCTTCTGTCTCTGCTGTTGAGGAACGACAAAACAGGACATGACATTCAGTTGTGTTGTGTGACACATTGTATTACTCACTCAACTCGTTTACAGGATACTGTCAACATTTGGTTACACTAGCAAAAGCAAAGTTTGTTAAGGTTTACTGCCTACTATAATCTGCTTGGTTATTGTGCCTGTATAATATAGACCTAATATACTTGTATTGCATTGTTATTGTTTGTGTGTCTATGTTGTCTGTCTATTACAATGTTGTGTTAGAATGAAACCAACAGTTGGAACCAAATTCCTTATATGATTGTTTGTTCTCTTACGTTTGGGGGTGAATGTTGCAAAGCAAATCTGCATGTCGACATATTACTGACCGCAGAGTACGCTGAAGGCATGTGAAAATGTGGTGAAGCTTAGACTAATGTGTAGGATAAGAAACAATGTGTATGTACATTTAGCTACGTCAACTAAATTAACCCAATTGGGTTGAATCGTCCTTTAAACGCACATCAGTACAATGGTGTACAATGTTGTGTTGAGTTTTAGAAATCTTCGTGAGAAATGCTAATGTTGTCTACGTTCTGTAGACTTATTGTTACCCTGGGCTATTTTCAAAGTCGGATCACCGACACTGTTCCTTCCAAGTCCATGTTATCAGAATGCTTGTTAGCTGATTTAGCAATCTACTTAAACTGAATGAATCGTAACTGGTTCATATCGAAGGTAACTATCCATTTAGCAGGATTATCCACGTCTACGCAACATGCTACATGTCTATACATGTACATGTTTCAATAGGCTACCACATCAACATTTGCTTTGTTGGTAATTGTTTTGCATTTGCAAAAGCGACCCAGCTAGCTCGTGTAAGCTAAACGACATAGGTTATCGTTAACATTAGCTTGACGGTTGACACAAATGCTATATATATCTCCTTTCATCGATATTTTGATGCATCTCTAGCCAAACAACGACCTGGCTAGGTGAGACGATGCATCAACTTAGCAGAACACTGTTAGGTTAATATTCTTACCGTAAGCTCCGTAAAATGGCAGCCCTTTACAAATGCAGGAGACCGCGACGAAAGTATTTCCTGTAAAAATTGCACCCAGCGTTCCGTTTCCTCATAGACCTAAAAGAAATGGACAAACAGACTCCGTCGTTCTCAATGAGAGGGGGCTGAAACAAAAATTCGTTTCCTGTTCATCGTACTGCGCAGACTCAAACTCATTTTGTGCCGTTAGCCTGCTGTAACTCATCTGATAGATCGAAAACCTCTGAAATTGTTAACGTTCGTTTTTTAATATTATTATTATGTGTACTTGCCTCTAGGTAATGCTTTACCATATCAAACAGTAGGCTACCGTAGGCAACACGCATTTTCACTGATCTTGCGAATGACTCTCCGTCATGGTTTCGTGCAGGCTCACTCAGCTTCTTATCCAAACATTACGGGCGAACGTTAGCTTCCCTACAACAGACATGCTAAAATACTTCTTTACGGGAAACCAACGTAATATACGGGGAAGAAGTGAATTAATTTTGCCTTCAATACCCTATATAGAATACACAGAAGCTATAAGGGAGACAAAGGGCACATGTTACATGAAGTTATGGGATCGCAAAAAAATCTGAAATCTATGGCCGTCCAAGGGAGTTAGCAGAGTGTTGATCACCAGCTCATTTCGTGTTTCTACTTCCGGGAATATGCCTGCCCCCTTGCGTTTCCTTCCTAGTCGGCATCCATATTGGATTTGAGACTGTGCCGGTTGCGTTGTTAACGGGGTTCACGGTACTTGTCTTCAAGGTCCCTGGTTGATGAAAATGATGAAATGATTTTCGCTTTTTGTTGTTGTTTACAGTAATTTTAGGCAAAGCAGTCACGGAGAAAGTAGTAGGCCTATGTGGCATTGCACATAGTGTACTATATGTCTAGACCCATTATTAATGTAGGCTAGTTCCTATTATTATCCTATTGTATCACATTTGTGTCAAGTAATGACTTAAAAGTAACAGTTTGTGCACAGAGCTAGGGCTCGTTCACTCAGGCCCATTATAGTCAAGTGCACTAATGTTTTTTTTTTTTTTTTAGATTGATATGAAAAGAGACGTCTGGCTTATTTTAAAGTGGCTAGGCCTACATTGTCTCACATTGTTTTTTTTTTTTGTTTTTTTTTTTGTTGTTTGTTTGTTTGTTTTTCTTTTGCAAATAGAGAGTAAATGTTACAGTCATTAAAATCTAATTACCATTCACTTCAATTTTCTATATCTAATCCCCGCACCAAAGCGCACCAAAAAGGATTTACACCTTGCAGCACTCCAAACAGACAATTTTTCTGTCTAGACCAATTTCATATAAATTTAGTCAGTAGGCTATAATTTTAAAGGTGAAAAGACTAAATATATAACTGTACATCAGGTCATAGTTTAAACCTTTATGGAGCAAAACATGTTTTACAAAGACAAACACACACACACACACACACACACACACACACAGTGTGTGTGTGTGTGTGTGTGTGTGTGTGTGTGACATGATAGTGTCATACATGATAGTGTGATACTGACATGATGTAACTTTGTAAGGACCGTATGCTGTGGTCACTGGTCAATGCACGGTTAAAGGAACACTTCACCGATTAGCATTAAACTTTGTATCTTTAGAAAACCAGTCATGTTTTTGAATGGTCGTGCATCATTCCCTCAGTTTGCCTTGAGATGGGAGAAATATGGATTTCAATGTTGGACTTCCTGCTTTCAATGATGTAAAAATCATCATTTTACATCATTGAAAGCAGGAAGTCCTATTCATGGGTTTCATTGAAATCCGTATTTCTCCCATCTCAATCACCCACATTTTGTGCCGGTGCACCTAAAACAAAAATTAGGCGCACCAGTGCAACCAACGCAAAAGGTCAGTCTGGAGCTCTGCATCTAAACGCCATAGAGACCAGGCTTGTGCACAATTCCGAATTTTAGAATTGGCCTCCATTCAATTCATGAATTGGAATTTGAATTGAATTGGCCCCACCCTACAGGAAGTTGAATTTGAATTGGAATGACCGGAAGTGGAATTCAATTCATGGCAATTCAAAACAATTCCAGTCACATAACAGGAAGAATCTCACATACATTCAGTTTTGAGAAGGTTACTTTGGAAATGTAATTGATTACTGTTTTCAGTTATAAGTTGTGTGTTTGTTGCGATCATATCTGACATATTTTGTGAAACTTCATTGTTAAAGAGTACCCTTACATTATGTATATGAATTTCTTTGAATTTCAATGAATTTCAATTCTACTTCCTTTAATTCAAATTCGAATTGTAATTCTGAATCCTGTTTTTGACCTCAATTCAAATTCAATTCAAGCTCAAGAATTGAATTGGAATTTAGGAGTCATTCTCAATTCAATTATGAATTTTGCACAAGCCTGATAGAGACATAACTCAGACAGTGACATATTACATAGCCAAGGACATACTTCCTTGCCTACAATCAGAGGAAGGTTAAGTTTAAAATAAAAAATAAAACATTTATTATTTTTTCCTCTTGGTCCATATTTTACATAAGTCACACAATGTTTCAATAATTACCCATATCGACCGATATGAAACGCTTATATTGTGACACAGATTTCAGCCAATCCGCTCATCCCAGGCGCCACGGTCTCCATCATCGTCATCGCCATCACGGTGGCCCGGCTCCTGGTCTTAGTGGTGGCCCGGCTCCTGGTCTTAGTGGTGGCCTTCCTTGGGCGACCTCTTCTTCTCGTGGGGGCATCGGCTGTGGCGGTGGACTCCTTCCTTGGGCGACCTCTTCTTCTCTTGGGGGCATCGGCTGTGGCGGTGGACTCCTCCTTGGGCGAGCGCTTCTTCTTTTTGGGGGCGTCTGCTGTGGCGGTGGACTCCTCCTTGGGCGACCTCTTCTTCCTCTTGGGGGCATCGGCTGTGGCGGTGGACTCCTCCTTGGGCGAGCTCTTCTTCTTTTTGGGGGCGTCTGCAGTGGCGGGGGACTCGTCATTGGGCGAGTCTGCCGTGGCGGTGGACTCCTCCTTGGGCGAGCTCTTCTTCTTTTTGGGGGCGTCTGCTGTGGCGGGGGATTCCTCATTGGGCGAGCGCTTCTTCTTTTTGGGGGCGTCTGCCGTGGCGGTGGACTCCTCATTGGGCGAGCTCTTCTTCTCTTTGGGGGCATCCGCAGTGGCGGGGGATTCCTCATTGGGCGAGCTCTTCTTCTCTTTGGGGGCGTCTGCTGTGGCGGGGGATTCCTCGTCGGGCGAGCTCTTCTTCCTCTTGAGGGCGGGCGCGGTGCGGGGCTTCTTGACGCTGCGGTCCTCCACGTTGCCCTTCAGTACCTTCACGAAGTTCCTCCACGGCGTCTCCTTCTTGTGGGTCTGAAGGGGACAGGCCAAAAAAGGCCATACTGTACGTTACACTCCACTATATAACCATACATTTAACATCCTACACGGTCATGCATTCTACCGATTTGGGTCTGAGGGGGGACAGGCCAAAAAAGGGCGTACTTTACACTCCACTAACCATTCTATTTAACATCCTAAAGGGTCATGCATTCTACACATTTGGGTCAGAGGAGGACAGGCCAAAAAAGGCCATCCATTAGGTGATCCGTATCACCGTCTGGATCCAGGAGGGGGTTATGTTTTCGGTTGGCGGAGGTCTGCGCTCTTGGAGTGCTTTTCTAGTTTAAGAATGAAATGTGCTCCCCTTTCTTGCCTGATGCAGATTGTCTTCTTTTTCTTTGTGTATTTTTAGTTGTATGATGCACCAAATACGATGGGTGTGGACTGCTGTCAGACCATTTTATGTGCAGAATGCAGTTTGGCTGAATAATAGAAGGCCTTCCCTGAAAAGGATGTCTACTGTAGGTCAACTGAACTTTTTTGAGACGTGTTGCTGGTATCAACTTCAAAATAAATGCATATTTTTCATTAAATAGTAATAATTTAAATAATAGTAATAATTTCTCAGCTCAACATCTTGATATGTTGTCTACGGTCTATTGTTAGAATGAAATATGGGTTTACATGATTTGCAGACGATCACATTCAGTTTTCATCACCATTTGCCACAGTTGTGTTGCAATGGAGTTTCTAAAACTGATAGTTCCGGTCCTTGATTATGATTGGCTGAATCACGTTGGATGCCGGTGTAAAACCCAACACAAACATAAACCTTGACCGCATTTTGTTTCTATGTGCCCAACAACGCCCCTTAGCGGTTCTAAAATCAGTGCAAACAACGACCTCTCGGGGCTTATTGCTTAAATATAACGGTGCCATAAGGGAGTGGCATTGTGGGGTTGGCGTGTGTGGGGTTGGCGTGTGTGTGGGGTTGGCGTGTGTGGGGTTGGCGTGTGTGTGGTTGGCGTGTGTGGGAGCGAGAGCGGCTCACTATGATGTGGCGGCGCAGCGTGGACTCGTCGCTGAAGGTGGAGCTGCAGATCGTGCACATGTATGGCCTTTCCCCCGTGTGGATGCGTTGGTGGCGCTGGAGTGCGTTCGGCTGCGTGAAGCTCTTATCGCACTCCTTGCACTGGTACGGACGTTCTCCTGAAAACACACACACACACAGGGACGCAAACACACAAACGCATACAAATCAATGAATCATGAGGGCTAACCGAAGCAGTAAGGTCCTATCTATGATTGTCACTAATAACATGAAGCCGGGAGGTCAACGAATACATAGTTGGGTCATTCCACCTCAATTCAACAAATGCCTTCTGCTTGACCATCTCGGATTTGCTTCAAACTTTTACCACCTAAAGAGTAACCATTTAAACTACCTTAGCCAAAATATTAGCTTGGTATACCTAACACATCCAGAGATAAACACCCCCCTTCTGATTTTTGGCACATTTGCGCCCTCATCTAAATCTGCAGCAAAGTTCAGATGTCATTATCTCAAGAAGTGTTCAAGCTAAAGACTTATAAATTGTGTAATGGGGCACTCAATGTCAGGGTTTGAAAAGAATCCGCAATTTTTCTTCTGATTTCATAAGATTGAAACACAGTGAGTATCAACACATACGACTTACGAATGTCCCTGTGGAATCTATAGGTAGGAATCATTATTCACAGAAAATTTAAAGTCTTTAGCTTTAACACTTTTTGAGATAAAGACATCTGAACTTTGCTGCAGATTTAGATGAGGCCGCAAATGTGCCAAAAATCAGAAGAGGGGTACCATGTTCAAAAACGTTTTTTTCTCTGGATGTATTTTGTATACCAAGCTAATATTTTGGCTAAGTTTAAATGGTTACTCTTTAGGTGGTTAAAGTTTGAAGCAAATCCGAGATCGCCTCTGGAATTCCGACGGAATTACGGATCAGTCCCAAAATTTAATCGTTTCTCTTGGGTCATGTCCGACCTTCCCTGAAAATGTCTTTGAAATCCATCCATTACTTTTCGAGTTATCTTGCAAACAAACAGACAGAGAGACAAACAGACAGACGCCGGTCCCCGATGAAAACATATACCTCCTTGGCGGAGGTAAAATATCCTTGAGCGATGTTTATGTGCAATGTGTGTGTGTGCTGCTGTAGGGAGCTCCTCTGGGCAAAGACTATCATGGTGTGTGTGTGTGGGTGTGTGTTTTGTGCATTACCTGTGTGTGTTTTCATGTGCTGGTGTAAAGTACTCCTCACGGCGAAGCCTCTGCCACAGGTCTCACATTTGTGCGGCTTGTGGCCTAAGTGGAGCCTGACATGGTGATTCAGGTACTCCCTAGAGACAAAGTTCTTCCCACAGATGTCACACATGAAGGGCCTCTCACCTGTACACGTACACACACACACACACACACACACGCACAAAACACTGTCAGATTCCAACTGCTTTCAACCAACACACTACCCGGTCACTGGCAAGATCAGACTCCACTGTGCATGCGTTTAAAGGGATAGTTCGGGTTTTAAGACACGAAGTTATATGGGTTCCCTGTCAGCAACGTTGTGCATCAGCAATGACTTACCCCCCGACAGCGTCCTGTGAGCCGAGATCCAACCGGTTTTTGATGCTGAAGAAAGTAGTCCGGCAAGTTTCTGGGGTCACGAAAGTAAAGTGTCTTCTCAAAACCATACGTGTTCAAAAGAGTGATATATTTGCACCACAAAAACGTTGTCCAGGAAAAATTCAAACCTCGTTATCTTGGCACTATTTTTCTTGATTCCTATCACTGCGCGCTACTGACAGCTGGACAACGTTTTTGTGGTGCAAATATATCACTCTTTTCAACGCATATGGTTTTGAGAAGAAAAACACTTTACTTTCGTGACCCCAGAAACTTGCCGGACTACTTTCTTCAGCATCTAAAACGATCAAAAACCGGCTGGATCTCGGCTCACAGGACGCTGTCGGGGGGTAAGTCAGTGCTGATGCACAACGTTGCTGACAGGGAACCCATATAACTTTGTGTCTTAAAACCCGAACTATCCCTTTAATGTAACTGCATATTGAAGCCCTCCCTGGTAGGATTTCCCCCTCTGCTGGAGAAAGCGTGCATGCTATTTCTTATTACCTACAGGAAAAACCAACGCTAAAGCACATGAGTTTGTTTACAAGCTAGCGAAACGGTTAGCATAGCAGAACAATGTGGATGTCTCTAAACGGTCCCCCAATATCTACAGGAAAGGGCATGAACCCTATGCCATTGAGTTTTGTGTGCCTGCTAAGTCTTGCATTTTGACAGCGGCGTCCTGAGCGTCTGGGACTGAAATAAGGTCAACTCCAAGTGGAAGTGTTTTTTAATTCAAACAAAATGCCTCATGTTTAATTACAAATGGCAAACCATCCTTTGTCTGATTGCGTCTCAACAGTGTTCACCACCGTGTGTCCTCAGCCTGACTGTGTAGCAGCGCTTAAGGCAAGACATCATGCACTATGTGATCTGACAGTAAGTATTACGTGATACCCAGCCAGGTAATACCGCTCATGGCAAGCCAGTGTATGTTATGGGTCTACCTGTATGACTGTGTTACATGACTTGTGGCAAGCCAGTGTATGCTATGTGTCTACCTGTAATGACTGTTATACCACTTATGGCAAGCTAGCGTATGGTATGGGTCTAGCTGTAATGACTGTTACATGACTTGTGGCAAGCCAGTGTATGTTACGTATGTGTACCTGTGTGGCAGCGATTAATGTGGTAAATCAGCATGTGGTTCTGGGTGTATCTGGCGTCGCACTGGTCGCAGGCGTATGGCTTCTCTCCAGTGTGGATCCTGTGCAGGCACATCACAGACACAGAGAGGAGGGAGAAAAACACCACCAGCGTGAATAAACAACCTCTGAAAAACAACGGACAGCCCGTACATGGTCCATCGGGGAGCCACAGGAGGGAAAAAAAGATTTAACCAAATCTGGTCAGACCTAGTTGGTCCAGGACAATTTTCTGTTTACTAGGCAAGCTATGGTTCCAAAGCTGGTGTGTACTCCACAGCTTTTATATGTGTGTAAGTGTGTATGTGTATATGTGTCTGTGTGTGTGTGTGTGTTGAATGGGCACCCACCTCTTGTGCGACTTGAGGCTGGAACTCTGCGAGAACTTGGCGTTGCACACGTCGCACTCGAAGGGCTTGTAGCCGGTGTGCGTGCGCTCGTGCATAGTGAGGGCGGCGCGCGAGCTGAGCAACTTGCCGCACGTGGGACAGGAATGCCTATTTCTGAAGCCCTCGTGCACCTGCTTCTGGTGCCGACGCACCTCCTTCTTGCGCTTGAACGCCTTGCCGCAGACGTCGCACTGGTAGCAGCGTTCCTCGCTGTGCGCATGTCGCTCGTGGACCTTCTGGTAGCTGCGATTGGCGAACACCATCTGGCACGTGCCGCAGCGGTACGTCACGTCCGGCTTCTGGCCGTGGCTCTTCAACAGGTGATTCAGGTAACTCTTCTCGTACAGGAAGGTCCGATAGCACCTGTCGAGCTTGCAGGTGAATTTCTCCCGCGTGGTGTCTCGAGGGCGAGCTTTCAGAGGAGAGAGGGATAATTTCATAAAGGAATCGTCACTGTCACTATCACTATCACTGTCGCTGTCGCTGGTCGAAGACTGTGTTGCCAACAATCGTTTTTCACTCTGTTCAATGCTCAGTAGGGCTTCTGTTAATTCTGCTTCTGCGTCCGCGGTCCCAACCTGGGCAGTGGCGTTCTGTTCAATGCCCAGCAGGGCTTCAGTTAACTCTGTGCCCACGGTCCCAACCTGGGTAGTGTCGTTCTGTTCAATGCCCAGCAGGGCTTCAGTTAACTCTGTGCCCACGGTCCCAACCTGGGTAGTGTCGTTCTGATCGAGGCCCAGTAGAGCCTCTGTTAAACCGGTGCCCTCGGTCCCAACCTGGGTAGTGTCTTTCTGATCGAGGCCCAGTAGAGCCTCTGTTAAACCGGTGCCCTCGGTCCCAACCTGGGGAGTGTCGTTCTGATCGATGCCCAGAAGAGCTTCTGTTAATTCGGTGCCTTCGGTGCCAACATTGGTAGTGTCGTTGTGTTCAGTGTCCAGTAGGGCTCCTGCTAATTCTGTGCTCTTGGTCCCAACCTGGGCAGAGTCGCTTGACCCCTCGCTGGCTTTTGGCTTCCCTTTCCTGGGGTGTTTGACTTTAGGGCGACCTGGAGACTTCTCGTGGCTGGCGAGCCTGTTACTCAGTCCGCTGCTGCCTTGGTCCTCTTTGTCGTTCTCCCCAACATCCTCACTCTTCTTCCCTGCATCCTTATCGCTCTTTTTCCTCTTCTGTGGCGTCTTCTCCAGCTCTTTGGAGACCGGGGGATCTTCGCTTGCTTTGATCGTTGCTTGTTTGGTTTGGGTTGGTTTTGCACCTCGACCCTTTGGAGGAGAAGGAGTCTCAGCAGAAGATTTTGGTTGAGTCAAGGGTTCTGGGTGCAGTCTCTCTGTGTCGTTAGCCACCGAGAGGCCACTCACTGCCTTGCACGCATCGGTAAGGTCAACGCACTCGAGTAACTCGGCCATTTTGAATATGTTGTGTATCATTGACCTCTCCACCTCGATTTGACCCGTGTACACGTACTGCAGGAAAGCATCGAACGCAGCGGCGGGCACGTCACACAGCAGAGTTTTTTTGACAGACTCCCCCGCCACGAGGATGCTTTTAAAGTAGCCACTCGACGCGGCTAGCACCACTTGGTGGGCCTCGAACTCCCTCATGTCGCCTTTGTGGCCCACCTGCACGCTAATGTCACACAGGAGGCCGGAGTGTCTCAGCTGATGCATCTCCTCCAGCAGAGTCTGGTGGTGGGACAGAGATATGATCTGCACCTTCTCATGGCTCATGCTTCTGCCTCTCCTGTTGAGGAACAACAAAACAGGACATGACATTCAGTTGTGTGTGACACTCACTGTATTACTCACTCAACTCGTTTACATGATACTGTCAACATTTGGTTACGCTAGCAAAGTGTGTTAAGGTTTACTTCCTACTATTATCTGTAGTGTGCTTGTATATTGTGCCTGTATATAATAGCCTATAATATACTTTATATTGTTATATTTGTCTGTTAGTTGTCTGTCTATTGTAATGTTATGGTAGAGTGACACCCACAGTTGGAACCAAATTCCTTTTGATTGTGATTGTTCTCTTAAGTTTGGGGGTGAATGTTCTTCTCAACTTCTTGTGCTGCAAAGCAAATCTGCATGACAATATATTACTGGCCGCAGTGTACGCTAAAGGCATGTGCAATTTGGTGAAGCTTAGGCTAACGTGTAGCTAGATTAAGAAACTATCTGTACGGTATTTATCTACGTATAGCTACGTCAACTAAATGAACCCATGTGGTTGAATCGTCCTTTGAACGCACATCAGAGTGGAATAGTGTACAATGTTGTGTTGAGTTTTAGAAACATTTGTGACCAATGCTAATCGTGTTCTACGTTCTGTAGAGTTATTGTTACCCTGAGCTATTCTCAAAGTGGGATCACCGACACTGTTCCTTTCAAGTCCATGTTATCAGAATGCTTGTTAGCTGATTTAGCAATCTAGTTAAGCTGAATGAATCGTATCTGGTTCATATCGAAGGTCAAGTTAGCAGGATTATTCGCGTCTATGCAACATGCTACATGTCTAGTGTCTGTACATCGCCTCTGTACAACATTTGCTCTGTTGGTAAGTATTTTGCATTTGCAAAAGCGACCCAGCTAGCTCGTGTAAGCTAAACGACATAGGTTATCGTTAACATTAGCTTGATGGTTGACACAAATGCTATATATCTTTCCTTTGACCAATATTTTGATGCATCTCCAGTCAAACAACAACCTGGCTAAGTGAGACGATGCATCAACTTTACAGCACACTGTTATGTATGTTCTTACCGTAAGCTCCGTAAAGTGGCAGCCCTTTACAAATGCGAGACCGCGACGAAAGTATTTCCTGTAAAAATTGCACCCAGCGTTCCGTTTCCTTCCTAGTTGGCATCCATATTGGATTTGAGACTGTGCCGGTTGCGTTGTTAACGGGGTTCACGGTAGCTTGTGAAGGCCTGTGGTTGATGAAAATTATGACATTATTTTCGCTTTTTGTTGTTGTTAACAGTGCATTTTCCCAAAGCTGTCACGGATAAATTAGGCTACTATGTAGCCTACACTAGTCTACAGACCTACTATTAGCCTCTTTAGGCCTATCACATTTTTTGTGTCAATAGGCCTACAACTTTGTGCACAGAAGGTTCATTCAATCGCCAAGAGCACTATTTTTTTTTTTTTAGATTGATAAGAATTGGCTTATTAAAAGTAGCTAAGCCTACATTATCTCTTTGTTTTTTGTTTGTTTGTTTGTTTTGCTTTGTTTTGCAAATGGCGAGTAAATGTTTTCTAAAAGACAGTCATTAAAATCTAATAGATAGATGGATGGATGGATGGATAGATTGCCTATTGATTCCCAAGGGGAAATTCAAGAAGCTGTCACTGTGGTCTAATAGGCTTGTCGAAGCTCTGATTGGCTGTTTTCGGATTTTTTTTTTTTTTTTTTTTGTATTGTAAATCTTGCACGAACAAGAACATAGCATCAACAAAAATCTTACATAATCTGTTAGTTTTAAAATAATACCTGCATTGTCTAGATTTTGTCGATGTCCGTTGATCATACGATAAATGGAGCTTTGACCTACAGTCCTACCAGTTGCCAGTTATTATGTGTTGTCCAATATCTCAAGAATTAAAGGGGTTAAAAGAACCAGACATGATATTCACTTCACTTTTTTAATAGAGCAAAAGTATTGATAGGTCTGTAGTCAACAGTTTGTGTAAGAAATCAATATAGAAGCAGGCTACAGCGTCCGTACCATTTACGGGTCCGAGTGCCCACGGGGACCCAGGTTCGAATCCGGCCTGCGGTCATATCCCGATCCCGCCCCATCTCTCTCTCCCACTTGTTTCCTGTCTATCTCACTGTCCTATACTAATAAAGGCAAAAAGGCCAAAAAATATACTTAAAAAAAAAAAAAAAAATCAATATAGATGTCCTTCTTTGACCCAGATCAAGAGCACTTTGTTGTAATCCTTTGGAAAAGAACGTGTGGTTTGGCACCAGACAAGCACACCCTTAGCCTACATGTTGGGTTCAAGGAAGGTGGACATTGAGGTTGTGGATTTTACTTGCCTGTTGTAGCTGATGACTTGACCAGAAGCACCAGCACAGACACACACACACACACACACAAGCACACATCACACACACACACACACACACACACACACACACACACACACACACACACACACACACACACACACACACACACGCACACATACATGCACACAGATGATTATAGTCATACCTGCATATTAATTCTAAAACAGTGAAAAGTGCTGTAGGCTATTTCAGAACATATGGCCTGAGAATTCCAGGAAATCTTTCTGTCGTACCTTCAGCTACCACATGGCGGCAGTACTTCACACAAATGATGCAAATCCTCCTGGGACACTCCCACAGACATTCATTCATAAGAAAGCTAGGAGAGGGGAGAGAGGAACCTAGAAACAGACAGAAGACTCTCCCATGGACCTCCTCTGCTCTGTAGTTTGAAACAAGACACAGCACTGCATCTGTATTCTCAAATTCTAATAAATTCTTCTCGTCTATGCTTTCAAACAGAGGATAAGTATATGGCACAGCAGATACAGGCTATAGGATATGATTAAGGATTAAGTTATGATATATTGGTCATTATTTCAGTTGCACATTGCTGTAAAAGCCTTGGTTTTCTTTATACATTCACAATGTTTGTCAACAGTAAAAACTTTGAAACATATCCAAGTTTTTGCAATCAACCCCCTCCACACACAGAAATGTGTAACTTTGTAGTTTGGAAATATAAAACAGTGCTGCTCTGTTCATTAGAAAATACGTAGAGTTAACTGTCATATTGACAACAAGACAAAACTATCTTGACAAACAATGCCATCATGACTTGCCATTTTGATTGCACTGACCATTTCTTTGCCATAAATATTTGCTTTTGTGGCAAAAGCATTCTGAACATATGCGCTTTTGAATGCTGTACTCCTCAGTGCAGTTTGCACTAATTGTTTTGAGAAATGTATTCACTGTTATGCAAAATGTCCATGATTCGAGAAATGCACCAAAGCGTCCAGGCACATCTAATAAATTCTTCCATGTTTGTTCATTGTTAAATTAATTGTATTGTTATTTATTTGTATGTTGCTTTGGACAAAGGTGTCTGCTAAATAACAATATGGAAGAAAAAGTAATGTCCGCAACACTGATAATGATCATTTTGCCTGATGAAGACCCAGTAGGGTCGAAACGTTTTTCATTAAACCGGGAGCAATTATCAGTGTTGCGGACATTACTGTTTCTTCCATAATTACTCTCCATTTGTCCTGCACCTGCAAGGTGGGATGTGCACACAGCTACTCTCCTTGAACGTTGCTAAATAACAATAACCATAGCCGTAACCATAATCATATTTCGGAGTCATATGTGTTGCTGTGACCTACATAACATGAGCAAGAGTAGCGGATTCTGTGGGAAACTGCTGACTTTGGGGCCCTTCGTCTCTCTGTCTGTCAGCATTGGAACAGCCGCAAACAGCCGCAGCGAAGCCGTTAATTAGACGTCCTGTGTGATTCTCTGCAGTCAAATCCGCTGTGTCAGATCATGCCTATAAAGAGGCTTGTCTCCATCTTGAGTGTGAAACTGGTTTTGTGACCTGTTTGTCACACCACATGAGATGGATATTTGTTTTGTTTTTTTGTAGGCTGATATTGATCACTGATGTCTTTACCGGATGTTTTTTTTTTTTTTGTCAGTTTGGAGGATGGAGGTCGACGGTTCACAGGTTCATCACTCTTCTGTATACACGTGCAACAGCTACAAGTCAGACACTCTCAGACCGGATCTAAGCACTCTCAAACCAGATCCAGACTAACTTATCCTTGCCATCGAAGAGTCAGTTCAGGACCAGGCCCATTTCACTGTAAGCAACCTGTCAACAGATATCCTGTAAAAATGAACGCCAAAGCAACTTTCCTCATCTTTCTCGACCTATTTTTAGTATCAAACTGTTTTTCACGCTTCTGATCCAGGATGCGATTTAGAGAACTAGGCAACCAGGCCACATCTATCCAAAGTAAAAAAAAAAAACATCAACTTGACAACTTTTCTCTCTTTTTTTGACTATTTAGCAAATTCTCCCTCTCTCACTCTCCCTCTCTCCGGTGAATATGTCTCCTGCACAGCATCCATCCACCTACTGTAAGGGCAGTCAGCATGTGAACTGACTGCTCCTGGGCCTCCTGGGCCGAGGATTTGGACCCAGTCCCTCTTCCCCTGCTCGCATGTGTGTCTGAACTGAGGCTACCTCTACAGTCAGAGAGGGGGGTGGTGGTGGTGGTGGTGTGTGTGTGTGTGTGTGTGTGGGGGGGGGGGGGGTCACTGCTGTTGTTGCTGCTGCTCCACGAGTCTGCCAAGTCTCTGGGTTTATTGACAGGAGGAAATCCATACGCCTCGAGTTTTCCTTAATGACTTCTGCAAGTGCGGACAAGAGAGAGAGAGAAAGCGAGGGAGTGAGAGCAAGAGAGCAACAATGAGAGAGAGAGAGAGAGAGAGAGACAGACAGAGAGAGAGAGGGCATTAGAGAGAGTGTATGTGGAAGAAGGACAGAGAAAGAAAATGAGAGAAGGGGGGATACTGAGAGCAAAGGGGAGAGTAAGAGAAAGAGAGAGAGAAAGAGAGAGGGAGAATGAGAGAAATGCAGACCGAGAGGGAGAATGAAAGAAAGAGAGTGCAAGCGAGCGAGCGGGAGAAAGAGAGAGAGGGAGAGGGGGAGACAAAGAGAGAGAGGGAGAGAGAGAGAGAGAGAGGGGGAGAGTGGTGTTTCCTGTGACTCATGGTGCACTGGAGGACCGGAGGCTGTGGTTTTCAGCTCACCACTGGAGCTGCGCCATGGTGTCTGCATGTCTGCACCACAGTGGACCCCAGCACACACACACACACACACACACACACACACACACACACACACACATACACACACACACACACACATATTCAGACACACATACACACACACACACACACACACACACACACACACACATACACACGTACATACACACGTACACACGTACACACACACACACACACACACACACACACACACACACACACACACACACACACACACACACACACACACACACACACACACACACACACACACACACATTCAGACACACATAAACACACACACACACACACATACAGAGATATGTTCATGCATGCAAAAACATAGCTTCACACATGCACATGTACAAGCCCTTTATTTCCTTCTCTCTCTCTCTCTCTCTCTCTCTCTCTCTCTCTCTCTCTCTCTCTCTTCACACACACACACACACACACACACACACACACACACAGAGACACACACACTCACACTCATTTCACAACATCACACTTTCTCAGCACAGTAAAAAAAAATAATTTCAGCTGATACAAACACAACCTTACACAAATGCAAAAAGCATTGATAGAGGAATCGAAATGTTCCTAAGCATTTAGGAACAGAACCATTTGGGTGCAACATGTTGGTGGAACCTAAAAGTTCCCAAACTTCAAGGAACCTTTGTGCATCATATGTAGGAGGATCCTAAAGGTTCTTAAACATTATGGAACCGTCTTTATCTATCCTTTGATAGTGTAACAGTGAAAGAGGAACCTAAAAGTGATTAGAGGAGAAGAGGAAGGAAAGCCAGATAACTGACCCTGGATCAGATTTAGCCTTCATCTGGCTCTATGCTGGCCCTCATCTGGCTCTATTCTGGCCCTCATCATCTGGCCCTCATCTGGCTCTATTCTGGCCCTCATCATCTGGCTTTATTCTGGCCCTCATCTGGCTCTATTCTGGCCCTCATCATCTGGCTTTATTCTGGCCCTCATCTGGCTCTATTCTGGCCCTCATCATCTGGCTTTATTCTGGCCCTCATCTGGCTCTATTCTGGCCCTCATCATCTGGCTTTATTCTGGCCCTCATCTGGCTCTATTCTGGCCCTCATCATCTGGCTTTATTCTGGCCCTCATCTGGCTCTATTCTGGCCCTCATCATCTGGCTTTATTCTGGCCCTCATCATCTGGCTCTATTCTGGCCCTCATCATCTGGCTTTATTCTGGCCCTCATCATCTGGCTCTATTCTGGCCCTCATCATCTGGCTTTATTCTGGCCCTCATCATCTGGCTCTATTCTGGCCCTCATCATCTGGCTTTATTCTGGCCCTCATCATCTGGCTCTATTCTGGCCCTCATCATCTGGCCCTCATCTGGCCCTCATCTGGCCCTCACCTGGCTCTATTCTGGCCTTCATCTGACTTTATTCTGGCCTTAATTTGGCTCTATTCTGGCCCTAATCTGACTCTATTCTGGCCTTCATCTGCCTCTATTCTGGCCCCCATCATCTGGTCTTCATCTGGCTCTATTCTGGCCCTAATCTGGCTCTATTCTGGCCCTCATCTGGCCCTGGTTGGAGTCCCTGCTGTGGTGAGTTAGCGGTGCTGGGTGGTGCCCCTGGGCTCCTCTGACCCGACGTGTCCTTAAGTGACCTCCGCGCTCCTCCAGGTCACGTGTCCTTAAGTGACCTCCGCGCTCCTCCAGGTCACGGGCGAGTCACGGCCCAGTCACCGGTCCAGCAGCAGCGAGCGGTGGTTACTGTGGCAACGCCTGCAGCTCCAGACCACATGGCAGTGTGCTCTCCCTGCAGCACAAGACCGCACCGAGTTAAGCCAGTCCAAAATTACACACACACACACATACACACGCTAACTGACACACGCACACACACACACACACATAAATATGGACATTCAAGCACGCACAACCACACTGAGCAAAAAAAAAAAAAAAAAAACATTTCAAATGATTGGACAAGCGCAAACTCAAACACACAGACACATACAACCACACTGAATTAAAGCAATCCAAACGCGTGCACAACACACACACACACATACCGTACATTCACATGCACACGCATGAATGCCTGCTACACAAATAAATGCACACATACTGTAGAGAAAACACATACATGGCACATACAAGCTATAGCCACAAAAATCCATAAACACAGAACACACAAGCATGCATTTCGGCTCAAACCCTGAGCCAAAAGAGATGAGATGAATTTCAGCCATTAACACATGCATACCACGCACACACGTACAGACAGACAGACACTTTCACACTCACACTCACACACACACACACACACACACACACACACACACAATGAAATGAAAACAGTCTGAACAGACTCCAAGCCTCAGTGAAAGTGTTTGTGTCTGTGTAGCTAATAACCTGTTTCGTTTTTCAGTTGAGTTCACTTTCAATGATCTCACACTAAGCAGATTGTGTTTGGAAATGTAGACCTTGTGCTTTGTCTGGACTCCTGCTTGCTGGCTGAAGAGCTCCAATCCCACAGCTTCCTAATGAGAAACACTTGGGCTAAATATGAAAGGTTTGGATTATGATGAGATCTCTGTCAGGAAATATCAGCACACGCGTTAGAAACGGCCCTGACTCATGCCAAAAGAAGGCCGGATCGGTGTCAGATGTCTAAGCTGAAATGTCTTGGTTGGAGGAAATGACTTGTATGTCTTGGGTAGGAGGAAATGATTCTGCTTTTTGCCTTTGTAGATATGACAGCTAAGAGCAGAGATTTTTTCTTAAGGGGGAGATCTTAGCAATCTTAGCTGTTTTCCCAATGACAACATAAAAACATCACAGCAAACTAGGTTTCGCTTGGATGACACAAGATCACTCCAAACCACTTTATCCACCCACAGTCCATCCACGTTCCATCCAATGAGATTTGTTCTCTGACAACAAAGAGCATTAAAGCTGCAGTTGGTGAGTCTGGCAGATTGAGGGGACTCACCCCGCATTCACACTGTCTCCTCTCCGTCCATCAACGGATCTCATTCACTTTGCATGGGGCGGACTCGAAATGCATTGTGGGTCCGTCCGTTCCTTCAGCTCCGTTGCCTCCGTCAAGAAAGTTGAGAAATGTTCAACTTTTCAGGCAGCGACGGATCCGTTAGCCAATCAGATTGCGTGTATGCAAATACACATACGGCAGACACAACCTCCGAGATCCGTCGACGGACGGAGACAGTGTGAATGTGGGGTAAGCCAACATTTTAAATGTATACAACTCTCATGCCACTCCCCCACTACCACTGAGCACCCTCCCATCGAATTTATGCTTGTAAATAGGCGCGTTCAAGATGGCTGCGCAGCACAAAAACTGTGCAGCACAAGATGCACGTGGTTAAAAATCTGTCCACGATGGTCTAGATGGGTGTGTTTTCGACTCGTCAGTCGGTATCACATGGCCTCAACTTATCGCGGGAGCAAGGCGGCTGCTGAGCAGCGGCGCAGCAGCTCTCTAGGTACTGTGTCCCTGCCTTCATGACGTCAGGTCTTTGCCCTAATTGGCTTTTACATCCCTGACGTATGTGCAGGTGTTTAGATGCCTCTTCATATCCGTAAGGGTCCATGCGGGTCCGTGCCTCATGTTTCGTCACATGGTCAAGTCTACGGGAGTAGGCTAGAGAGTGTACAACTTCATAGCAGCGTTTGTATCCCCTCCCCTGCTGTCACTGGCAGCTCTCGTTGCTGCAAGAGGTCATTTGGAGTTGAACTTGAACGCGCCTTTGACTGTGCACAAACTGAGATTGACAGTCAGATCTGCCAATGATCATACAGCCCTGCCCTTAATTGGACCAGAACAACCAGGAGCTGTTGATTTTTGCAAAACAAATAACAGGCTCTTGGTGGACTTAGAAGCACAGAGATTTATTCTAAAATCAGGTGATTTATGTTATTCCGTCAAAGCATAGCTACTGTCGGGCTCAGTGAATATGATCAAAAACATCTGACCAACAGCAGCTTTAAACAATTCTCATTCACTTATATGAAGAAGTACTGTGACTTTTATTCCACTTTAGACCTTAGCAGGAGAGGTCATAATTTAGGCGGTTGAAAGAGGTTAAAAAATCATAATAGTGGTTTCATAAAATAGGGCACTGTAGCTACTCATGAGATTCCATTACAGTGACCTAGCCTTTGAAGCTAAAGTACCAGACCCTGGCTTGTTTGTGAAAATGCGGGAAGAAGTGGCTACAATTTTGGATGCTAATTTAAAGATGGCGGCAGTTAGCTACACTACCGTTGCCCAATGCCCATTGCAATGAATGGAGGGAGTAGTGGGGCAACTCTCCTCCTCGATCCAGCTCTATAAAACACTTCAATGGCAGGATGCGGCCCAGATTTGGAGACTCTTTAATTTATTTGTGACGCGAGACCATGGAATGCTAATGAATTTCAACGACTTGTTGTGTTACATCCAATGGCTGCAAACATGAAATGGATGCCAACACCAAATGAAATGTCAACAAAATGAATGTATTAAGAATGTCAAGAGAGATATGAAAAAGGGCTACTGTTTGTGGATGTGAATATGGAAATGGCAGCAATAACAGAGTGTAATGTAGGTGCATGGAAGAGTGTGTGCTCGTGTGTGACCGGGGATACGAGAATCAGTGTCTATTAATAGCTAACTTAGCTAACCGCTAATAGTATTACGCTGTGATCAACTATATTATTCGCGAGTGGTCTTGAATTAATTTCCGCGATCTTAGCTTTCCAGTGAATGGTTGGTGCACAGTTAGTGTTTAAAATATTCAAAGAACCCCCCTCCCCCCGCCCCCTATTCCGTGAGCGGAACGGTGTGTCATCAACAGGTTTGACACTCTGCCTCTGGGACTCCCATTCACACATCCATTCAGTTTGGATGGAAAAAAACATCTGGAAAATAGCATAAACATTAACATTAGCCTAAAAATTTAGACGGCCCTAGCCCTAGTCTAACTCTCCGTTGACTTGCGATCATCGA
>NC_085005.1:26457730-26462730 GCF_963854185.1 Sardina pilchardus
CTGAAGGCTTGATACATATGCTGGTAATGCATGAAAGATGGCAGCTCTCTGGGCTAGATAAATGACTATGCTACTGCAGTGGCTGTGGGGGGGGGGGGGGGGGGGGGTAGGGGGGGTCCTGCTGCCTGTGTACAGCACATTACAACACACATACACACACACACACACAGACAGACAGACACACACACACACACACGGGAGGGGGGAACATCCGCCACACACAGCATAGCCAAATCAGCCACATGTTCACTTACTGGCACAAACATATATTTCTTTGTGCGCATGTGTGTGTGTGTGTGTGTGTGTGTGTGTGTGTGTGTGTGTGTGTGAGTCTGTGTGTACTAGTTTGATTTGGACCCTTCAGTCATTTACATAGCACACCCTGTATTTGCATCAGGCAAGAAAGGCATTTAGAGTGAAACCATAAAGAGAGAGAGAGAGAGAGAGAGAGAGAGAGAGAGAGAGTGGTGAGAGTGGGGAAGGGAGAGATACTGCCTGACAGAAAATGAGATGGGAGAGAGGGAATTAGATTCAGAGAGAGAGAGAGAGAGAGAGACAGAGCGAGAGAGTGGGAATAGGCAGACCCTGACAGGAGAGGAGATGGAGAGAGAGAATTAGAGAAAAAGACATCAAGGAAGAGAGGGAAGGAGGGAAGGAGGGATATTGTCTGACAGTGAGACATGGGGGAGAATCTCAGAATAGAGGATGGGTAGAGCAGGAAAGAAAAGAAAGAGGAGAGACAAATGGAGAAAGAGAGGAGAACGACACAGAGAGTAAAAGTGAATGCAAGAGAGAGAGAGATGGAGAGAGAGATAGAGATGGAGAGAGAGAGAGGGAGGGAAAGAGAAAGAGTGACGGATGGAGGGGAAAAGAGGGAGCGAAGGGATGGAGGAGGGGAGGAGAGGAGAGGAGAGGGAGAGAGTGAACGAGGGAGAAGGAGAGAGTGATAGAGAGTGAGATGGGGAGAAGGGAGGTATGAGTCACACGCAGGCGTCTGGCTCTCCCGCCTCTTGTGATGCAGGAGTGTGACAGCCAGAGTGGAGCCGCACGTGCATGCAGAGAGGGGATTCCCATCCGTGTGTGTGTGAGAGGGAGTGAGAGAGAGTGTGTGTGTGTGTGTGTGTGTGTGTATGTGTTCTGCAAGCATCTCTGCGTGTGTGTGTGTCTGAGCATGTATGGATGCATATGAATATTTGCTTGTGCACCCGTGTTTGCGTGTATGTGTGTGTGAACAGTATGTGAGTTTGTGTGTGTGTGGGTGTCTTTGTGAATGTGTCAGGATGTGTTCGTGTTTTGTGTTTGAGCTGGAGACATGAAGTGAAAGGATACGGCTGAATTTTCAAGCATTTCTGTGTGCAAGTGTGAGTGTGTGTGTGCACATTTATAAGTGTATCTGTGCATCTGTGTGAATATGAGTGTCTACATCTATTGTGTGTCTGTCTATGCGTATCCATATCTCTCTCTCTCTATTTGTGTGAGTGTGAGTGTGTGTGTGTGTGTGTGTGTGTGTGTGTGTGTGTGTGTGTGTGTGTGTGTGTGTGTGTGTGTGTGTGAGCGTGCACAGCTGCGCAGATGTTCCTTGAGGGTCGGGGAATTAATGAGGATGACTCACCCTCAAAGGAGACCCAGAGGACAGTCACTTCTGTGAGTCACCTCACGGATGCGCGCGCGTGTGTGTGTGTGTGTGTGTGTGTGTGTGTGTCTGTCAGTGTGTGTACTGTATGTGTGAGTGTGTGTGTGCATGCATGCGCGCTTATCAATTTGTGTGTTTGAGCGTGTCCACATGCATTCGTAGAATCTGTGTCTGTGTTTGACTGCATTGTTTTGTGCTGTGGTGTTGGTGTGGGTGTTGGTGTTGGTGTGTCCGTATGCGTGTGCATAATGTTGGTGTGTCTACGTGTCCGTGTCAATGCATTCGTGCGCATGTGGACAGCTGGACTCTGAGCTGAGCGACCTGCAGAAGACACACACGACAGCACTGTCAACATCTCCGGCTCCTCATCTCACGCTGCATTGGACCCTCTCTGGCCCAGACCTGGCCCACACGCGGCAGTGTGTTCCGGCACGGAAGAGGGCAGCTCCGCCGTCCCTGAGCGGGAAAAGAGTGCCATTGCGGCGTGCCTCAGCGAGCTGGTTTTGGGTCTCGGTCTTTTTTTTGGGGCTTTTTTTTTCTTTTCTTTCCTTTCTTTTTCCACTGACTCATTCATGTTTTTTTCTCTTTCTTTCTGTCTCTGTGAATGAGCTACTTGAACTGCCTGCCCTCTCTCTCTTTTTCTCCCTCTCTCTCTCTCTCTCTCTCTCTCTCTCTCTCTCTCTCTCACTCTCTCTCTCTCTCTATTGTGTTGGTGTGTATCTGTCTATGTGTGTTCATTTGTGTGTGTGTGTGTGTGCGTGTGTGTGCTTTGGATACCGCATTAGTCATCACTGCCTTCTTTGTCTCGGCAATGCACCAGGTAAACTTGATCCATGTCTCTGTGGAGGTCTAGCACTGACTGTCTCCCAAAAGTATTTCTGATCTCGTTCTCTCACCGCTGTCTCCAGACCCAAAGAGCATCAGTGAGTAGACCTCCACAGCCCGCGATGGGATATGTGTGTGTGTGTGTGTGTGTGTGTGTGTGTGTGTGTGTAGACCTCCACAACCCGTGATGGGATGTGTGTGTGTGTGTGTGTGTGTGTGTGTGTGTAGACCTCCACAGCCCGTGATGGGATGTGTGTGTGTGTGTGTGTGTGTGTGTGTGTAGACCTCCACAGCCCGAGATGAGATCCTTTCCCCCTGTCAGACCCTGCCAAAGCCGCAGCGTAAATCTCACGCAGAAGAGATTGCTAAATGATCACATAATGAGACAGAGCAGGACAGTGTGTGTGGACGGCAACACTTAGTGCGAGCAAACAAGACAAGATGACACACGCACATGCACACACACACACACACACACACACACACACACACACACACACACACACACACACACACACACACACACAGTAGACAAGATTAAATGACACATAAGACATGGCTACAGACACACACACACACACACACACTGAAGAAGTGAAAAGGGAAGGAAAAAGAGCAGATGACGATGATGATGATGATGGTGATGAAGGATGAGCAGAAGAGCGCTGCTTTAGAATGCATCTCTGGGGGGGGAGGGGGGGGGCGTTCTGATGAAGAGATGGAAGCCAACAGGCGACTTAAAAATGCAAAGCACACCAGGCATCCATATGCATTTCACATTACATTCCCCGAGATGAAAACACATTAAAGCAGAAGCGATGGGGCAGATCCCGGCTCCCCCCCGGTCGCCGTGCTGGCCCGGATCCAGCCCAGACCCGGCTCTGAGTCGCTCACCCATCCCTGGGGCCGCGACTGGCAGGATCAAGGAGGGTTACGTGGCTCGCCCCGTCGCCGCCACTGTGGCGCAATCAATGCCCACCGATCGCTCGTCTCTCGCCTCGTCCGCGTTGCCATGGAAACGCCATGGAGTGGAGCAGGAGAGGGGAGAGGAGGAGGGGGGACGGGGGGACGGGGGGGTAGTTTTTTGGTGGGGGTCTGTTCCAACTCCAACTGGGTCAGGGACACAAACAGCATGTTCCAACCGCCCATAATGAGACACTAGTTGTTCATACACACATTCACAACACGTACACAGGCACGCACACACAGACGTACACACACACACACGAATCACACACTTACACAAGCACACACACACACACACACACACACACACACACAAATAAGTACATGCACTCACAAACATGCATGCTTTCAGAAAGTGTGCTCACCCCACACACAGACTTTCTCTCGCTCACACATAAATTATCTATACTGTTTGCTCACGCATACACAATCATGCATATTACACACATGTACACATACACATGCACATGCACATACACATACACATACACATACACATACACATACACATACACATACACATACACATACACATACACATACACATACACATACACATACACATACACGTCATAAAACATGCAGACACGCATACACACTCAGTTGTGTGTTCTCATGCACACATATTCACACTCAACAAATAGACAAATATTTTCACTCACACATGCTTGCACACATACACTCCATACCCTCACAGCGCTACAAAAACCACCCCGTACACCATCACTGAAGTCTGTGTGTTTCTCAAACCCATGAACAATGGCAAGAGAGGAGCCTGACACTCCAGCAATTATTAATTATGCAATATGGACAGGCTTGGCAAGAAGAGGCCCCGTTCCCTTTGGGGCTTCTGGGAAGTATGACAGTAGTGCTGTTGTTGATTTTTGGCAAAAACTGATCTGATGGAAAGGTCCCTTCCCACTTCTGTGGGGTCAGTTATACTGTAGGCCTACAGTATGAACACAGGACTATAAGACTATCCACCTTCCTTAACCCTGAAATATGTTTCGTTCCGATACTGTTTTCAACTTCCGTTCATTCTGTTTCTCGGTAGCTAACTAGAATATGCTTCAACTTAGATTTCTTTCAAAATGTTGACAATTCTGCCCTCAGCATGGATATACTACATCATATATAACCGATATAACATAGAAAAGTTTACTTTTATATGCGTTATGATAAGTTAAGCACTGTCAACCGTCACGTTAAAATAGATACGACGCAGCTTCGCCGGAAATAGATAACTGTTTTCGGTGTCATGGCGACCCCCATTGTTGGCTACGGAATATCGTGGATACTGACCACTGTGGGATTCCCTTAAGCTCTCAGTGTGAGGAAGAGAGTGGTCAGTGGTAGTAGCCTATTAGTTCTCACACTACATAATACAGAGCCGTTCCCATGTGTCCTTGCAATTCCGCATCGGAAAGGAATTTGGGATCCGGTTAAGGAACTGAAATTGTGCAACATTGCAAACTTGTAAAGGCAGTTTTCCATTCAACACAAAAGTCAGTATTCCGTAAGCCTGGAATTCCACATCAGAAATGAGTGCCTTTGGGTTGTTTGGGAGCTCAGAGTG